>NC_047111.1:79512404-79877404 GCF_902500255.1 Thalassophryne amazonica
CCTGCCAATGATCTGCTCCTACCCTGTCAAAATAGGTCCTTTCCAGCCAAAAATGTGTCCTGATTCCCTGGGTTTCGATGTCTCCGTCAGTCAAGTAATGTTCTGGGAGTATTATTTCATCATCACTTAAGTCTCCCATCAAAGACTGTCCCAAGCATTGATCAGTCTGTCAGCTTTTTCACTATAATCTAAGCTTTAACTCTTTTGATTTATAACCAACTTTATTTATTTAATCCTCTTACAACCCTAACACCTCCTAATGTCTTTGCTCCCGACTTTCTATTTCCCTTCTAATTTTTTTTTTTTTTTTTTTTTTTTAACTTTCTGCTTCTCGTCTTTTTCTGCTGTTTGTTTATTAGTTTTCTCTCTTTGAAATAATATCTACCTTCTCTGTATTTACATAGCACTCTTCTCCTGTCTTTTTCTTCACTGCCTCTGTTTCACACTTTCCTCTCTGCCTGTCATGCACCTCCCAAGTCCTCCTGTTGGGTCTAAATACCTCCCCCTCGTACTCTTTCACATTAATCTTGTATGTCAGCCAGCCTGCAAGTTCTCACAGCTTTACACAGATTACTCTCCACTCTCCCACACACCAATCTTCAAAAGCTTTATACACAAAAATTATTAAAAACAACTTTCTATATATCTCTATCTAGACTTCTGCCACTTTTCACTCCGCGGCTTTAAACAACCTTTTTATTCACTTAACACCAATGTGTTCTTTTTAAGCATGTATCTCTTCTTCACGTTAGACAGCTTCTCCGGCGCTGTCAGCAACTTCATATATTACTTTTTTCAAGCCCTCTTTGAGCGTACAATATTTCATTTACTTCTACGCCTTACCGCGCCTCGCGTGCATATCCTGTGCTTAATATATTACCTTGTATCTATTTGTCAGTATACTCCCCTAAATTAACCCCTACAGCGCATGCTATCAGCCGGCACGTTAGTAACGAATTCAACACCAATTATTCCCCAAGCATCCAGGTTAGTTCTCCATGCACTCTTTCCGCACCAGAGTTCATGAACATTCCTGAACTTTCACTCACATAGACATTCTTTTTCCCGGGAACACACACACCTTCTGAGCATTTTATCTACAAGGCCTGATAATTTTCAATCTTATCTTTTTTTAGTCTCTTATCAATTTTCTTAGTCCAGGTTCTTTTGGGTAAGAGGCAATTAAAAAATATCACCTGTCAACTTGGGCGGAAATCCCGACTCACTCCTCCAGATCGTGCAGAAATTATAAAAGGTTTCTGCTTACCTTTTAGTTGTGATCACTGTTATTTATGGTCTGGAGGGATGAGCTGGACTGCCCCAGGCTGCCGGAATGCCCCTGGACCCTCCTGGCTGGCTCGCCAAGTTCTGTCGCGGCTCGTCTTTTTGGTCTTCTCAGGATGTCGTCTTTTAGATAACACAAACTAATTGCAAGTGATATGCTAGAAAGAGGACACAACACTTTAGAATAATTCAGCCTTAAGCAAGATAAAATGCACAGAGTTTTTAAGTTTATTTAAGCCTTCGACACAAAGCTTAGACAAACTGAGTCCTCTAGAGAGACTGAATATGACAACCGCGCTCGTCTATTTATTGGAGACCCGCGGGCATCGCTCCTCCTTCGACTTTTTTATTTATTTCATTCCCAAGACATGGTTTTCTATTGGAAGCGTCCTCTAGTGAACCCTAAGCAGGTGTTAGGCCATTATTTCAATGTGACAAACGCTCCCATTAAAACATGAAGGATTTACAACTGATTTTTTTAAAAGACCTTCAGCCACAGGTGCAGCTGGCCTGAGGCCCCCTCCGCACGTGGCCTCAGCCACACGTGCAGCTGGCCTGAGGCCCCCGCACGTGGCCTGCGGGAAAGCACCTAAAAGGCCTTGGAAAGCCCCTGACAGACTAAATGACTAATAGAGCCCTTTTTTTGGGTTGAACACCTGCTAGTTCAACCAGAGGACATACAGTTCGGATCAGGACACTTGATAGTTCATCACAGTTCAAATATGGACCTAAAAATTCTTCTACACTACTCTGCTCTGTGTTGGTATATGACAATAGAGAACATAAAGAAGGAATCATATCCTTAAACCTAGTTACAGCGCTTTCTGAAAGACTTCTAGTGTAATGAAACTTATTCCCCACTGCAGGGTAGTCCATCAGGGTAAATGTAAATGTTATTAAAAAATGATCAGACAGAAGGGAGTTTTCAGGGAATACTGTTAAGTCTTCTATTTCCATACCATAAGTCAAAACAAGATCTAAGATATGATTAAAGTGGTGGGTGGACTCATTTACTTTTTGAGCAAAGCCAATAGAGTCTAATAATAGATTAAATGCAGTGTTGAGGCTGTCATTCTCAGCATCTGTGTGGATGTTAAAATCGCCCACTATAAGTATCTTATCTGAGCTAAGCACTAAGTCAGACAGAAGGTCTGAAAATTCACAGAGAAACTCACAGTAACGACCAGGTGGACGATAGATAATAACAAAACTGGTTTTTGGGACTTCCAATTTGGATGGAAAAGACTAAGAGACAAGCTTTCAAATGAATTAAAGCTCTGTCTAGGTTTTTGATTAATTAATAAGCTGGAATGGAAGATTGCTGCTAATCCTCCGCCCCGGCCCGTACTACGAGCATTCTGACAGTTAGTGTGACTCGGGGGTGTTGACTCATTTAAACTAACATATTCATCCTGCTGTAACCAGGTTTCTGTTAGGCAGAATAAATCAATACGTTGATCAATTATTATATCATTTACCAACAGGGACTTAGAAGAGAGAGACCTAATGTTTAATAGACCACATTTAACTGTTTTAGTCTGTGGTGCAGTTGAAGGTGCTATATTATTTTTTCTTTTTGAATTTTTTTGCTTAAATAGATTTTTGCTGGTTATTGGTGGTCTGGAAGCAGGCACCGTCTCTACGGGGATGGGGTAATGAGGGGATGGCAGGGGGAGAGAAGCTGCAGAAAGGTGTATAAGACCACAGCTCTGCCTCCTGGTCCCAACGCTAGACAGTCAGAGTTTGGAGGATCCAAGAAAATTGGCCAGATTTCTAGAAATGAGAGCTGCTCCATCTAAAGTGGGATGGATGCCGTCTCTCCTAACAAGACCAGGTTTTCCCCAGAAGCTTTGCCAATTATCAATGAAGCCCACCTCATTTTTTGGACACCACTCAGACAGCCAGCAATTCAAGGAGAACATGCGGCTAAACATGTCACTCCCGGTCTGATTGGGGAGGGGCCCAGAGAAAACAACAGAGTCCGACATTGTTTTTGCAAAGTTACACACCGATTTAATGTTAATTTTAGTGACCTCCGATTGGCGTAACCGAGTGTCATTACTGCCGACGTGAATTACAATCTTACCAAATTTACGCTTAGCCTTAGCCAGCAATTTCAAATTTCCTTCAATGTCGCCTGCTCTGGCCCCCGGAAGACAATTGACAATGGTTGCTGGTGTCGCTAACTTCACATTTCTCAAAACAGAGTCGCCAATAACCAGAGTTTGATCCTCGGCGAGTGTGTCGTCGAGTGGGGAAAAACGGTTAGAGATGTGCACGGGTTGACGGTGTACACGGGGCTTCTGTTTAGGGCTACGCTTCCTCCTCACAGTCACCCAGTCGGCCTGCTTTCCCGACTGCACGGGATCCGCCAGGGGGGAACTAACGGTGGCTAAGCCACCTTGGTCCGCACCGACTACAGGGGCCTGGTTAGCTGTAGAATTTTCCACGGTGCGGAGCCGAGTCTCCAATTCGCCCAGCCTGGCCTCCAAAGCTACGAATAAGCTGCACTTATTACAAGTACCGTTACTGCTAAAGGAGGCCGAGGAACAACTAAACATTTCACAACCAGAGCAGAAAAGTGCGGGAGAGACAGGAGAAGCCGCCATGCTAAATCGGCTAAAAGCTAGTAGCTACGCAACCTAGTGGATTCCTAAAAACACGCAAAGTGAATAATGTGTAAATAATTTAGAGGTGATTCAGCAGAAGGAGTGCTTTAGTTAAGGCACCAGACAGGCCATGAAGCAGCACAAGTAACGCACGGCAACAGCGAACGCACGACAACGGTGCAAAAATAAAATAAAAATCCACTAGACAGGCTGTGGAGCAGCACAGGTAACGCACGACAACAGTGGTAGAAAATAAAATAAAAATCCACTAGACAGGCTGCGGAGCAGCACAGGTAACGCACGACAACGGTGGTAAAAAAAATAAAATAAAATAAAAATCCACTAGACAGGCCGTGGAACAGCACAGGTAACGCACGACAACAGTGGTAAAAAATAAAATAAAAATCCACTAGACAGGCTGTGGAGCAGCACAGGTAACGCACGACAACGGCGGCAAAAAATAAAATAAAAATCCACTAGACAGGCTGTGGAGCAGCACAGGCAACGCACGACAACGGTGGCAAAAAACAAAATAAAAATCCACTAGACAGGCTGTGGAGCAGCACAGGCAACGCACGACAACGGTGGCAAAAAACAAAATAAAAATCCACTAGACAGGCTGTGGAGCAGCACAGGTAACGCACGACAACGGTGGTAAAAAATAAAATAAAAATCCACTAGACAGGCTGTGGAGCAGCACAGGTAACGCACGACAACGGTGGTAAAAAATAAAATAAAAATCCACTAGACAGGCTGCGGAGCAGCACAGGTAACGCACGACAACAGTGGTAAAAAATAAAATAAAAATCCACTAGACAGGCTGCGGAGCAGCACAGGTAACGCACGACAACAGTGGTAAAAAATAAAATAAAAATCCACTAGACAGGCTGCGGAGCAGCACAGGTAACGCACGACAACGGTGGTAAAAAAAAATAAATAAATAAAAATCCACTAGACAGGCCGTGGAACAGCACAGGTAACGCACGACAACAGTGGTAAAAAATAAAATAAAAATCCACTAGACAGGCTGTGGAGCAGCACAGGCAACGCACGACAACGGTGGCAAAAAACAAAATAAAAATCCACTAGACAGGCTGTGGAGCAGCACAGGCAACGCACGACAACGGTGGCAAAAAACAAAATAAAAATCCACTAGACAGGCTGTGGAGCAGCACAGGCAACGCACGACAACAGTGGCAAAAAACAAAATAAAAATCCACTAGACAGGCTGTGGAGCAGCACAGGTAACGCACGACAACGGTGGTAAAAAATAAAATAAAAATCCACTAGACAGGCTGTGGAGCAGCACAGGTAACGCACGACAACAGTGGTAAAAAATAAAATAAAAATACACTAGACAGGCTGCGGAGCAGCACAGGTAACGCACGACAACGGTGGTAAAAAAATAAAATAAAATAAAAATCCACTAGACAGGCCGCGGAACAGCACAGGTAACGCACGACAACGGCGGCAAAAAATAAAATAAAAATCCACTAGACAGGCTGCGGAGCAGCACAGGCAACGCACGACAACGGTGGCAAAAAACAAAATAAAAATCCACTAGACAGGCTGTGGAGCAGCACAGGTAACGCACGACAACGGTGGTAAAAAATAAAATAAAAATCCACTAGACAGGCTGTGGAGCAGCACAGGTAACGCACGACAACGGTGGTAAAAAATAAAATAAAAATCCACTAGACAGGCTGCGGAGCAGCACAGGTAACGCACGACAACGGTGGTAAAAAATAAAATAAAAATCCACTAGACAGGCTGCGGAGCAGCACAGGTAACGCACGACAACGGTGGTAAAAAATAAAATAAAAATCCACTAGACAGGCTGCGGAGCAGCACAGGTAACGCACGACAACAGTGGTAAAAAATAAAATAAAAATCCACTAGACAGGCTGCGGAGCAGCACAGGTAACGCACGACAACAGTGGTAAAAAATAAAATAAAAATCCACTAGACAGGCTGCGGAGCAGCACAGGTAACGCACGACAACGGTGGTAAAAAAAAAATAAATAAATAAAAATCCACTAGACAGGCCGTGGAACAGCACAGGTAACGCACGACAACAGTGGTAAAAAATAAAATAAAAATCCACTAGACAGGCTGTGGAGCAGCACAGGCAACGCACGACAACGGTGGCAAAAAACAAAATAAAAATCCACTAGACAGGCTGTGGAGCAGCACAGGCAACGCACGACAACGGTGGCAAAAAACAAAATAAAATCCACTAGACAGGCTGTGGAGCAGCACAGGTAACGCACGACAACGGTGGTAAAACATAAAATAAAAATCCACTAGACAGGCTGTGGAGCAGCACAGGTAACGCACGACAACAGTGGTAAAAAATAAAATAAAAATACACTAGACAGGCTGCGGAGCAGCACAGGTAACGCACGACAACGGTGGTAAAAAAATAAAATAAAATAAAAATCCACTAGACAGGCCGCGGAACAGCACAGGTAACGCACGACAACGGCGGCAAAAAATAAAATAAAAATCCACTAGACAGGCTGCGGAGCAGCACAGGCAACGCACGACAACGGTGGCAAAAAACAAAATAAAAATCCACTAGACAGGCTGTGGAGCAGCACAGGTAACGCACGACAACAGTGGTAAAAAATAAAATAAAAATCCACTAGACAGGCTGCGGAGCAGCACAGGTAACGCACGACAACGGTGGTAAAAAATAAATAAATAAATAAAAATCCACTAGACAGGCCGTGGAACAGCACAGGTAACGCACGACAACAGTGGTAAAAAATAAAATAAAAATCCACTAGACAGGCTGTGGAGCAGCACAGGCAACGCACGACAACGGTGGCAAAAAACAAAATAAAAATCCACTAGACAGGCTGTGGAGCAGCACAGGCAACGCACGACAACGGTGGCAAAAAACAATAAAAATCCACTAGACAGGCTGTGGAGCAGCACAGGTAACGCACGACAACAGTGGTAAAAAATAAAATAAAAATCCACTAGACAGGCTGTGGAGCAGCACAGGTAACGCACGACAACAGTGGTAAAAAATAAAATAAAAATACACTAGACAGGCTGTGGAGCAGCACAGGTAACGCACGACAACAGTGGTAAAAAATAAAATAAAAATCCACTGGACAGGCTGTGGAGCAGCACAGGTAACGCACAACGGTGCTAAAACAAAACAAAAATCCACCGGACAGGCTGTGGAGCAGCACAGGTAACGCACGACAACAGTGCCAAAAAATAAAATAAAAATCCACTGGACAGGCTGTGGAGCAGCACAGGTAACGCACGACAACAGTGGTAAAAAATAAAATAAAAATCCACTGGACAGGCTGTGGAGCAGCACAGGTAACGCACGACAACGGTGCTAAAATAAAATAAAAATCCACTGGACAGGCTGTGGAGCAGCACAGGTACGACAACAGTGCTAAAAAATAAAATAAAAATCCACTGGACAGGCTGTGGAGCAGCACAGGTAACACACGACAACAGTGCTAAAATAAAATAAAAATCCACTAGGCAGGCTGTGGAGCAGCACAGGTAACGCACGACAACAGTGCTAAAAAATAAAATAAAAATCCACTGAACAGGCTGTGGAGCAGCACAGGTAACGCACGACAACAGTGCTAAAATAAAATAAAAATCCACTGGACAGGCTGTGGAGCAGCACAGGTAACACACGACAACAGTGCTAAAATAAAATAAAAATCCACTGGACAGGCTGTGGAGCAGCACAGGTAACACACGACAACAGTGCTAAATAAAATAAAAATCCACTGGACAGGCTGTGGAGCAGCACAGGTAACGCACGACAACAGTGCTAAAATAAAATAAAAATCCACTGGACAGGCTGTGGAGCAGCACAGGTAACACACGACAACAGTGCTAAAATAAAATAAAAATCCACTAGGCAGGCTGTGGAGCAGCACAGGTAACGCACGACAACAGTGCTAAAAAATAAAATAAAAATCCACTGGACAGGCTGTGGAGCAGCACAGGTACGACAACAGTGCTAAAAAATAAAATAAAAATCCACTGGACAGGCTGTGGAGCAGCACAGGTAACACACGACAACAGTGCTAAAAAATAAAATAAAAATCCACTGGACAGGCTGTGGAGCAGCACAGGTAACGCACGACAACAGTGCTAAAAAATAAAATAAAAATCCACTGAACAGGCTGTGGAGCAGCACAGGTAACACACGACAACAGTGCTAAAAAATAAAATAAAAATCCACTGGACAGGCTGTGGAGCAGCACAGGTAACGCACGACAACAGTGCTAAAAAATAAAATAAAAATCCACTGAACAGGCTGTGGAGCAGCACAGGTAACGCACGACAACAGTGCTAAAAAATAAAAATCCACTGGACAGGCTGTGGAGCAGCACAGGTAACACACGACAACAGTGCTAAAAAATAAAATAAAAATCCACAGAACAGGCTGTGGAGCAGCACAGGTAACGCACGACAACAGTGCTAAAAAATAAAATAAAAATCCACAGAACAGGCTGTGGAGCAGCACAGGTAACACACGACAACAGTGCTAAAAAATAAAATAAAAATCCACTGGACAGGCTGTGGAGCAGCACAGGTAACACACGACAACAGTGCTAAAAAATAAAATAAAAATCCACTGAACAGGCTGTGGAGCAGCACAGGTAACACACGACAACAGTGCTAAAAAATAAAATAAAAATCCACAGAACAGGCTGTGGAGCAGCACAGGTAACGCACGACAACAGTGCTAAAAAATAAAATAAAAATCCACAGAACAGGCTGTGGAGCAGCACAGGTAACACACGACAACAGTGGTAAAATAAAATAAAAATCCACTAGACAGGCTGTGGAGCAGCACGACAACAGTGCTAAAAAATAAAAACGAAAGCGTTAGCAAGCTAGTTAGCTTGCCAACGCTGATGAAAGTTAGCTGATAAAAGTGCTCCGTCGCGATGTTTCGACCGTTAGAGGTCTTCTTTAGGCGTTGGAGCACGGTGAAAAAGTAAAAAAAAAAGTAAAAAGTAAAAAAGTCTTGAAAAAGACTGTTAATTCAAAGAACTCAAACAGCTCAGTTCAAACAGCTAACAGATACAGCAGAACACCGCTGTGCTCCGGAACAGGAAGTCACAGGAAGTCATGTCTACAGCAGCTAGAACTGGGCAGCAGCCCGGAGGGGGAAGGGAGTGGCAATAATGAAATACTAAATGACAGGACTGAAATCCCCACACCCGATGCAGCTCGCAATCACCCCCATCTGAAGAAAATAGCTCATTACATTCCGGAGCTTGACCCCAACGCAGAAATCCTCATTCTGCTGGGGAGAGACATTTTGAGGGTCCACAAGGTCCGTCAGCAGGTGAATGGACCTCACAATGGCCCGTTCGCACAGAAACTGGACTTAGGATGGGTCCTGATCGGTGATGTGTGTCTTGGAAATTCACACAAACCAACTGTAAACTCATACAAGACAAATGTATTAGAAAACGGCCATCCTTCTATCTGCACTCCCTGCAACAGCGCCATCAGGCTAACTGAGAGCGTCTGCCAAAACGGAGACCAAAGGACTAAATCTGGTAAAGCATCTCTGGAGGCCCTAGGACGGAATGTCTTCAATGAGACAGGTTCTGACAATAAACCAGGCCTGTCCATCGAAGACTCAATCTTCTTGGAAATAATGGACAGAGAAATGTTCAAGGACAAGTCAAATCATTGGGTCGCTCCCTTACCCTTCAGAGCCCAGCGACAACGGCTGTTGAACAACCGTGAATACACCATGTCTCGCTTCAACTCACTGCAAAGGACTTTACAAAGAAAACCAGGCATGAGAGACCAGTTTCTTGACTTCATGAATAAAATCTTTCAGAACAAACATGCAGAGGTGGCTCCGCCCTTGAATGAAAATGAGGAGTGCTGGTTTTTGCCAACCTTCGGAGTCTTTCACCCACAGAAACCAGAAAACATACGCATGGTTTTTGACTCCAGTGCAAAGTACTCTGGCATGTCCCTAAATGATGTTCTCTTAAAAGGCCCCGACCTCAATAACTCCCTCATAGGGGTTTTGATCCGCTTCAGGAAGGAGCAGGTCGCTGTGGTCGCCGATATACAGCAGATGTTCCACTGCTTCCTTGTTCACAAAGACCACAGGAACTACCTGAGATTTTTGTGGTACAGAGATAACGACATGTCCAAAGATGTCATCGACCATAGAATGCGGGTGCATGTGTTCGGAAACAGCCCGTCCCCATCTGTGGCCATGTATGGACTAAGGAGAGCTATTCAGGAGGGAGCACGCAAACAGGGGACAGACACAGTCCAGTTCGTCGAACGCCACTTTTACGTAGACGACGGTCTCATTAGTGTGCCCACCGATGCTGAAGCCATCGGTCTCCTGCAAAGGACACAAGCCTCCCTCAGTGAATCAAATTTGAGACTGCACAAGTTTGCCTCAAACAGTGACACTGTCCTCCAAGCATTTGCACCGGAAGATTGTGCTGTTCTGAAAGACCTGGATCTGAGTGGTGAGGCCACGCCAGTGCAGCGCAGTTTAGGCCTACTATGGGTAACCACAACAGACACCTTCACGTTCAAAGTGTCAGAAGAGAACAAGCAGTTCACTCGCAGGGGTGTTCTGTCTACAGTGAACAGCATTTTCGACCCCTTGGGCATACTCGCACCAGTGACCATTGAAGGTAAAAGTCTTTTGAGAGAGTTCAGTGTAGACAAGTGTGATTGGGACGCACCTCTTCCCGAAGGAAGGCTTAAAGAATGGGAAGCATGGAGAGAGTCTTTGCGCGATCTGAACAAGCTGCACATTCCTCGGGCATACAGTGTAACCTCACTCTCCAAAGGGAAGAGCTATGCGTATTTTCCGACGCATCCACCAAGGCCATTGGCATGGTAGCCTACCTCAAAACTGTCCAAACTGAAGGACGAGTGGATGTAGGATTTGTTTTAGGAAAGGCTAAGCTAGCCCCACTCTCCCAACCCACCATCCCTCGGCTGGAATTGTGTGCGGCAGTACTTGCTGTGGAAGTCGCTGATCTCATCCAGGACGAACTTGACCTGAACCTGGACTCAGTTAGGTTCTACTGTGACAGCAAAGTCGTGCTTGGATACATCTACAATCAAACTAAACGTTTCCACATCTACGTTCACAATCGAGTTCGTCGCATTCATCAGTCAACAACACCAGGTCAGTGGGTCTTCGTCTGTTCTGAAGAGAATCCTGCAGACTACACCACTAGGTCAGTCCCAGCAGCCTCACTGACACACACACAACATGGTTTACAGGACCAGCTTTTTTGTACAAGCCAAGCAGTAGTGAAGAGGACACAGAACAGACATATGAGCTTGTGAACCCAGAATCAGACACAGAAATACGGTCTGAGGTGAGCAGTTACCTGACACAAAGTCGTAAAAAGGGACTTACCGCTACAAGATTCAAACGCTTTTCAACCATGCATTCACTCACCAGAGCAATGGCTACGCTCATTCACATCGTGAAAACGTACACACGGAAAATGCCGAGCACATGTAAAGGATGGCACCATTGTACTCTCCCACAAACTCCTGATGAGTTGTCTCAAGCAAGATTTATCATCACCAAAGCAGCACAAGAAGAGTTTTTCTCGAGTGAAATTGCAGATCTCTCTCGCACACAGTCTGTGTCCAGAAACAGTACACTTAATAAACTCAACCCAGTCCTTAAAGGACATCTGATTTGTGTTGGCGGAAGGCTAAAACACGGACATAAGTGCAGCAGAGAGGAACCCTATCATCTTGCCTAAGGACAGTCACATCTCCCTGCTTTTAGTAAGACAATGCCATGAGCAGGTAAAACATCAAGGCCGCCACTTTACTGAAGGGGCCCTCAGAGCAGCAGGTTACTGGGTCATAGGCGGAAAGCGGCTCATCGCTTCAGTCTTGCACAAATGTGTTGTATGTCGTCAGTTGCGCCGCAAAGTCGAAGGACAGCTGATGGCTGACTTACCCCCAGAGCGCTTATACATATCTCCACCCTTTACATATGTTGGAGTTGACGTGTTCGGACCTTGGCCAGTTGTTTCCAGACACACAAGAGGAGGCCAGGCCCAAAGCAAACGATGGGCTATGCTATTCTGCTGCATGAGTTCACGGGCCGTGCACATTGAGATCATTGCATCTTTGGATACATCCAGCTGCATTAATGCACTGAGGCGGTTCTTTGCCATATGTGGACCAGCAAAGCAGATAAGATCAGACTGTGGAACAAACTTTGTGGCAGCTGCGAAGGAATTGGGATTGAGTCACAAAGATCCAGATGTCACAGTGCAAAGGTTCTTGAATGAACAGAACTGTTCGTGGGTTTTCAACCCCCCACATGCATCCCATATGGGAGGGTCTTGGGAACGGCTTATAGGTCTGTCAAGACGTATCCTAGATGGTATCCTGCTCAAACAAAACATTCAGCTTACCCACGACGTCTTATGCACTCTAATGATGGAAGTGGTGGCAGTTATCAATGCTAGACCTCTTGTCCCAGTCTCTGCTGACCCAGAGTCACCTTCCATATTGTCAGCAGCGATGATTCTTACTCAGAAAGTAGGAGTTTCCCCACCTCGAGGAGAGTTTACAAAGAAGGATCTCTACACCATACAGTGGAGACAGGTGCAAGCCCTCGCCGACGAGTTCTGGCGCCGCTGGCGTCAGGAGTACCTTCCCACCCTACAGACCCGAAGGAAGTGGACAGACACAAAAAGAGATCTGAAAGTAGGAGACATCGTGCTCCTCAAGGACTGCCGAGCTGCACGCAACAAGTGGCCTATGGCGAAGATCACTGCTGTCTTTCCAGGAAGAGATGGCAGAGTCAGAGAAGTCCAGATAAAGATGTCAGATCAAGGCTCTTTAAAGTCTTTTCAGAGACCGATTACAGAAGTAGTACTTCTTTTGCCATTAAATAGAAAGGTTACAGATGGTTATAGTGACCTAATAAGATCAGGCGGGGAGTGTTCTGCCTTTCAGGCATCTTAGTTCAGTTTGTTAAAGGGAGTTTTATTTTGACAGGCATGCTTTTATTTTGACACTACAAACTGCAATAGAGCAGGAAGGGCTGGGTACGTGCGTCTTGTGATATCTACGCACGCTGTTGCAGACAGATGAGAGCTTACAGCCTAAAACATGAAAAGGGCTAAACCTTTGGGTATTTCTTGGAGAAGCAACGCCTGTAAGTGTTATCTGTTTTTTACTGTAGAATTTGTGCCAAAAAAAAGAAAAAAAAAGGTTTGTGAAGCTAGCTAGAGTCAATGGGAAATATTACCCACGTTGTTTAAGCTAAATATTTCTATCACTAGTCGGAGCTGTTTCACTGCTCATTCTTGGAGACTCTTGTTGAGTGATAATTCATTCATTTGCTGTTTACCTGTTGATATATGCAGTCATTTGTGGGTGATTTGTTATTATTTTATAGTGATTTTATATTAGCAACAACAAGCTCTAAGTTACTGTTTATATTTATTATGAAGTTATATATTAATGAAAAGAGATAGCTAATTGCAGATTTTCTCTTTATTCCTTTTCAGTTTCACTCTGTATTCAAAACGATGAGGAGACTGTGTAATAAATTTGCAAACTACAACAAGGACACGTCCTTCATCATTGAGTCAGAGTTTAGCTCACTGTCTAGTCGAAGCTTCCACGCCTCGGCGAGGACAGTACACTTGGCCTGCTCTTGTTTTTTTGTTTGTTTGTTTCACCATATCTGTAGTCAGTGTTCATCAAAATGCCATGATGATCTTGACCTTTTAAACTTACCCAAGGTCAAAGGTCATGTCACTAATACAAATGGGATGTCTGGCTTTATATTTGTGTTCATTAGTACATTCTAAATATCTCCTTGGGCCATAATTTTGACTTTTCATCCATTTTTTTTCTGACAGTCAAGTCACTATGTCCTTGGCTGACCCTCAATCAGTTCACTGAGTTTGCTCCAAATTGGATCAAAACTCTTTTGAGCTATTTTGTTCACACACAGATGGATGGGCCGACAGACAGATGGACACAGAGGACAAATAACATCATTGTCACATGCTGTGCAGGTAGAATGCATTCCAAGAGAAGTGAAGTGATATCATCAGACACATACCCTGGCTGACATTTATAATGTCGTAACACATGTGCATGTGTCAGTGTGTTTGCATTGTGTGTATGTGCATTAATATGTAAGTGCTGGTGGGGAAAGCATTCTGCAAATATGAGCTCTTTGAATCTCAAGGTGAATTTTAAAAGTCTAAGGTAAAATACAACCCCGATTGAGTTATAAGAGGCAGAGAATTTTAAGACCGAGCAAATCTCCACTGAATGCTCACTGTTCATTTAAAAAAAAAAAAAAAACACTTTTCGACTCATTTGCTTTTCAGCAAACTTCAACACATCCATTTAAATCCTAAACTTTTACAAACATGACAAAAATGTATGAAAATCTTGGAACAGCTCAACTTACCACAAGCACGCAAATGTATCTTTCATTACAACCCCAATTCCAATGAAGTTGGGACGTTGTGTAAAATGTAAATAAAAACAGAATTCAACAAATTTGCAAATCCTCTTCAACCTATATTCAATTGAATACACCACAAAGACAAGATATTTAATGTTCAAACTGATAAACTTTTTTTTTTGCAAATATTTGCTCATTTTGAAATGGATGCCTGCAACACGTTTCAAAAAAGTTGGGACAGTGGTATGTTTACCACTGTGTTACATCACCTTTCCTCCTAACAACACTCAATAAGCATTTGGGAACTGAGGACACTAATTGTTGAAGCTTTGTAGGTGGAATTCTTTCCCATTCTTGTTTGATGTACAACTTCAGTTGTTCAACAGTCTGGGGTCTCCGTTGTCATATTTTGCGCTTCATAATGCGCCACACATTTTCATTGGGCGACAGGTCTTTTTCCTCTTTTGTCTGGAGGACACGACATCCATGATTTCCAAAAACAATTTGAAATGTGGACTCATCAGACCACAGCACACTTTTCCACTTTGCGTCTGTCCATTTCAAATGAGCTCAGGCCCAGAGAAGGCGGCGGCATTTCTGGATGTTGTTGATGTATGGCTTTCACTTTGCATGATACAGCTTTAACTTGCACTTGTAGATGTAGCGACGAACTGTGTTAACTGACAATGGTTTTCTGAAGCGTTCCTGAGCCCACACGGTAAGATCCTTTACACAATGATGTCGGATTTTAATGCAGTGCCGCCTGAGGGATCGAATGTCACGGGCATTCAGTGTTGGTTTTCAGCCTTGCTGCTTACGTGTAGTTCTCCAGACTCTTTGAATCTTCTGATTATATTATGGACTGTAGATGGTGGAATCCCTAAATTCCTTGCAATTGAACATTGAGAAACATTATTCTTAAATAAATACCGCCCTAAGACCGCCACCCAATCCTCTCTGCACCCGACCCCCATGGCCCCCTCTGCCGGTGGTGAACCCACAGGAGGGCGGGCCCACGTCACTCTTTCGGGCTGAGCCCGGCCAGGCCCCATGGACTAAGGCCCGACCACCAGGCGCTCGAGCCCCAACCCCAACACAGCAGTAAACATACCACTGTCCCAGCTTTTTTGAAACGTGTTGCAGGCATCCATTTAAAAATGAGCAAATATTTGTACAAAAACAATAAAGTTTATCAGTTTGCTGGCAGGTCAGTCTAGTACCTGCACTCTTCCACTATGAAGCCACGCTGTTGTAACACGTCCAGAATGTGACTTGGCATTGTCTTGCTGAAATAAGCAGGGTCGTCCCTGAAAAAGACATTGCTTGGATGGCAGCATGTGTTGCTCCAAAACTTGGATGTACCTTTCTGCACTGATGGTACCATCACAGATGTGTAAGTTGCCCATGCCATGGGCACTAACACACCCCCAAAGCATCACAGATGCTGGCTTTTGAACTTAGCGGTGGTAATAGTCTGGATGGTCTTTTAACTCTTTTGTCCGGAAGACATGATGTCCATGATTCCTAAAAACAATTTGAAATGTGGACTCATCAGACCACAGCACACTTTTTCAATTGGTGTCTTTCCATTTCAAATGAGCTTGGGGCCAGAGAAGGCAGCGGTGTGTCTGGATGTTGTTGATGTATGGCTTTCGCTTTGCATGGTAGAGTTTTAACTTGCACTTGTTGATGTAGCGGCAAACTGTGTTAACTGACAATGATTTTCTAAAGTGTTCCTGAGGCCACACAATGATGTCAGTTTTTAATGCAGTGTAGAACGTTCTCCAGATTCTCTGAATCTTCTGGTTATATTATAGACTGTAGATGATGGAATCCCTAAATTCCTTGCAATTGAACATTGAAAAACATTGTTCTTTAAGTGTTGGACTACTTTTTCACGCAGTTGTTCACAAAGTGGTGATCCTCGCCCCATTTTTGCATTGTGAATGGTTGAGCCTTTTGGGGATGCTCCTTTTATACCTAATCATGACACTCACAATTAGTGTCCTCAGTTCCCAAACACTTACTGAGTGTTGTGAGAAGGAAAGGTGATGTAACACAGCAGTAAACATACCACTGTCCCAGTTTTTTTTAAATGTGTTGCAGGCATCCATTTCAAAATGAGCAAATATTTGCACAAAAACAATAAAGTTTATCAGTTTGAACATTAAATGTCTTGTCTTTGTGGTGTATTCAATTGAATAAAGATAAACTTTATTGATCTCCCAGAGGAGAAATTCACATGTTACGTCAGCTCTTAAAAAACACAAGGTGGGTGCAAGTAGAGGACTGTGTGCAAGGATAAGCAATAATAATAATAATACTTGTAACAGTACAAGACATAAGAAATGAGATAGAAATAGAATATGTATGTATATACACACACACACGTGTATATATATATATATATATATATACGATCCTCACTCATATATATATATGAGTGAGGATCGTACGCAAACTCTTTTTCTTTTTTGTGGAAGTACACAAAGTCAGTGTAAGTCCCTCTTCTGTTGTTTATAAATTAATATAATATCAAATGACAAGGATCTATTTTAGCTGTTACCTAAGACAAATAATGAATGTTTTTACATTTTTTCATTGGAACAAATATTTATAACAACATGCTTCGCCTCGCTGAATGGTATGTTCCAGCTTTCACCTCATGCAATATTCGTACCATTGAACTCATAAACATTCATTATTTGTGTACTATCACACTAGTGATGACTATGATGCTGGTGTACCGCCCACCTCTAACATGCAGGGATTATAGTATAATACGTATACTGAACAGCCTATTTTAATTAGCAAAGAAAAAGAATGAAAGACTCTACCTTTCAGCATGCGTACACCAGTGCACAACACAATGCAAGCATCATTTGTAGCTTTCACCTGAGACACAGTTGTGGTTGTCATGCCAAAAGCCCTCATACTTTAAATCACAATTAGAACTGTGTTCATCTGTGCATCCATGAAAAAAATTACCAGGATTCTGTGTCTTTTACTTTATTCAGAGCTCTGAAAGAATGAATTATCTCAACAGTCATTTTCTTACATGTCACTTCAAATTTTCCGACAGTTTAACGTTTAATTAATTTAGCTGTATGCGCTCTGCACACACTTGTGCCCAAAGCAGAGCAGGTGCTCTGGACACTTCTTAGACAGACACTAAACAAATGTCTCACATCCCAGTTACTTTTTTTTTTTTAACTGTGTTTTTACCTCTGACTTTTTTAAACAGTTTTTTTTTTCCTTTTGGAGTCGCTGTAACAGAGAACTTTCCCCACTGTAGGATCAATAGTTTATCTTGAGCTTTATTTTTTATCTGCATGCAGAGCCATGGTCTTTGCAATGCCTGCTATGCAAAAGCAGGTGATCCAAAGATGCATAGACGTGTGCAGCCTATAAAATTGACTGAAATATCACATTTGGACACAACCAGAAACTGAAGCACTCAGGTAATAATGATTTTATCCCACCTCCCCATATAAAACCTGTCCAGTCAGAATAAATTATGTAATAAGGGATTTATCAATCAATCACACTGTATGTATGACAAGATTTTTATGGAGGCAGCATATAATGAGGAAATATTTTGTGTTTCACTCACTGACCACAATTACCATACATCACTATAGTATCAGGCCAAACCAGAGGGACACAACTGCAAGCTCGCAAGACTGATAAAGTTCCAATGATTTAATAACAGGCAGGGGTTCGGTACACGGGTGGTCCATCAGCGATGCAAAGGTAGCAAAAGGACAAGAGGCTGAGACGTGGTACAAGAAAACAGGCACAGGTAAAAAAAACACGGTGTAAGAGCTATCAGAGGCAAGGCAAAGTCAAGGTCAAAAACAAGGCAGAGTCAAAATACATACAGGCAAGAACAAAGCAAGGAACAGGGCTGGAAGGTGTACAAAGACAACGATCTGGCGGTGAGCTGTGAGACTGTGAGGGCTTAAATAACTGGTGGTGTAATCAGTGAAAAAAGATGCAGGTGTCTGAAAGTTCTGGAAGGGGCGTGACTGGGGAAAACAACGATTGTGCACAGTGCAAGAAAGTGAAGGCAGGAAAACACAGAGTGGAGTGATGAAAGAGACAAAGACATGTGAGCAGGTGCAAGAGTGGAAGTGGAAGAAAACACAGAGCAAAAAGAGTCATAGTGACAGACGAGGACACAAGAGCTGGTGCAAGGGCAAACAAAGAAGATGAAGCAAAAACAGAAACCATGGACAGATTAAAATACAACTATAACCAGGACAGAGCATGAACATGAGAACTGAAAACAAAACCGGACATAAAAGCATAACTGAAATCACAAATGAGAAGAGCCAAAATAAACTATTGATAAACAGAGAATAAACAAACCCGATGACTACGGAATAATGCAATTAATGAAACAAGATAACTGATAAATAGAAAGTGCAATAAATAACAAATGGAACATACTGAGATAAGAAACACTGACAATAAATAATAACAAAATCCTGTGACTAAAGCACAATATAATAAATGTGATAAACAGAATGAAACTAAGACTAAAGCAACTAAGGGACCAAGAGTGAAAGCAAATAATAAACAATAAAGTAAAACTAAATATGTGGCAAAGAAAAGATACACAGAGAATAAATGAAACAAAAGCAAACATAACATGAACATGACAATGATAATAAGACATGGCATAGAGGCTCAGAACATGGAAAAAGGTCCATAATCATAACAGCTGGCCCCAAAAGGGCCAGACCATGACATATAGGAAAAGAAACCAGACCTATTTTTATCCCAAATGTTCTTGAATTAATTGCAAATTAATCCAAGTAATAACAATAATATTAACGGTTACTGTTAAATTGGACAATCATCTCGGCCCAACTGCAGGTTCTGCACACATATATACAGAGTCACAGTGCGGTTTCAGGGCAGGCAGATCTACCATTGACACGATCTTCTCCATCAGACAACTACAGGAGAAATGTCAAGAGCAGAACCAGCCTCTCTACCTCACTTTCATTGACCTGATGAAGGAGTTTGACCTTGTCAGCAGAAGTGGACTGTTTCAAAGTCGGCTGCCTCTCATCGTCGAATCCTTTCATGAGGACATGCACAGTATGGTGTGCTACAGTGCAGCAGTATCAGAGCCAGTGGAGTCAAGCAGGGGTGTGTTTTAACCCCGACACTCTTTTGCATATTCTTTTCCATGCTGGTGTCCTACGCATTCGATGGCAATGAGGACAAATAGACTGCATTTATAAAGTGGTTTTCCATCTGCATCAGACGCTCAAAGCGCTTTACAAATAACACCCCGATGTGAGTGTGCTGACATACAAGGTACTCACTACACACCGGGAGCAACTAGGGGATTAAGGACTTTGCGCAAGGGCCATTAGTGATTTTCTGGTCAGGCTGGGATTTGAACCGAGGATCCTCTGGTCTCAAGCCCAATGCTTAAACCACTAGACCATCACCTCTTCTATCTACAGTCTATCTACAGATACCGACGGAAGGCTTCTGAAGGAAGGCTCTTCAACTTGGCTAGACTCAGAGGGAAGACCCAGATCCGTTGTGTCAGCATCAGAGAGGCCATTTTTGCTGATGAATCTGCTCTGGCAACCTGCACAGAAGAAGCCCTTCAGTGACTGCAAATTTGCTGCAAATTTTGCCTCACCATCAACTTCAAGAAGACTGAAGTGATGGCACAGGGCAATGACTCCCCGCATCAATCCACACTGGGAGCTACAACCTCAACCCTGTCAGGCATTTCCAGTACCTGGGTTCAACAATCTCATCCAACCATTTCCTTGAGCCTGACATCAGTGAGGATCAATGAGGATCGCCAAGGCTGCGGGCATGATGTCCATTCTCTTCAAGAGGGTTTGGTCCAACAAGAACTTAACGGAGAACACCAAGATGCAGGTGTACAGAACTTGTGCTCTCAGCACCTTGCTCTCCTCCCGAGAAATGTGGACAATATACGTCACCCAGGAGAAGAGACTCAACAGTTTCCACCTCTGCTTACATCCTCAGTATATTTGATGGCAGGACAAGATCCTCAACACCAAAGTGCTGTGGCAAGCAGGGCTTCCATCTGTCTTTGCACACCTGAGCCAATGATGCTTCCATTGGCTGGGACATGTACACCACATGGAAGATGGCCGCAACCCCAAGGACCTGCTCTATGAAGAGTTGACTGAGGGAGCCAGATTCTGAGGTTACCCCTCCTTGTGCCACAAGGACACCTGCTACCATGACCTAAAAAGCACAGTCATTAATGTCCAGACATGGGAATGACTTGTGGCGGACTGTGGACCCTGAAAGGTGGGCATCCGGAGTGGAGTGGAGCAGGCCAAAACAGAATGCATGGACACCCTGAAGAAGAAGAGAGCCACATGCAAGTACAGCTCTGCAGACCCAACAGCCACAGCGTACAGTAGTGTTCAGAATATAGTAGTGCTATGTGACTAAAAAGATTAATCTGGGTTTTGAGTATATTTCTTATTGTTACATGGGAAACAAGGTACCAGTAGATCCAGTAGATTCTCACAAATCCAACAAGACCAATGCACACTCTTAAGGCTATGAAATTGGGCTATTAGTAAAAAAAAGTAGAAAAGGGGGTGTTCACAATAATAGTAGTATCTGCTGTTGACGCTACAGACTCAAAACTATTATGTTCAAACTGCTTTTTTAGCAATCCTGTGAATTACTAAACTAGTATTTAGTTGTATAACCATGGTTTTTCATGATTTCTTCACATCTGCGAGGCAGTAATTTTGTTGGTTTGGAACCAAGGTTTTGCTCGTTTACTAGTGTGCTTGGGGTCATTGTCTTGTTGAAACACCCATTTCAAGGTCATGTCCTCTTCAGCATAAGGCAACATAACCTCTTCAAGTATTTTGACATATCCAAACTAATCCATGATACCTGGTATGTGATATATACTGGTACCTTGTTTCCCATGTAACATTAAGAAATGTACTCAAAACCTGGACTAATCTTTTTAGTCTCATAGGACTGCTATTATTCTGAACACTACTGTATGCTCAAAATGTAGTTTAAACAGACACACCACCTCTTTTTCCAAACCCTTAAGTGTGTTCAGGGGCCAACTGTCTTCACACATGTGAAGTTTCAAGTCAATCAGGCAAAGCATGAAGGAGTTATCATGACTTGATGTTCCATGGCGAAGGGTCAAACGTATTTACAGAAATTGTGCAATAATTATTTAAACAAAATGGAGCAGGTGCATAAATTTGGGCACCCTTGTCATTTTATTGATTTGAATACATTTAGCACTAATTATTGGAACACAAAATTGGTTTGGTAAGCTCACTGACCCTTGACCTCCTTACACAGGTGAATCTAATCATGAGAAAGGGTAAATAAGGTGGCCAATTGCAAATGTTTCCCCTCTTTGCATCTCTTCTAATGAGTGGCAACATGGGAACCTCTAAACAACTCTCAAATGACGTGAAAACAAAAATTGTTCAACATCATGGTTTAGAGGAAGGATACAAAAAGTTATCTCAGAGATTTCAGCTGTCAGTTTCCACTGTGAGGAACATAGTGAGGAAAGGGAAGACTTTTTTTACTAATAGCCCAATTTCATAGCCTTAAGAGTGTGCATATCATGAATGCTTGGTCTTGTTGGATTTGTGAGAACCTACTTAATCTACTGGTACCTTGTTCCCATGTAACAATAAGAAATATACTCAAAACCTGGATTCATCTTTTTAGTCACATAGCACTACTATTATTCTGAACACTACTGTATGTCCGTCCAGTCTGCTTCAAAGACTGTCATTCCCACATCAGCTTATACAGCCACAAACGGAAATGCTGAACCCAACAGTGATTCATTTCAGTGTGAGTCCATCGTGTCCAGAGATGGAAGGAGGCCGAAAAATAATAACATAGGCACTATTAAATTGTTAATGTTAAATTGAACAGTTGTGTCAGTGATGTGATGTGTCTGTGTTCCATGCTCTGATGTTCTTTGTGATCACATGAATGTGACTGGACTTTGGGAACATATTGACTTCAGGTGCAAACCACAGTGGCTGGCATGAGTGCAGTCTCAGATATGCTTTTCATAAGGAGGCTCACAAATAGGGCTGGTTACTAAATTTAATTGCTTTTGTGGCACGAACTGAAGTGCTTGAATCCTCTGTTGAAGTTTACAGTATGAGTGCCACCAATGGGTAAATAACCAGTATAGAAATTTTATAATATCACCAGCAACAATTACGAATAAAAGAATGTATTAATAACTACACAATGGAGTTTTAGGGATTGGAAAATCATCCTTTCAGTTAATTTAGAGCTCTACTGCAAGGGCCTTATTGATACCAAGTACGCTGTATCCAGAAAGTATTCAAAGCACTTAATTTCTTCCCCATTTTGTTATATTAGAGCCTTGTTCAAAAATGGAGTAAATCCTTTTTCCCCTCAAAATTCTACTCATAACACCCCATAATGACAACAAAAAATCAGTTTTTGAAATTTTTGCTAATTTATGAAAAATAAAAAACTAAGAAATCACGTGTACATAAGTATTCACACCCTTTGCTCACAGTTTAAGAACAGTTTTTCTCAATGTTCAGTTGTAAGGAATTTAGGCATTCCATCATCTACAGTCGATAATATAATCAAAAGATTCAGAGAATCTGGAGAACTTTCTACACGTAAGTGGCAAGGCTGAAAACCAACATTGAATGCCCGTGACCTTCGATCCCTCAGGCGGCACTGGATTAAAAACCGACTTCATTGTGTAAAGGATCTTACCGCGTGGGCTCAGGAACACTTCAGAAAACCATTGTCAGTTAACACAGTTCGTTGATACATCTACAAGTGCAAGTTAAAGCTCTGTCATGCAAAGCGAAAGCCATACATCAACAACAACAACATCCAGAAACGCTGCCGCCTTCTCTGGGCCCGAGCTCATTTGAAATGGATAGACACAAAGTGGAAAAGTGTGCTGTGGTCTGAGTCCACATTTCAAATTGTTTTTGGAAATCATGGATGTCGTGTCCTCTAGACAAAAGAGGAAAAAGACCTGTCGCCCATTGAAAATGTGTGGCGCATTATGAAGCACAAAATACGACAACGGAGACCCCGGACTGTTGAACAACTGAAGTCATACATCAAGCAAGAATGGGAAAGAATTCCACCTATAAAGCTTCAACAATTGGTGTCCTCAGTTCCCAAACGCTTATTGAGTGTTGTTAGAAGCAAAGATGATGTAACACAATGGTAAACATACCACTGTTCCAGCTTTTTTGAAACGTGTTGCAGGCATCCATTTCAAAATGAGCAAATATTTGCACAAAACAAAGTTTATTAGTTTGAACATTAAATATCTTGTCTTTGTGGTGCATTCAATTGAAGTTGAAGAGGATTTGCAAATCATTGTATTCTGTTTTTATGTACATTTTACACAACATCCCAACTTCATTGAATTGGGGTTGTGTATATACAGTATATATATAATAGTTTTGCAAAAAAAAAAAACTTTTCACATTGTCATTACACATTCACATTGCCCACATTGTGCGGAGAGAAAAAAATGAGTTTCATCCATTTTGGAATATGACAGTAACATAACAAAATGTGGAAAAAGTGAAGTGTTGTGAATATTTTCTAGGTGTACCAAATTTCCTTTTTATCAGAAAATTGAATGATGTCACATATCACGATTGGAAAATGCTGTCAATCACTTGATTGTTTGATTGTTAACAACATTTTAACATAAGTTTTTTGTTTTAAACTGAAGTCCCCCTTGAACGGAACCTCAGGCAGTCTTGAACTTTGAAGCAGACTGTTCGAATGGACAGTGTGCAGACTTGTCTTTCAGCCTCTCTAGCCATTTTCTCTGCATCTGTTGTCTCGTGTCTCTCACTATGTTCTCTCACAGAAACACCCTCTGCCAGAAGGGGGGTGGGGTGGGGGTATGGAGGAGGCTTAAAAAATATAATTTACTTTTTCTTCCCACGGAGTCTTTTCCAGGTGTGCATGCTTTGGCTGACTCTTGAATTCTGTCTGTGATGGATTATAGCAAAGAAAAAATAAGAAAAAAAAAAAACATACAGCATCGTACACATTTTTTCCAAAAGCCCCCCCCCCCCCCCCCCGCCCATCACCAAGTTTTTGTGTTTGATAGAATCTGTGGGAACAGCTCTTTTCTACTCCTTCCTCTCATCATTCTCTTCCTTCGCTCCTTCTGTAGGTGGTTTTATTTATTCAGAAAGCATTCTGTGTTTTGCTGCAGCTATTCCCCCTTCTCTCAATGCCTCTATATGTTCTATCAAGTGATGCACTGAGCTGCCGTTGTTTTTTTTATTCATTTATTTATTTTGTACATTCAAACACTTCTACATACAGTAGGCCAACATTTAAAACTTACATGTTGTACTCACACACATTGTGTTCTGCGTGTGTCTGTTTATAATGTTCTCGCCCAGAAGAAAAAAGAGAGTGTTTACACAGGAGAGAAAAGTGAGAAAATGTTAATGCCTGTTTGAGAAAACTGTATAAAGTGTGTAGTGAGGGGTTTTACAGCCTTAAAACATCTATAATAATTGCAAAAAATAGAGCTGACTACTTCGCGGATTTCGCTTATCACGGGTTATTTTTAGAACGTAACTCCCGCGATAAACAAGGGACCACTGTATATATATATATATATATATATATATATATATATATATATATATATATATATATATATACATATATATATACATACATACACTGAACAAAAATATAAACACAACACTTTTGTTTTTGCTCCCATTTTTCATGATTTGAACTCAGAAATCTAAAATATTTTCTATATACACAAAATACCTATTTCTTTCAAATATTGTTCACAAATCTGTCTAAATCTGTTTTCGTGAGCATTTCTCCTTTGTTGAGATAATCTATCCCACCTCACAGGTGTGGCATATCAAGATGCTTATTACACAGCATGATTATTGCACAGGTGTGCCTTAGGCTGGCCACAACAAAAGGCCACTCTGAACTCCTGCATATAATGCTTAAAATATGATGTTTTTGGCCTCTTGCAGATATTTTCAGCACAGGAGACAATTTAATGTGATGGTTATGTGGTTCATATGTCACTACAGACTCATTTTCATTTTCAGCAAAAGTGACAGAATTGAAGAAAGGGCAAAAATACTGAAAATGTATGATATATCTGCAATATTTCAGATGTTGGCCATTTGATTTGATTTTGATTTGTTGCAGGTGAAAATGGTTGCTAATAAATCCTTTACAAGATCACAGGCCAAAAAGACTACATACAGAAGGCTGAATTTCCAAGTGGGATGCTGCTGCAGTTGAAGAATATGTAGCAGCCACTGACATAGATGAGCACACCAAGGTAGGACGTCTCAACCTGAAGGTTCACTATGCTTGAGATACCTCGCTTTCCCTGCCAAAATCGAGTGACCTCTTTTGCCTCATGAAGATCCCCATAAACATGTATGCAGTGAATCTAAAGCTCTACCTCAACAACATTACCTTAAATGCAGAGGTCACTTTGGTTTTTCGTCAAGCCATGGATACAGTTCTGGCTGACCCATACTGGCTGTGGGCTGAGTGGTTTCTCTTTCCATGGAGTATGACCGACATGTTCAGAAATGGACCGTTATGGACATAAATGCTCGCATTACTCAAAGCCTACAATATCTACAATGTTCCTGTAATATTATTTTTGTGTGTGATAAAAGAAAATGCTTCTAAAATAGCTTTATTTATTGGTGTACAGGCTCTTTGTCATTGCCAGGCAGCAATGTGGAGTGAAAAATGCATGATTTGTGGGGTTTTGACTTCAGGGGGTATGTACAGGGGGTTAGACTAGATCATTTAGTCACTGATTTCCATTTTCTTGTTCATAATAACTGTCTCCATATTCTTAATGGGGTATTTCAAAATAAATGTCCTAACACCAACCCCTACGTAGAGCCTGGTGAGGTGGATCGGTATGTCAATGGGTCTCACTCACTCTTGGCATACAGCATGATGTCATCCATGTACAGGAGGTGGCTGATGGTTGCTCCATTCTTGAATCAATATCTGTAGCCACTCTTTGTCATGAGTTGACTGAGGAGGTTGAGGTCAAAGCAGAGCAGTAGTGGGGACAGTGCATCACCTTGTTATGTTTTGTGACTTTTGCGACTGGCTTGGAATTGGCCTCCAGTGACATCTACCACAGTCCCACTGAGTTCCTGATGAAGGTCACCAGTCCACTGTTAGCCTTGTATAGTGCCAAGCACTCCAGTATCCACGTGTGAGGCATTGAGTCATAGCCTTCCTGTAGTCAATCCAGGCTGTGCTCAGGTTGGACTGCCTGGTCTTTGAGTCTCTGGTGTACTACTAAGTTGGGTAGATGATGCTTTGACCCCCTGGTATTGTTTCCAGTGCCCTTCTAAACTGTGCTCATGTTGTGACTCCTGTGCCGACCCAGCTTGGTTGCTACAATGCCACACACACACACACACACACACACACACACACACATACATATATAGTGGGTATGCAGTGGGCTTGAAGCTAATGGGTATTTCATATTTCACTAAACTGAGAAAATTTAGTTTTTACCGAAATCCAAGGATTATAATACAGGTTTATTTTTGTAACATGTTGTAAAATTAATGACATTTTTATCTGGGGGGAAATTCCATCGTGAATACTGTCTAGGGTCCAGCTCTGCGCAACCCGATCTTGGATAAGTGGTTGAAGGTGTGTGTGTGTGTGTGTGTGTGTGTGTGTGTGTGTGTGTGTGTGTGTGTGTGTGTGTGTGTGTGTGTGTGTGTGTGGTGCCAAGAAAAATCTTTTTATGACTTAAATCTTTAAAAGCCCAGTTGAACTATTCCTTTAAGACCAGAGGATCCTTGGTTCAAACCCCCGGCTGACTGGACAATCATGAAGTACCTTTGGGCAAGGTGTTTAATCCCCAAGTTGCTCCAGGTGTGTAGCCTTGAATGGCAGGACCCTGAGATGTGTGAGTGTTTGTGTGAATGGGTGAATGTGAGGCATGACTGTAAAGCGTTTTGAGCTTCTGATATAGATGGAAAAGTGCCATATAAATGCATCCATTTACCACACCCACACACACACACATATATATATATATATATATATATATATATATATATATATATATATATATATATCACTACTCATCTTCAACCGCTTTTCCAGGTTCGGGTCGCTGGGGCAACAGCTCCAGCAGGGAACTCCAGACTTCCCTTTCCCATGCCACATTGACGACCTCTGACTTGGGGATCCCAAGGCGTTCCCAGGCCAGTGTGGAGATATAATCTCTCCACCCAGTCCTGGGTCTTCCCTGGAGTCTCCTCCCAGATGGACGTGCCTAGAACACCTCCCTTGGGAGGCGCCCAGGAGGCATCCTTACCAGATGCCCGAACCACCTCAGCTGGCTCCTTTCAACGTGAAGGAGCAGCGACTCTGCTCCGAGCACCCCATGGATGGCCGAACTTCTCACCCTATCTCTAAGGGAGACACCAGCCACCCTCCTGAGGAAGCCCATTTCGGCCGCTTGTACCCGCGATCTAGTTCTTTCGGCCATGACCCAACACTCATGACCATAGGTGAGAGTAGGAACGAAGATTGACCAGTATATCGAGAGCTTCGCCTTTTGGGTCAGCTCCCTTTTCGTCACAACAGTATGGTAGAGCAAATGCAATACAGCCCCTGCTGCACCGATTCTTCGGCCAATCTCATGCTCCATCATCCCCTCACTCGTGAACAAGAACCTGAGGTACTTGAGCTCCTTCACTTAGGGCAAGGCCATATTCCCTACCCGGAGTAGGCAATCCATCGGTTTCCTGGTGAGAACCATGGCCTCAGATTTAGAGGTGCTGATCCTCATCCCATCCGCTTCACACTCAGCTGCGAATGATCCAGTGAGTGTTGGAGGTCATCGGCCGACAGAGATTGGATGGCCCTGAGAAGGGACCCCCTCACTAACTACTCCTGCAGGACCTCCTACAGTATCTCCCAGGGTACCCGATCATACACTTTCTCCAAGTCCACAAAACACATGTAGACTGGGTGGGCATACTCCCAGGCACCCTCCAGGATCCTTGTGAGAGTAAAGAGCTCGACCAGGACAGAACCCGCATTGTTCCTCTTCAATCCAAGGCCTGACTATCGGCCGAACCCTCCTTTCCAGCACCCTGGAGTAGACATTACCAGGGAGGCTGAGTAGTGTGATGCCCCTGCAGTTTGGCACACACTCTCTGGTCCCCCTTTTTAAATATGGGGACCACCACCCTAGTTTGCCACTCCTTAGACACTGTCCCAGACCTCAACGCAATGTTGAAGAGACGTCTCATCCAAGACAATCCCTCCACACCCAGAGCCTTCAGCATTTCTGGATGGATCTCATCACCCCCCGGGGCCTTGCCACTGCAGAGTTGTTTGACTACCTCAGTGACTTCTACCAGGGAAATTGATGAAAATCCTCCATCAGCTCTCCTTTATATATATATATATATATATATATATATATATATATATATATATATATATATATATATATATATATATATATATATATACACACACAGTGGTGGGCACAGCTTACCAAAAAGTTTGCTTCGATAAGTTATCTTTTATGATGCTAAACTGATAAACTGTGCAAACACAAGGAGAACATGCAAACTCCATGCAGAAAGGCCACTGGTGGGAATCAATCCCATGACCTTCTTTCTGTGAGGCAACGGTGTTAACCACTAAGCCACCGTGCTGCCTCTGTGTAGATACGAGGTCTGTGAGAAAAGGATCCGACCTTATTATTTTTTTAAAAAACCATATGGATTTGAATCACGTGTGATTACATCAGCCAAGCTTGAACCCTCGTGGGCATGCGAGAGTTTTTTCACGCCTGTCGGTGACGTCATTCGCCTGTGAGCACGCCTTGTGGAAGGAGTGGTCCAGCCCCCTCGTCGGAATTCCTTTGTCTGAGAAGTTGCTGAGAGACTGGCGCTGTGCTTGATCAAAATTTTTTCAAAAACTGTGAGGCACATCCGGGTGGACACCATTCGAGAAATTCAGCTGGTTTTCGGTGAAAATTTTAACGGCTGATGAGAGATTTTGGATTGTTTCTGTCTCTGGTAGGACTTCCCACGGAGCGGGACGCCGCGCAGTGCTCTGAGGCGACGTCGTCATCCTGTTTCAAGCTGAAAACCTCCAAATTTAAGCCTCTGTTGACCCAGGACGTCGTGAGAGAACAGAGAACTTTCAGAAGAGGTCGGAATCAGCAGTTTATCCAGACATTCCACTGTTAAAGGAGATTTTTTTAAATGAAAGACGTGCGGACGGATTGGCACGTCGGCTCGCTGCCGGTGCAGCGCGCCCGCCACAGGAAAAGGGGGGAGGGGCCCCCAGGACAAGGCCGTTGATGGCGTCAAACAGGCTGCCTCCGGAGTGTTCTGATAAACTGGACCTTTTCAAATCTCAGTTGTCGTCCTGTGTCCTTGTTTTTGTCTGTGTGATTATTGTTTTTCTGTGCTGATGGGGATTTTTTTCCTCATTGCCACTGTGTAATGCAGCAGCTATGAGGGTTTTTTTTTCTCCTTTTCCCTCGTGTTTTGCTTTCATATATATGTTTTATGTACCGGGCCGGCCTATGTGTTGTGTGTTGTGTGTGTGTTGTTTGTTATGGGTCGGTGTTGATTTGCTCAGCCCTGCTGTTGACCAAGGCAGGGATGTACATCTGGAGCTGGTCCCCGGGCGCCTAATGGCGACTTCTGCTCCTACTGGCAATTAGGATGGGTTAAATGCAGTAGACACATTTCATTGTGCAGGGAACATGTTCTTCTGTGCATATGACAATAAAATGCCTTTGAATCCTTTGAATCCTTGAATCCTTTGATGCATCTCCATATCAGACCAGTGGTGTCTGAAAAGTCACCAGAGAGATCATATTTTAAGACTGTGGACAAATTTGGTCTAAATATTCTCAGATTCTCATTAAAGGAATAATGTTTTGTTTTTATGAACTACAGGCCTGACACAGACACTACACTATACATAGCTTTGTCGTATTGGATATTTAGGATTCTCATTTGTACTTTAAAAGCTTTCACTCAGGACACAGTGTTTCTTATAGTTCTGTCAAATTCTGAAACTAAAAGCACCACCCACACACACTCACACGCGATACTGTGTCTCTTACCCTAAAAATGGAGGCAAGTGTGTTTGTCCTCAAGTAGAATTGATAAATATACAAATAATGAATGTTTATGAGTTCAGTGGTACAAATATTTCATGAGGTGAAAGCTGGAATATACCAATATGGTATATTGGAATATTCCAGCTTTCACCGAATTAATATTCGTTCCATTGAAAGAATGTAAAAACATTCATTATTTGTTTTATATAACGGTTAAAATAGAAATCCTTATAAATAAAATCCTTGTCATTTGATATTTTATTCATTTATAAACAACAGAAAAGGGACTTACATTTTGGTGTTCTGCTGCTGCTAAAGTCCAAATTGTGATGTGTAGTTCGTGATGCTGTGTACTAACTTCTGATTTCCATTAAAAATAAGAAAAAAAAAAGACTTTGTGTGCTCAGGGACTGTGTGATTACAGCGCACTGGTTCTCTGCTTGAATTCATATACACTTCCTCCCCAGTTGTAGCGCGGTTGAGGGTGCACATTTTGGGTCTATATGTCCCTATTTTTGGATATTGAATGTTGACAAACTCTCTTACCTGTTGTTGCGCAGCTCTCAGCTATCCTGACGGGGCTAAACTGAAGCACTTTCCGGTTGTGCTTTAAATAGCGCATTGTGGCACGCTTCAAGCGGTCAGCTGACCTTGGGCTGAACCATTTTTGTGTGTGTAGATTTGTTGTCTGATTTCATACGTTTTCTTGTTTATTTTTGGGTACCAAAGATGGGTAAGGAATTTTTATTGTGATTGAGTTATAGAATGGTGGGCAGAGTTAAAAGGGAAAAAAAAAAGGAAAAAAAAAACACATTCCCCTCTGATTATTTCTTGGTACGCCCAGGGGCGGGGCGTTGGGTATTTAGGGGGGGATATTGCTGCCGGGAGGAGGAGGTGTTGGAGCTTTGGTAGTGATGCATGGGTGGTGCTGTTGTCCATACGGTGTCTGAGGTTTTTTTTTCCCCTCTTCCCCTCCTCGTGGGTTTTTTTTTTTTTTTTTTTTTTTGGAAATTGCTGGCCCTGAATAAATATATTGCTGGGAGACATCTTGGACTCAGCCATTATTGTTATATTTTTGAGCAGTTTGAGCAGAACCCCGTGACATATGGTGTCAGAAGTGGGATGGCGAGTCGAAGAAAACGTTGGTCCCAGCGGCATAAAATGGAGGAAAAGAAGGCAGTGGTTTAAAGACATTACCATTAATGGCCAGCCTGTGACTGCTTTAGTGGATTCTGGTAGCTTCCTGACCCTAGTGCAGAGAGACATTGTATCGACAGAGATTGTGGACTTTAGCAGGCAGGAGGATGTTTTATGTGTGCATGGGGACAGACATTCCTATCCAACAGAAGACCTGACGGTGGTGGTGGATGAACAGCCCTATTTGCTGACAGTGGGGGTAGTGGACAAGCTACCTGTTGCGGCCATTTTGGGGTGGGACTTACCAGTGCTGCTGGATGTACTATTGGATGAAAAGGATAGTGACAGTGGGAACAGCCTATCAGGTCCTGCGATCACCCGGGCCCAGGCCAGGGCTGGATTGATATCCATACCAGAGACGGTTCAGGAAACATGTGTAGACCCCTTTTCGATGTTGGATAGTAGTCTGTTTGACGGAGGGGTCAAGGGGCCACGGAAGTCACGCCGCCAGCGGCGTTTTGAGAAGGGGCTGAAATCCAGGGAGCCCGACTGTGAGAAAGGGCTTACAAGGGACTTGTGGGAGGTGCCGGGAGACATTGGGGCCTTGCAAAAGGGGGATGGGTCTCTCCTGCCGCTGTTTGACAAGGTGGTTGTGGGTCAGAATTTGGCACAAGGGGACAAAGAGTGTTTTATTCTTGATAATGGTGTCCTTTATGCAGTGACTGGCGGTGTCAAGCGCCTTGTGGTTCCGGTGGCCTGTCGACAGATGATTCTGCACTTGGCACACACCTTGCCCTGGGCTGGTCATTTGGGTCATAATAAAACCTTTTTGCACATAGCCTCCCGATTCTATTGGCCCTCCATGTACTGTGATGTGCAAATGTACTGTAAGATCTGTCCTATCTGCCAGAAAACTTCCCACGTACGGCAATCCGATCGAGCCTACCTCCGACCGATGCCGGTGATTTCCACACCATTTTGGCGTATAGCTATGGACATTGTCGGTCCGTTAGTGAAGAGCAGCCGGGGCCATCAATACATCTTAGTGGTGTCAGACTATGCCACACATTTCCCCGAGGCATTTCCACTGCACACCGTCACTGCCCCTGCTGTGCTGCGTTGTCTTGTGCAGTTGTTTTCCAGGGTCGGTATTCCAGAAGAGATTATGACAGATCAGAGGACCAACTTCACTTCACGGCTTCTGCACCTCTTCCATCGCCAGTTGGGAATCTCGCCGATCAAGACCACTCCGTATCACCCACAGACAGACGGTTTGGTCGAGCGGTTCAACCAAACCCTCAAGAAGATGCTGCAGAAGTTTGTGGCGGACACTGGGCAGGACTGGGATCGATGGTTGCCCTTCCTGCTGTTTGCCTACCTTGAGGTCCCTCAGGCATCCATGGGTTTTTCCCTGTTCGAGTTGTTGTATGGCTGGGATGTTCAAGGGCCACTGGACCTGCTGCGGAAGAGTTGGGAGGCTCCTTCATCTGCAGCTAGTGAACGGAGTGTGGTCCAGTTTGTGCTTGAGATGCAGGAAAGGTTGGCCCAGTATCGGGAGGAAGCGGAGAGCAACCTACGGGGGGCCCAGCAGTCCCAGAAGTTGTGGTATGACCGCCAACCCCGACACCGAGAATTTAAGGCCAGTCAGAAGGTTTTGCTCCTGCTGCTGTCCTCCACCAGCAAGTTACTTGCCAAGTGGCAGGGCCCCTACACTGTGCTCTGGAAGATGGGCCCCGTGACGTATGAAATCTACCATCCTGAGAAGAGAAAGGCGAAGCAGACGTACCATGTTAACTTGTTGAAGGAGTGGAAGGAAGCGCCTGCCTTGGTTCCAGTGGCCTCTCTGTTGGTGATGGAGGTGGATAGTGATGAGGAGGAGGAGTCATCATCTGTGGTCAGTTCCATCCAGTCTGCCGAGCCTGTGCTCTACAACCTCTCCACTACTCAGGCCAGTCAACTAGGCGAGGTGCTCCAGCGGGTGTCAAAGCTGTTTGCGGTCAGCCCGGGGAAGACCGACCTGATCGAGCATGCCATCCATCTGAAAGAGAGGGGTCCAATCCGCCAGCAGTCCTACCGGGTGCCACAACACCTGGTGGGGAAGCTTCTGAAGGAAGTAGAGGAAATGCAGCGTCTGGGTGTGATTGAACCCTCATGGTCCGAGTGGTGCAGTCCAGTGGTCATCGTGGTAAAGAAGGATGGCTCGCTGCGCATTTGCATTGACTTCCGGAAGCTCAACGCAGTGTCAGAGTTTGATGCCTATCCAATGCCTCACATTGATTACTTGCTGGAGAAGATTGGACGGGCCCGGTTCATTACAATGTTGGACCTTTGCAAGGGCTATTGGCAGGTGCCGTTGGAAGTGTCCTGTCGCCCTTACACTGCTTTCCGGACACCCGCAGGCCTCTTCCAGTTTACTGTGATGCCCTTCAGGCTGCACAGAGCGCCTGCCACCTTCCAGAGGCTAATGGACTGTGTCTTGCATGGGTGTGAGGACTGCTGCGCTGCTTACTTGGATGATGTTGTCATCTTCAGTGCCACCTGGGAGGAGCACATGCGGCACCTAGAACGGGTCCTGAGCCGGATTCAAGAGGCGGGCCTGACGCTGAATCTGTCCAAGTGTTAGTGGGCCAAGGAGGAAGTTAAATACCTCAGCTATCGGCTGGGGCATGGTGAGGTCCGTCCACAGCTGGACAAGGTGGAGGCGATCCGCAGTTGTCCACAGCCCCACACGAAGAAGGAGATGAGGTCCTTTCTGGGGCTGGCCGGCTGGTACAGGAGGTTTGTCCCGCAGTTTGCTTCCATCGTCGCTCCCCTGACCGCCCTCACTGCGAAGAATCAGAGGAATCCTGTCATTTGGAGTGAGGACTGCGAGACTGCTTTCCAGACCTTGAAGACTTGTCTGTGTACGCCACCTGTCCTGAGGAGTCTCGATTTCAACCAGAGGTTTCTGGTCCAGACCGATGCATCGGCCCTTGGGATCGGAGCTGTCCTGGCTCAGGGGACTCCGGGAGAAGAGCAACCCATCTTGTATCTAAGCTGCAAGCTGCTGCCTCGGGAGACCAGGTACTCAACGGTGGAGAAGGAGGGCCTGGCTATCAAGTGGTCCCTGGAGAGCTTTCGGTACTATCTGCTGGGAAGGGAGTTTGACCTGGAGACTGACCACCGTGCTCTGACCTGGATGAATTCCATGAAAAATCACAGCAGCCGTCTCACTCGGTGGTACCTGTCCCTGTAGCCGTTCCAGTTTTGAATCCGTCATCAGGCCGGCAGGAACAATGTGGTGGCTGATTATCTCTCCAGGTTGCCGTGCAGCGTCAACCTTGGGGAGGAGGAGGATACTGTGACGGGGTGCTTGCAGCACCGCGTCCCTCTCTGCCTTGCGTGCCCCTCCTTCTCTCTCCCTCTGTGGTCAGGGACTGTGTGATTACAGCGCACTGGTTCTCTGCTTGAATTCACATACACTTCCTCCCCAGTTGTAGCGCGGTTGAGGGTGCACATTTTGGGTCTATATTTCCTTATTTTTGGATATTGAATGTTGACAAACTCTCTTACCTGTTGTTGCGCAGCTCTCAGCTATCCTGACGGGGCTAAACTGAAGCGCTTTCTGGTTGTGCTTTAAATAGCGCATTGTGGCACGCTTCAAGTGGTCAGCTGACCTTGGGCTGAACCATTTTTGTGTGTGTAGATTTGTTGTCTGATTTCTTACGTTTTCTTGTTTATTTTTGGGTACCAAAGATGGGTAAGGAATTTTTATTGTGATTGAGTTATAGATTGGTGGGCAGAGTTAAAAGGGAAAAAAAAGGAAAAAAAAAACCCCACATTCGCCTCTGATTATCTCTTGGTACGCCCAGGGGCGGGGCGTTGGGTATTTGGGGGGGGGGGGGGATATTGCTGCTGGGAGGAGGAGGTGTTGGAGCTTTGGTAGTGATGCATGGGTGGTGCTGTTGTCCATACGGTGTCTGAGGTTTTTTTTCCCCTCTTCCCCTCCTCGTGGGTTTTTTTTTTTTTTTTTTTTTTTGGAAATTGCTGGCCCTGAATAAAGTATATTGCTGGGAGACATCTTGGACTCAGCCATTATTATTATATTTTTGAGCAGTTTGAGCAGAACCCTGTGACATAATGGAACCAACCTGCACTCTAAATGCAATGCAACACAAATGGGATGAATGTCATGTGACATACATAGCACCAATCAATCAATTCAATCAATCAATCAATTTTTTTTATATAGCGCCAAATCACAACAAACAGTTGCCCCAAGGCGCTTTATATTGTAAGGCAAGGCCATACAATAATTATGTAAAACCCCAACGGTCAAAACGACCCCCTGTGAGCAAGCACTTGGCTACAGTGGGAAGGAAAAACTCCCTTTTAACAGGAAGAAACCTCCAGCAGAACCAGGCTCAGGGAGGGGCAGTCTTCTGCTGGGACTGGTTGGGGCTGAGGGAGAGAACCGGGAAAAAGACATGCTGTGGAGGGGAGCAGAGATCGATCACTAATGATTAAATGCAGAGTGGTGCATACAGAGCAAAAAGAGAAAGAAACAGTGCATCATGGGAACCCCCCAGCAGTCTACGTCTATAGCAGCATAACTAAGGGATGGTTCAGGGTCACCTGATCCAGCCCTAACTATAAGCTTTAGCAAAAAGGAAAGTTTTAAGCCTAATCTTAAAAGTAGTGATGAGTAGTGGTGAGTAGTAATCAATCAAATGACAAGGATCCACTCAGCCGTTATATAAAAGTCAATGAACACAAAATATGTTGAAATTCAAACTAAAATAGCATTTTGGAGAGCTTGTTGGGAAGAATGCACAGCAAGACAGAGATTTCAATTTTAAAACAATTCCTGTCTCCCTTAACTCACGAAAATTCCACTGGCTGCAGTTATGGTACCTGCTTTAACTCCAGATGGTTTATGGCCACTACATACAACAACACTGCAATTATTAAAGCATACACACAACAACATTAAACAACAACTATCATATTGCCAGCAGGGATCCACAGGCTCTAGATTGGTTGGTGTTTATAAAATAGGTAGGTGACAAAAAATATTAGTCTTATCAACGTTCTGTTTTGGCACCGTACATCCTTGACCCAAAACACATAAGCATACCAAACGGCAAATGTCAGCTGTCCCCAGTCGCACGCACACATTGCTTTTTGTCTTTGCTGCATTCTGGTGCAAGCAGGTGATTTTAATTTTTATACATGCACAAACAGACGGTGACAGAAGACATCAAATGCAATACTCTTTTCACTCATGGTAACGACAACATGGCATTTAACTAAACTGATTAAACCAATTGAACTACAAAAACACAATAAATCAATAACACTAACAACACTGTTTAACTAACAAGAACCACAATAACAATTAAAATCCCAACACACCAAACTCCCATGGTGCATTGTGGCACAATGTCCATTGTTTACTGGTTAGCTATAATTGCTAATTTCTCCTAAAATATTAGTCCTATCAACTTTCTGTTTTTGCAGCGTTCACCCCTGACCAAAAATACATTAGCATACCAAACAGCAAATGTCAGCTCTCCCTGGTTTTTGCGTGATCAATGTTATACACACTCACGCATACAGAGGCCACTTGGCTATTATAATATAGATTTTCAGGGCACTGCATAGAAGATTTGAGGCTGTAATTGCTGCCAAAATGCATCAACAAAGTATTGAGCAAACGGTGTGAATACTTATGTGCATGTGATTTCTGCATTGTTTTTAATAGATTTGCAAACAAACAAAAAACAGCCTTTTTCATTTTGCCATTATGGGGTGCTGAGTAGAATTTTGAGGGGGAAAAAAAAATTTACTCCATTATGGAATAATGCTGTACCATAACAAAATGTGTTAAAAGTGAAGTGCTGTGAATACTTTCTGGATGCACTGTAATTGGCTTTATAAACTGCAATGATTAATTGATTATTAAATTAATTGACAACTATTTTGACTGATTAATCATTTTGGGTACATTTTTAAATGCCCTAATTCTATGAGTTCAGTTTCTTAAATGCAAATATTTTCTAGCATCTTTATTCCTATCTGAAAGTAAATTGAATATCTTTGGGTTGGGGACAAATTAAGACATTTAACGATGTCATCTTGGGTTTTAAGAAACACGTTTTCACCATTTTCTGACATTTTATAGAATGGATTGATCAACAAAATAATCAACAGATTAATTGATAATTAAAATAATTGTTCATTTGAGCCTTGCTAGCTAATATCAGTCAATTTAATTTTTCCACAAATACCTTTTGCAGTGACGGCTCCGATTCATATTTATAAGTGAGCTATTTCTGCATGAACACACATGCACATTGCATATGTACATGTCCATGTGCACAATCTGCAAAATCTGTAATCTTACAAACACAACAAAACTCTTCATCATATGGCAGCAGGTAATGAAACTGAACCACAGAGCTATGAAAGCACATGGTTTGGTTTGTTTGCTGAGGAAGCCAGATTACAATTCAGGTGGTGTTGATGATGATAATGAGCTCGACAAGCCGGCGATGACTGAAGCCGTATCTGCAAACAACTGTACGAGGTTGGCACATCAGTGCGCAGAGAAGAGTGGGCCAGACAGCAAATGATTAGAGATGTAAGATGTGATTTAAAACAACCTAAAATCCAACCTGACCATTTCAGTCAGCTTCCTAGTAAAGAACAAATATGTTTTGGATCAAGGACGGCACATAAAAGAGAGAAAAATCAATAAATGAGAAAACAAATTGAGCTGGGGGTTTTTTCCAGAAAAATCTTGTCTGTGTCAAATGTGGTGAAATCTCTGCCATTTTAGGCTGCAATGTGAACGTGAGAATCACACAGCAGCCATCAGCAAAATGGTTATGACACAAATACAGTCGAAAGCAGTGAAGCTTGTCACTGCAGGAACCCTAACCTTAACCCTGAAGAAATGCATGCAGACTCAAAGAAAAGAAACCCCTCCACAGCTGTAGATTACAGTATACGGCGGTGGGCACACCTAACAATGACTGGATTGGAGTGGATTTATTTTGGTCAAATTCATACCAGTAAAAAATACAAGGTACAAAAATAAAACCGAGAATAACAGATTAAAGGATAAATACATTTATTTCCAATGTGATCCTTTAACAACTTCAAATATAAGATTTAAAAACAGCACAAATTTAAAAAGAACAACTCACAAATTACAATAAAAATGGAAATATTATAAATTAAAACATTAAGCTAAAAACAGACAAATCTGATTTTTACAAAGCTACTTTAACATAGACACACCAAGTAAAACTATCATAAAAACTAGTAATAAATATACGTCATTTTATTTGTTCAGAAATTCTTTAGCTTGTTTTTGAAAAGTAATTAAAAGCTAACTTTTTCATTAACTGATTAGCTTTTTAGGTGAGAAACCCTATAGAGGACCAATTAGCTTCCACTAAGTTTTGTTCCACTAAATCAGCCAACTTTATTTTTTTTTTTTAATAAAATGTAATAGTCAAAAACATTTGTAGACCCTAAAATCATACATGTTGATACACTAATCCAATAAGCGAAACTGACACATTGTTGTGTGGGCCACTGAAGAGGAGGTACTGCTGGCCCACCACCAGAGGGCGCCCTGTCTGAAGTGCAGGCTTCAGGCACGAGAGGGCGCAGCCGCCTCCCATGGGCAGCTTGAGGTGACAGCTGTCACTCATTATTCATCTACCACCACATCCCATAAAAGCCGGGCAGCAACTCCACCTCCCTGCCGAGAAATCTTCTTACCTACAAGGTAAAACTCAGCCGTTTTTGGTGCCAAACGCACACAATTGTTCTGAATACTTTGCAGGCGTACCTGATAACTATCCGCAGCTGGAGGCTGGGGTTGTGGATCGTGAAGGAGACGACGTTCTTCGCTCCTCACACCAAACCGGATAAGTAGTCAGGCGCTGCACGTTTGTTGTTTCTGTGTTGGAGGTGGAGATTACCCACTAAGAAGAAACTGAACTGTTTTGCTGATTGTTTTGCTGGGTGTGCACACACCCACCATAAACTGTCTTTACTTCCTGCCAGCAGTACCAGATCTGACAGCTGGAGATGGTGGCCACCTGGGGACTCGGGACTTGGCGGCTCCAGTGTGCTCCAGATCCGTTGGCAGGGGAAATCGTGTGGGACCCGGCTCTTCTCTGGACAGGCATCTTCTATCCTCGAGCCTGCCCACACATCACCTTTGTATCATTGACTTTTTTTCCAAATCTACATTTGTCTGTATACCGTTGTGCACATTCCACAACATTAAATTGTTATACTTTTGACTTTCCATTGTCCGTTCATTTACGCCCCCTGTTGTGGGTCCATGTCACTACACTTTCCCAACACACATTGCACAAAGGCAACAATCATCACCTCAAGGAGATGGACGAGCAGGTCAAGTCAGAGTAATCAGATTATTCAAATTATTTTCCATGCGTATTTTTCTGATCCATTTGTAATCAGCGTGCGCACTGCAAAAACTATTATAATATGATGGCAGACGGAGTGAAAGCAGGAAAGTGTCAAATCACAGGCTTTTGTGTTATGTGTCGGACGCAGCCCGGAGAACCGACCAGCGTTTGAAGGACCCAGTATAAAATAAGCAGAGCACGGTACAAAGGATAACAGAGTTTAATGAACATAACAGTGCTGTGAAAAAATACAAACAAATAAGTGCGCGGTCTGGCGTGGCGGATTTGCGGTGTGCTCCCAGCAGCACAAAACGGTCCGGAGCCAGAACCAGTTCGGACCCAAGGACCCCGCCGACACCCCCCAGGTGGCCGCGACAAACCGAGTCTGTGAAAGAAGGAATCCTTATGTGAGTCCACACTCAACACACAGAGAGACCACTCAAAGGTGTACAAACAGCAAACACTTCCTGGCTTAATTGCAAATCAGCTTCCCACCCTGCAGGCATAGAACACCCTGTTCACAAAACTCCACTGCAGTGGAAGCTGATTTAAACGACCAACATACAGCTCAATATAATAAAGGTGTGAGGGACACCACATTTACTGACTGTATAAATGTTAGTCACAAAATCTAACGTACCTCAGGAAGTGTGCTGACGAGCGTGAGACCTCACCCCCTCCTCTTTCACAGACCATGCATCAAACCTGGACGTTCTCTGCATCCACTGATGATGAGATGGCTCTTGAGACGACGATCTCACCCGTCTGGTCACAAGGTCGAGTCTCTGGCAATTACACACTGTGTACTCCAGTCTTAAATGCCACCATGTTCCAATCCATGTAGATGCACCACAGCTGTGAGTCCTGACGAGCCGCAGGTGATCAGCCTCAGGTGATCAGGGTGAGGTCCTGATAAACTCAGCTACACAGCCACTCAGTCCCAAATGCAAGCCACCTGGAAGGAAAAACAAAAGACAGAAACAAAAAGGCAGCCAGGCCCCCCAGCCATACAACACTTTTGTGTCTGAGTTAACAGGCGCACGTCAGGCTGCGGTCCAAGTCTGAGCACGGTGTGAAAAAAATAAACGGTTGGTCTTTGAATCAGGGAAATGACTCCAGTCCTAATTTCCTCAAATTGCCGAGTGTCAGCGCTGAACTTTAATTTGTACCTCTGTTACTGTGCACGTCCAGACTACTGGGAGTTTTTAATGGAAATACATTGCAGTCAGACAGAACATTTTATCTGATGTGAGTGAAAAATCTGTTATACAAAATCTGTTATATATGGTGTTTATTAGATGGAAAACAATACAAAAACACTGGGACTTTTTTGTCTGGTGACTGCGAATAACTAGTTTACATGATGACGGTTTAGGTGAGTTTTACTGTACATGGGACTGAACAATAAATTTACCTCTCAAAACTTTGACGATGAAGTCAAATTTCAAAATTCAAATTTATTAATTTATATAGCGCCAATTCACGATGAAATCGTCTCAAGGCGCTTAAAAATTTAAAACAATAAAAAGACAACCATAAAATAATACAAGAATAAAAACACATAACACTAATGATAAAACAGGGAAAACAAATGAGTCTTTAAACGTGACTTAAAAGTCAGCTTCCATCCAACACGGCTGACTTTATTTTCCCAAATTTTTCTTCTGTTCAGATCTGAATGGAATCTGTACATCTTGAATCCCTTGCTGTGTCAAATAAATAAATAAAATAGCTGGATTTGCATGCAGACAAATAAACAGGGAGCGCTATTTTGGAACCAAGATAGCACCACAAGTCACATGACCATTTTTTTTCCCACTCGTCATGTCGCCACTCTCTCAATTAAGGCACTGTATGCTCTGCTCCCCCTCACTTCCTGTTCCTCCAGGTGCTGATTCCTCACACCTGCCTGCAATCATCACCAGCTGTTTTTAAACCCTGGTCCTGCCTCTTCACACTCATCAGAAATTCAGCTTTGTCTGCTTGGTACCTGGCCTCAGTTTGTCTGTCTGATGAACTCTTCTGATTCCTCGTATTCCCCATTGACTCTTTTTTTCCTCTCTGTCCTCAGCGTAGTAGTCAGCTCCGTCGCGGCCGCCTTGTGCTGGTCTTAGTTCTGGTTCAGTTGTCTTTATACCATTTGGTTTGAGAACTTACTCCGTCCACCTTTGGGTCTAGTCGGTGTCTCCTTCCTCCAGTGTTGTCCTCCTTGGATTTGTACATTTATCAATTCAAAATGTGTTCGCAAAATATGCCTCTCAAAAAAAAAAAAAAAAATGCCTCTGGTTTAGCCATAACATAAACTGGATGTTGAATGGAAACTAAATAAAATATTCAAATTTATTAATTTATATAGCACCAGTTCGCAATGAGATCACCTCAAGGCGCTTCACACAGCATAATAAAAACAGAGAAAACTGAATTAAAAATTTTAAAACACAATAAAAAGACAAAACCATAAAAGAACACAAGAATAAAAACACATCATAACACAATAAAACTAATGATAAAACAAGGAAAACAAATGAGTCTTTAAACGTGATTTAAAAGTCTCCACAGTATCCGACTGTCATATGTGTGCCGGCAGATCATTCCACAAAGCTGGAACAAGGTAAGAGAACGCTATGTGACCGGCAGACATTTTATTCACCCTGGGAACACTTAAAAGTCCTGCACCCTGTGAGCGCAGGGTCCGAGCTGGTACATAAAGGCCTTACCAGGTCAGCTAGGTCAGGCGCAAATTAATGAACAATTTAATAAGCCAATAACACAACCTTAAAATTGGATCTTGCAGCGACATGAAGCCAGTGAAGAGATGCCAAAATGGGCGTAATGTGGTCAAACTTTCTGCTTTGTGTCAAAAGTCTTGCAGCGCCATTTTGAACCAGTTGAAGACCTCCTAATGCTGGACTGTGGTAAACCAGAAAAAAAGAGCATTACAATAGTCCAATCTAGCAGGTCCACTACAACTGTTTCATTTCATTTTTTCATGTCACTATTTATGTGCATCTTGGTCATCATCTTATCTTGACAAGCAAAACATTTTTGGGAACCTCTATGTTTATGCTACAGCATATTAAAGCTTCAGCTCTTGGCTGTTTAGAAGGGTTTTAGAGACAAAACCAAGCTAAAGCTAAATTCATACAATAAAAGTTATTTGGTCTTGATAGCTTCATCTAATTGTTTTTGCTTTAATATTATCACAGATACATTTCACTTAGCTGATTAGCATTTATTGAAGCTTACTTTTACATTAGCTGTGCCCACCACTGCTAAAGGGTATCGGTGAGAAAATTCAGTCAGGAAATGAAGAAAACAGTAATTAATAGAGGGGAAATAAGCCACTAAAGCCAATTAATTAATTAATAACCCAAGCCAAATTTATTGGCACCTTTGGCTGTTGTAATCGTTTAGCATTTCAGCAGTTTATATATATATATACTCAACAAAAATATAAACGCAACACTTTTGGTTTTGCTCCCATTTTGTATGAGATGAACTCAAAGATCTAAAACTTTTTCCACATACACAATATCACCATTTCCCTCAAATATTGTTCACAAACCAGTCTAAATCTGTGATAGTGAGCACTTCTCCTTTGCTGAGATAATCCATCCCACCTCACAGGTGTGCCATATCAAGATGCTGATTAGACACCATGATTAGTGCACAGGTGTGCCTTAGACTGCCCACAATAAAAGGCCACTCTGAAAGGTGCAGTTTTATCACACAGCACAATGCCACAGATGTCTCAAGATTTGAGGGAGCGTGCAATTGGCATGCTGACAGCAGGAATGTCAACCAGAGCTGTTGCTCATGTATTGAATGTTCATTTCTCTACCATAAGCTGTCTCCAAAGGCGTTTCAGAGAATTTGGCAGTACATCCAACCAGCCTCACAACCGCAGACCACGTGTAACCACACCAGCCCAGGACCTCCACATCCAGCATGTTCACCTCCAAGATCGTCTGAGACCAGCCACTCGGACAGCTGCTGAAACAATCGGTTTGCATAACCAAAGAATTTCAATCAATCAATCAATTTTTTTATATAGCGCCAAATCACAACAAACAGTTGCCCCAAGGCGCTTTATATTGTAAGGCAAGGCCATACAATAATTATGTAAAACCCCAACGGTCAAAACGACCCCCTGTGAGCAAGCACTTGGCTACAGTGGGAAGGAAAAACTCCCTTTTAACAGGAAGAAACCTCCAGCAGAACCAGGCTCAGGGAGGGGCAGTCTTCTGCTGGGACTGGTTGGGGCTGAGGGAGAGAACCAGGAAAAAGACATGCTGTGGAGGGGAGCAGAGATCGATCACTAATGATTAAATGCAGAGTGGTGCATACAGAGCAAAAGAGAAAGAAACAGTGCATCATGGGAACCCCCCAGCAGTCTACGTCTATAGCAGCATAACTAAGGGATGGTTCAGGGTCACCTGATCCAGCCCTAACTATAAGCTTTAGCAAAAAGGAAGTTTTAAGCCTAATCTTAAAAGTAGAGAGGGTGTCTGTCTCCCTGATCTGAATTGGGAGCTGGTTCCACAGGAGAGGAGCCTGAAAGCTGAAGGCTCTGCCTCCATTCTACTCTTACAAACCCTAGGAACTACAAGTAAGCCTGCAGTCTGAGAGCGAAGCGCTCTATTGGGGTGATATGGTACTACGAGGTCCCTAAGATAAGATGGGACCTGATTATTCAAAACCTTATAAGTAAGAAGAAGAATTTTAAATTCTATTCTAGAATTAACAGGAAGCCAATGAAGAGAGGCCAATATGGGTGAGATATGCTCTCTCCTTCTAGTCCCCGTCAGTACTCTAGCTGCAGCATTTTGAATTAACTGAAGGCTTTTTAGGGAACTTTTAGGACAACCTGATAATAATGAATTACAATAGTCCAGCCTAGAGGAAATAAATGCATGAATTAGTTTTTCAGCATCACTCTGAGACAAGACCTTTCTGATTTTAGAGATATTGCGTAAATGCAAAAAAGCAGTCCTACATATTTGTTTAATATGCGCTTTGAATGACATATCCTGATCAAAAATGACTCCAAGATTTCTCACAGTATTACTAGAGGTCAGGGTAATGCCATCCAGAGTAAGGATCTGGTTAGACACCATGTTTCTAAGATTTGTGGGGCCAAGTACAATAACTTCAGTTTTATCTGAGTTTAAAAGCAGGAAATTGCACAAACTGTTAGAAACTGTCTCAGGGAAGCTCATCTGCATGCTCGTCGTCCTCATCGGGGTCTCGACCTGACTCCAGTTCATCGTCGTAACCGATTTGAGTGGGCAAATGCTCACATTCGCTGCCGTTTGGCACGTTGGAGAGGTGTTCTCTTTACGGATGATGCGAAGGAGATGTGTTGCACTGCATGAGGCAAATGGTGGTCACACCAGATACTGACTGGTATCCCCCCCCAATAAAACAAAACTGCACCTTTCAGAGTGGCCTTTTATTGTGGGCAGTCTAAGGCACACCTGTGCACTAATCATGGTGTCTAATCAGCATCTTGATATGGCACACCTGTGAGGTGGGATGGATTATCTCAGCAAAGGAGAAGTGCTCACTATCACAGATTTAGACTGGTTTGTGCACAGTATTTGAGGGAAATGGTGATATTGTGTATGTGGAAAAAGTTTTAGACGTTGAGTTAATCTCATACAAAATGGGAGCAAAACCAAAAGTGTTGCGTTTATATTTTTGTTGAGTATATATATATATATATATATATATATATATATATACTCTAGAGCGGATATTGCCATTCATTAAAGCAGCCATTAACAATCAGCATCTGCCGCCATCTTGGGCAAGGGACTGAATGACCCACAATGTAATCGACGCACCATGCTTGTTGTATACAAAAGTAGCAGAAATGTTTTAGGACAGGGATTCTGTCTATGAATTTTTGTTTGTGTTTAATATGTGTATCTTTTTGCGTGTTAATAGAACATAATTTTATGTAAAAACACTTTTAGTGGAAAGCAACAGCAGTTGGCACCAAGTTAATCTTGTGTCAGTTCTGTCATTCACATTATGTCTTTGACAGGAGAGAATTGAATGCAATTATATTTTAATTAATTATCATTTTTACAACAAATACAGTACCTGTCAAAGGTCTGGATACACTCCCATTCAATTGAAAGGGAAAGTGTTTCCAAACTTTTGAGGGGTAGTGTAAGTAGCATAATTACTGATGGTTACTTATTCTGTTTCAAAATAAAATTACACGTAATCATCCAAAATAAAATTACATGTAATACTTTCTTAAGAGAATGAGGTTGAGTACAGTTTCTAAAAATCCCTGTTAGTGTAACTTAAATGGGAACTACAGCTAAAAACTACGTTTTTTAAAATCTTGTATCTATGCTTAAATACCATCTCGCTTTTGGAAAATAGTGTCTCCACTGGCGCACGGCTGATATTATGTTTGTTTTATAATCACTGTCAAGCATCTTTATGGATCCTGTGGTTTGGATATTTGTAGAATTTCCACAGCCATCAGATGGTACATTTTATGCAATAAATTTATCTGACTTGAGTTGTACATCTTGGCATTGCTGTCAGTACGACAGAGGGCCACACAATTGAGACAGTCCTTCTCCCAAGATGGTGGATGAAAATGTACAGTGCATCTGGAAACTATTAGCCTTGTTCCAAAATGGAGTAAATTCATTCTACTCACAACACCCAATAATGACAAAATCATCTTTCCCTCATTCCTGACTAGTCTCCCAAATTCCAGTCATTGAAAAAAAAAAATCCCCACAGCATGTTGCTGCCACCACCATGCTTCACTGTAGCGATGGTGCCTGGGTTCCTCCAAACATGATGCCTGGCATTTGCATCAATGAGTTAAATCTTTATCTCATCAGACCAGAGAATTTTGTTTCTCATGGTCTGAGAGTCCTTCAGGTGCCTTTTGGCATATCCCGGGGGCTGTCGTGCCTTTTACTAAGAAGTGGCTTCCGTCTGGCCACTCTAATGTACAGGCTTGATTCGTGGTTTGCTGCAGAGATGGTTGTCCTTCTGGACGGTTCTCCTCTCTCCACAGAGGAATGCTGCAGCTCTGACAGAGTGACCATTGGGTTCTTGCTCATCTCCCTGCCTAAGACCCTTCTCCCTTAAATGCTCAGTTTAGTCGGACAACCAGTTCTAGGAAGAGTCCTGGTGGATCCGAACTCCTTTCATTTATGGATGATGGAGGTCACTGTGCTCATTGGGACCTTCAAAGCAGTAGAATTTTTTCTGTACCCTTCTCCAATTTTGTGCCTCAAGACAATCCTGTCTCAGAGGTCTACAGACAATTCCTTTGACTCCATACTTGGTTTGTGCTCTTACCTGCACTGTCAACTGTGGGACCTTATATGCAGACAGGCATGTGTCTTTCCAAATCATATCCTGTCCAATCAACTGAATTTACCCCAGGTGGATTCCAGTTAAGCTACAGAAACATCTCAAGGATGATCAGTGGAAACGGGATGCAACTGAGCTCAATTTTGAACTTCACAGCAAAGGCTGTGAATACTTAAGTACATGTGATTTCTTCGTTTTATTATTTTAGATAAATTTGCAAAAAATCTCAAAAAACTTTTTTCATATTATCGTTATGGGGTATTATAATTATATTATTTCTTCTTATATATATATATATATATATATATATATATATATATATATATATATATATATATATATATATATATATATATATATATATATGCAAAAAAAAACTTTTTACATGGTGGGGTATTGTGTGTAGAATTTTGATGAAAAAAATACTAATTTCATCCATTTTGGAATAAGGCTGTATAATAAAATGCAGAAAAAGCGAAGTGCTGTGAATACTTTCCGAATGCACTGTAGATGAAAAGAGCTTCATGTCAACTCTAGCATCTATTCATCACCATAGGTTAGTTGTACCCACCACTGACTCCAGTGTACTTCATAATCACCTCTGATCTTTACAGTTGTTCAGACTTTCAAACTCTAACTTGCTCTATTTTTTACTTTTATTTTTTAAGTTCATAAGGTATCCCAGAATCCATGGATCCTTTGCCAACAGCACTGCAGCCCGCTCCCTGCTGACATAACTGAAAACCAGCCAGTATACTACAGATTCAATGGCCCGTATCATTGCAGCAATAGCCTATATGGTCCATAAAATCAAAATTTACATTCAGTGATGATGTGGCCCTTAGCTTATGAATGTGTTATTATCACACGGTGCAATTTATGGCAATGCACACGTAGTCCTTCCACGGTAGATGAAGATAATGTGCACATAAATCTGTATCCATGAAACAAAAATCAGGAGTTATTGAGAACTTATTTCAGAGATTGTGTTAAGTTTAAAGTCAGTGTATGCAGCCTGCTACATCACTGCAGCGAGTGTTCCAAACAACTCCATGGAAATGATCAATTTTTAAAAAGTATGCAGCTGATTGTCAGTCTGTGGCAAGATATTTGTAAATATTTTCATGCTTGTGCTTGCAGAGAAATCTGTCAGAAAGTTTTACAAATAGAGGTACATAGTGAAGAGTTATGTGTTCAGAAAATCCAAATCATTGCAGCAGCAGCATGGAAATGAAATATTTGAATGACAGCTCTGGTGTACTATTGCAGCTGTGATAACAACAAGAGTCACTCATTAGTAATTGTTCTAACATAAACCCACACCCTGCATCCTCCATACAAAAACAAGAGGCACTTGGGGTGCATAGTGTGATGTCGAAATACTGAGATCAAGTGATGACTATAACATGTTAACATGTTATTTGTTTTTTATTTATTGAAGACATGATAGGTTCCTGCAAAGTATTACTGTCAAGTCACATTGGAAAAATGTATTTGTGCTGCATTCTGTGTTGTCACATGCACCACCACCTCACAGAACCACCCCAGATCTCAGTTGATAACCACTCAGGAAGACAGAGGTTGATTCCTATCCCTCAGAGTAGACAACTCCCAGCTACAGCCATGTGTTATGTTTGGTATCTATGTGGCCTCATCCACTCACTGTGGTCCTCAGTAAGAAAGCAGCTTCTGTATTGTGATCTGTCTGTGTCTTTTGTCCTTGTGTTAGTTGTCATTGTAGTCTGTCCCCTGTCTGTATCTTTTATTTATGGTATTTTTCTGTTTGCACACTCGCCTTTTTTCAGTTCTACCTTAGTTGTTAGTCTTGTTCTTTGGTTTGTGCATTTTTGTTACCTTGTGGTTCCCTTTTAGTTTGGTTGTTGATTGTGCTATGTGTTTGTTTTCTGTACACCTCCAGAGTTCCTTGTGGGTTGGGTCTCTTAGGGAATAACCTTGTTGTGTCTGATGATTTGCAGACATTAATGCTGGATTTTTACGGTGGCAAATTGACTTTTACCAGCGACGCATTAGCAGAGCTGGTAAAAAGAAGTTTTACCGCCAATGCGTTAGCGGAGCCAGTAAAAGTCAATTTGTGACCGTAATCCAGCATTAACATCCGCAAATCATCAGACACAAGGGGGTTATTCCCATTCTAATCCAATTCCAACATTTGCACGGTTTATTTTTCTGTAAGTAATTCGGTCAGTGCGTCGTTGTCAAAGGGTGTGGTCTGCTCCTCAAAGCTTACCGTGCAGTAGCGTCTTCATGCCAAACTGGAAATTCTGTGACCAAGCACACAGATTTCTCCATCTTGTCAGCTGCATTTAGTTACATCCACGGTAAATCCATAAATCAATCCAGTTAAATTCATAAATCCACGCAGTTTGGCATTGTCCTCGCTGCACTACTTTGTCGCTCTTAGGTGACAGTGCAATTATTTATATCTGCATAGCAACACACACGCCATACTCTCACATGCGCCACTAGCTCCAACGAGAGCGCCACGCTGAACAGTGTGCACGCGCAGTCCACAGAGGTCAATATAACAACTCATTATCTCATTATTAACCTCTGTGGCGCGGTCAGGGTGAGTATTAATTCATTAAATGTGAAACAGTTTTAATATTTTCCACCCTTTATGCAATATTTTATAGTCTGAAATCTCACACGATTAACCAATCATATTCGCGGAACAAATGTAATTGGATTAGAATTTGTCTTTGTCAGTTTCTGTGTGTGGTTGTAGCCGTGTCTTTGTCATCCGGTCTCCCCCACAGCTGCATTACTTTCCCAATCACACTACTTGTCACTCATCTGTTTGTTTGAATCACTATTTTAGCACTATACTGTTCTTCATTGCTTTGTTAGTCTATTCTTTGACACCTTCGGTTAATTTTGCTATTTGTGACATCTCTGTCTTGGTTAGCACGTCAAACAGAGCACCGAGGATATTATCTCCACCTTTTTGATTGATCTCAGCTTGAATCCCATCTGTGCCGGGGTCTTTGTTGCTTGCTGAGGACTTCACTGTAACTTTTACTTCATCAGGAGTGAGAGGTTCATCTGCGCTTGACTGGATGGGACAATGGGGGACTCTTCAGCAACAGATCTTTGGTTTAACAACCCCTCAAAGTGTTCTTTCCAGCAGTGCAAGATCTCATTCCCTTCAGTGAATACTGTGGTGGCATCAGCAGATAGGATCAAGTTTGAATGAGGTCTTTGCAGTCCGTAGATCGCTTTTAGAGATTGGTAGAACCCTCTGATATCATCTTCATCAGCCATGCATTGGATTTCTTCTACTTTGTTGTCCCACCATGTGTCTACCATGAGTTGGAGTTGTCTTTGGAGTGTGGCCTTGCTCTGTGTGAAGATTTCATTACCTCTGGGACAGTCTGATTTAGCCATGTAGGACTGATGGGCCTTCCTCTTCTGCTGAATGAGTTTATTGATGGCATCATCATTGTCATTGAACCAGTCAGCATTCCTCCATTTTGGGTGGCCAGGTTTCTTTCTTCCTAGGCATAGAGGCAAGACTTGAAGTTGGCCCATCTCTGTTCTGTGGTGATGATATCACTTGTATTGCAGTTGTAGCAGAATCCAGATGACAGCCCTGCTTTTGGTGCTCTGATCTTGTGCTAACCAACATATGGGAGAAGAAGATCACTCATGTTTACAAGGACACCTGCATCATCCCAAAGTACAAGAAGAATGTAAACATTCAAGTCCGTGGTAACCACTGAGGCATCTCACTCCTGTCTGTTGTAGCAAAAGTACTTGGCAAAGTCATCTTATGCTGAATGAAACCCATCCTAGCTGCAGTTCTCCCAGAATCACTGTGCGGATTCTGGACCTTAAGATCAGCAGTTTACATGAGCTTCATGACAACTGCTTGGAAGAAGAGACCAGACAAAAAAGCCAGCATTGTGAGAGTAGAGTCTCCTCGCTTGTTTCAACAGCTCTCGGCTCTCTCACCTGTTCCAACTGTGGCAGGATCTGCCATCACCGCATATGACTGCACTCGCACTAAAGACATTGCGGTCCTATTCAGCAATTTTTTTCAATTTATTTTCATTTATATAGCGCCAAATCACAACAGAGTTGCCTCAAAGCGCTTCACACAGGTAAGGTCTAACCTTACCAAGCCCCAGAGCAACAGTGGTAAGGAAAAAACTCCCTCTAAGGAAGAAACCTCAAGCAGACCAGACTCAAAGGGGTGACCCTCTGCTTGGGCCATGCTACAAACATAAATTACAGAACAATTCACAGACAAATATACAAGAAATGCTACTGGCACACAGGACAGGAGGATCGCCAACACAAATACAACTCCCATCTCTGGATGGAGCTGCACCTTAAACAGAGAGAAAAAAACAGAATCAGAAAGCATCAGAAAGACAAAAAATACTGTATAATTTGCCAGCATTAATCAACAAGAAAAACAGAGAAATACTAAGGTGATCGCCGGCCACTTGCCCTAAGCTTCACTAAAAGACCCAGAATTTAGGTAAAGTTGAGGCCGTGGCACGCTCTGTTTACTAATAAAATTAATTAAATGAATTAAAATGAATTAGTGACAATGAATGACAGCCGGTGATGATGTCATGGTACTAATTGGCTTTTGTCTGACCCCAGTTGTTTGCTGCCTTCCACTACCTGTGTTTTTGTTTGAGTTCCACATTTACTCCTGTTGTGCTTATTTGGACTGCTTCTGTTTGTTGGGACTGAACTTCTAAACTGGTAAATAAATCACCTTTGTTTTCCTTTTACATCCTGTGTGGTTACTGCCTGCATTTTGGGTTCATTCTGTAACTGATTACACAACACTTGTGCACCTTGCTACGGCTTTCTCCCCACCCACCTTTGCCAACAGTGGCTATAACACACTTTCATATATACAGCATGGCAGGTAGGTGTTGATATGCACAAGCAGGCAGAGTGCACCTGTGTTGCGAAACCACTTTTGTCAGGTACAGATGACTGTTGTACTATTTGTACAGCAGGAAACAGACCTGGGCTTTAGTCCTGGTTTTGGTGGTCTGTTGACAGAAGATATCAACTCGTCACCTCTGTATCTAACAACACCTCATTTTTAGACCAACATACACACAGGAGTGCAAGTGGTATTGTTATTTAGAGCAGTGGTTACCCACCTTTTTTCTTCAGAGCACCCATACTTGTACCTAAAGCCCAGGTTACACATAGATGGTTTTGTCGGCGTGTAGTACGTAGACCAAAGTTTGCGGTAGTTCCAGCTGTTTTCGCGGTGGAAAGGGGCAGAGCATTTCGCCGGCGTTTTGAGCACCATACTAGCCGCAAATACGCGGATAAAACACCACTAAATCCGCCGAATAAAGCGGCGTTTTGACGCCGTAGCATCCGGCACACATCAGGCAACGGGGGTTAATACCCAGTTCTATCCTTTACAATCACAGGTTAAGACGCGCGTGAGAACGGCGGTGTTCTGCTGCCGCTGATAATGCCCTGTGTATCGCTGGATTTATCCAGGCAAATCCTGCGTTACTCCAGGAACTTTTGCATATAGGCACCGCCCCCAGAGTATAATAGGCTGAAACAACTGTCACTGCAGGGGGAGGGAGATCATACTCAGCCTTTTATTCTCCTTCCTTTTCCCCTCCTCAACATGTTGCTCGTCTCCACCACAGGCCTCCTCTCTGCTTCTGAACCAGACCTCTTGGTAAGTCCTTGCCGCTGCCAATTTTCTTTTAGGAGGCATACTGGAGCTTCTCTGCAAAAATATCTGGAGCTGGCTGCGAGTGAGAGGCCTGCATGCAGCGCGCTAGCGTTTTTATATTGACCGCTGCCTATCGGCCGTTTGGAACGGCATACTGTCCGCTAGTACCGCCGTTTTGTCTGCCTCTGTCGCCGGTTAAAACGCCTTTGAGGATGCCGATGTGGGCTCTATCGCCGTTTTACACGTTGTTGGTTAGGGATACAATGCCGGCCATCAATTATGGCAGTGTAAACTGCAGCACTACAGGAAAGGGCAGGATGAAACGGTGATTAAAAAGTATCAAACGCCATTGTTCGCGTTGTCTCCGTTGTCACGCAAATTCTCTGGGAGCGCTCCCGGAATTATTCGACATGTTGAATAATTTTTTTGACGATTCCCGGTAAAGCCGGAATTAAGCCACGCCCCCTAGTGCCGGCATTAACAACGGCGTTTGATCCTTAAGACGGCCAAAAACTCTTCCGGGACGCTTCCGAGAGCTCTTACCGTCTATGTGTAAATGGGGCTTAAGAGGCTTAGTACCACCAACCACCCCCCCACCCCCAACCACCAACACCAAAAACAATAAAGTGATTCTGGAATGAATCACTTTATCAGTCCTCACTTTGTCCTTACTAATCCCTTGTACTTTCTGAATTACTCTATCTACATCGTCCATCCTTCTCTCCAACTCATTTTCTTCATTTAGCAGTTCCTAAGAATATTCCCTCCACCTTCTCAACACACTCTTCTTTTATCTTAGCACATTTCCATCTGTCACCTTTATCACACTAACCTGCTGCACATCCTTTCCGCCTCAGTCCCTTTGTCTGGCCAGTCGGTATAAGTCTATTACTCCTTTCTTTTGTGTTTCACTTCATGTACAGCTTGCCGTAGGCCTTTACCTAGGCCTGTTACACTTCTCTTTTGACCTTAAACCGCATCCCTTTGGACTCCTACCTACTTTCTTCATCTCTCTGACTATCCCAATTCTTGTTCGCCAACCTCTTTGTCCTTATGCTTTGCTAAACATCTTTGTTCCACTAACAAGTCTCCTTGTCTTCCTTCCACCGTCCAGCTGTCACACCCAGCACCTTCCTAGCTGTCTCCTTCACCACATCATTGAAGTCCGCTCCAGTCACCACTCTTTCATGTTTGGGTTCACTCTCCACCACCTCATCAAACTCATTCCAAAAATTCTTCTTCCTCATTGGTCTCACAGCCTACCTGTGGGACATATGCACTCATGACATTTATCATCATCCCTTCAATTTCCAGCTTAACGCTCATCACTATGTCAGACATTCACTTCACCTCCAGCACACTCTTAACTCTTTCTTTTAAATGACCAAACACATTTCTTCTCCCATCCACACCATGATACAACTTGAACCCACCTCCTATGCTCCTGCTCTTACTTCCCTTACACTTTGTCTCTTACACACACACACACACACACACACACACACACACACACACACACACACACACACACACACACACACACACACACACACACACACACACACACACACACACACACAGTATATCTACCTTTCTCCTCTCCATTATATCACTTAACTCTCTCCCTTTACCAATCATATTGCCAACATTCAAAGTCCCGACTCTCACTTCCACCCTTCTTGTTTTCCTCCTCTCTCTTATGTTCCCATCTTCATCTTATTCATATTTTGTAACAAATTATTAGTATTTACTTATTTGTATTTCAGATTTACTCTGGATAATATTAAAATGTATGCAATTGAGTAATTTGATAAATTGATGTTATTTTCTTAAAATAGAAAGTGTGTGTGTGTGTGTGTGGGGGGGGGGTTCTGTTGCTTCCAGCCCCCCACTTCCACCACCTATGTCTCTCAATACATTGTGCATTCTTTAAAGGCCCCTTCACACATAGTGTAAATTTGGTTGAATTGCGCATAAAGTGGATATGAAGCAGTAATTGTATGCAAAACGTGTAAAATCATCCCTGCCTCTAGCGCCTCGTACACCTGTTGCTACAACTATTTGCGCTCACCAGTGGCTGAAGGGCAGAGTATGCGCTGTGAGAGCCCGCTGAACCCTCTGGTGGCAGGTGTTGGTCAAATTCCAACTGACACACATTAACATCTAACACTGCTCGTTTGGCACTTAGAAAATGTGTGGCCATTCATACTATCATCACAAAAACAGTCAGCAGACAATCACTGTCGAGCTGAATGTAAAATTTGTCTAAGTGCCCCCACTACTGTGGAGTTGCCGAGTGCACATGTGGCGCGCCAGAGTGTCGGCTCCCCCCACAACACATGTGCGTGTATGTCATGCGCTCTCCCCCCCAACACTTGCATGCATGTGGTTCACACGCCCTCCACAGGCGAGGCACCTCTCATGTAATCAGAGTGACACTTTGTGCGCTGAACAGACGGGGGCATAGCAGCTGTTGACAACTCTGGTCCTGGACATCAGAGCTGCAGAACATGCACCATGTTTTGACAGACATACACATGTGTGTGTGCTTGCTGTCCTCACATCAAAATACATAAAAACATATATCGTTTATGTGAAGGGCTGTAGAGCGCACACATTGACAGGCTGTACCAGCTGGACCGGACAGCCAGTTCATGTGGACATGCAGCAGGCGATCTGATCATTGTGTCTGTCTGACAGTGAGCGACGCACCACAGGACCATATCACGTATCAGCAGAAATACACCATACCAAACACCGTTTGGTCAGTTATCACAGTGCTTTTTTTTTTTTTTTTTTTGCTTTTTTTAGAAAATACATTTATCTGCTTGTTGATTTTAGCCATTTCACGCTGCTGTTATAAGACAGTGATTGTAGTGTAGTGGTAAAGTTTCTGTCTGGTAATCAGAGCATGTGGGTTCAAATCCTGTGAATGGTATTTTTTTTTTAACCAGGGTAATTTAACCATGGCATTCTGTATTGAGTCCCCTTTTATATATTATTTATATCAACCCAGTGATATTTCACTAATTATACAGCTGGTCTTTATTTTATTTTCCTGCACATCAACAGCGCGATGTGGTGCAGCTTGTCCAGTGGAATACAGTGCGAGCAGCTGCAGGTGCTCGCACTGTGTTCCTGCTCGAAAGACACCGTCGCATGCACCAACCATTGCACCAGGATTGTGCACGCCTGCCCATTACCGCAATGTTTCGTGGTTCGCTCATATCTGTTTCACTGTGAGTCACCCTGAGTTGTACATATTCCCACTATGTGTGAAGGGGCCCTAAAATTTATTCACTCAGGTGTCTTTCAACACTGATAGCAAAACCACTGTATTGGTTACTGAACTTTACTTTGACCTTATTAGTATTTATATTACATCATATTTGATACTATATATTACCTATATAGCATCTGTATTTCACAATAATGATAAAGAAGCTATATATAATTACTTGAAGTAAACTGAAACAAATTGCTAAAGTTTCTACAGTAAACAAAATCAATAATCTGCAGTAGATTTTGTGAGCAGACATCTCCAAGAGTGTGGGTGGATGTAAAATGCAAAGGGCAAATATTACATTTGCAATAAAGGAAGATATTTGCTTCAGTGTGAATGAGCACAAATTGTTTTGAGAAAATGTACTTCAGAAAAAAATTAATCTTACAGTGCCCTTTACTGGGCTCAGCGTGAGTCTGATTTTAGAGCAGTGTCATAGTTAGAGCCCAAAACAGGTCTGCGTTTAACTGATATTTATCACTTTAGAGATTCTCAAACATGTACGATGTATTAAACAAACTAAAATGTCCAAACTAAGCAGACTGTTGTGTGGGCCGCCAGAAGAGGAGGTACTGCTGGCCCACCACCAGAGGGTGCCCTGCCTGAAGTGCGGGCTTCAGGCAGGAGAGGGCGCTGCCGCCACGGACACAGCCGGGAGTGACAGCTGTTACTCATTACTTCCTGACAGCTGTCACTCATTCTTCATCATCTCACTCCATAAAATCCAGACGTCATCTCCACCTCATCGCCGAGATATCATACTTCATTGGAGGTAATATCATCAGCCATTTGTGTTTATCTTAAGCTGTATATTGTGAGTGTTTGCAGGAGTACCGGTCCCTCTTCCTGTGGAGGCTGAGTGAGTGCAGGACAGCACTCTTTTCTTCTGAGGGACTACTGTAAATACATCAGCATTCTGAGTGAGAGGTGGAGGTGGCATTCCCACCGTTGTTGTTACTGGGTGTACACACACCCACACTTGACTGTCTTTGTTCTCGCCAGCAGTACCAGATCCGACAGTCGGGGACGGTGATCACCTGGGAATTCGGGACTTGGCGGCTCCAGTATTCACCAGGTTCTGTGGCGGCGGAAATCGTGTGGTTCCGGCTCTTCTCAGGACAGACGTCTTCTATCTTCGAGCCTGCCCACACGTCACCTTTGTGGATTGACTGTAATTATATTCTGAGATTGTGTGTATATTCGTTGTGCACATTTCACAACATTAAATTGTTACTTTTTGGCTCATCTATTGGCCGTTCATTTGCGCCCCCTGTTGTGGGTCCGTGTCACTACACTTTCACAACACAGACCAAATCATGAGATGAATTGTATAAAGCGTGAGATTTTGTTTTGGTGAAAAGAAGGCGTATGGGTTATAAGGAAGACTCTGTTCAATTTTTGAGTAGGTTTGTTTATTTATTTATTCATTTCATTATTTATTGTCTGTCTGTCTTGTTTTTTAGATATCTCTAAAACACACAAGAGTATTCGGGAAAATTTGATGGAAAATGCCAAGGGCCAAGGAAGGCTGCGTTAGAATTTGTGCCACATGAGGAGACAGGATCTTTGTTCATTTCTATTCAGGCTGCTTCTACTGATGCTGCCTTCTTGGAACTGAGAAAGTTGCTCGGATGGATGGCAAGATGTCTTGGTATTCAAGGGCAGCTCCAGCTGGTGTGGACTCTTCTGAATATATCCTGAATTACTGAAATCCTGCATCGACACTAAGAAACACTACACAGGAATTTTTAAGAGCTGAGGAAGCTACAGCAATGAGTGACTACACATCTAAGGGGAGGTGATGGTCTAGTGATAAAGCATTGGCATCCTCAGTTCAAAACTATGCCAGACTGGAAAACTACAGCTTCTTAGCTGTAACTTCCATCTTCTGTCAAGATGATCTTTTTCTCACAGCCAGTACTGGAAGTGAAGATCACGTGGTCTTGTAATGTCAGTGTCTCTCCCTACAAGTGGCCGAAGTGTGTGTCAATCTGGAATTCTCAGTGGAACTTGCCATTAAACACAGAAAAAAAAAAACTTCCCACCAACTTGAAAACATTTTCATTTTTATTTAGCCTTTCATACAGAAAATCATTGTGGAAAAAAGACATAGAGAAATTAGTTTTTTCATCTGTTGGCATCCAGCAAGTGTGGAATTTATCAGCGGAGCAAATGTGGATTGTAGTGATGTGAACATTGGAGTTTCATTGACTGAAACATTATTTGTACAATCAGGGTTTATTTGAAAAGAGAACACATTCAGCTGACACGAGTAAGTGATTTTATTTTACAAATGTGTTTTTTGGATGTGTAGCTGCAGCTGCAAACAGGCATTATGTGAATGTTCACTGATGCTGTGCACTACATATGTTTTCATTTTGGACACTTACAGTAGTGTTCAGAATAATAGTAGTGCTATGTGACAAAAAAGATTAATCCAAGTTTTGAGTATATTTCTTATTGTTACATGGGAAACAAGGTACCAGTAGATTCAGTAGATTCTCACAAATCCAACAAGACCAAGCATTCATGATATGCACACTCTTAAGGCCATGAAACTGGCTATTAGTAAAAAAAAAAAAAGTAGAAAAGGGGGTGTTCACAATAATAGTAGTGTGGCATTCAGTCAGTGAGTTCGTCAGTTTTGTGGAACAAACAGGTGTGAATCAGGTGTCCCCTATTTAAGGATGAAGCCAGCACCTGTTGAACATGCTTTTCTCTTTGAAAACCTGAGGAAAATGGGACGTTCAAGACATTGTTCAGAAGAACAGTGTAGTTTGATTAAAAAGTTGATTGGAGAGGGTGAAACTTATACGCAGGTGCAAAAAATTATAGGCTGTTCATCTACAATGATCTCCAACGCTTTAAAATGGAAGAAAAAGAAAAAAAAACAGAGACGCATGTAAGAAAATGGAAAACAACCATCAAAATAGAAGAATAACCAGAATGGCAAAGTCTCACCCATTGATCAGCTCCAGGATGATCAAAGACAGTCTGGAGTTACCTGTAAGTGCTGTGACAGTGAGAAGACGCCTGTGTGAAGCTAATTTATTTGCAAGAATCCCCCGCAAAGTCCCTCTGTTAAATAAAAGACGTGCAGAAGAGGTTACAATTTGCCAAAGAACACATCAGCTGGCCTAAAGAAAAATGGAGGAATATTTTGTGGACTGATGAGAGTAAAATTGTTCTTTTTGGGTCCAAGGGCCGCAGACAGTTTGTGAGACGACCCCCAAACTCTGAATTCAAGCCACAGTTCACAGTGAAGACAGTGAAGCATGGTGGTGCAAGCATCATGATATGGGCATGTTTCTCCTACTGTGGTGTTGGGCCTATATATCGCATACCAGGTATCATGGATCCGTTTGGATATGTCAAAATACTTGAACAACAAGACAATGACCCCAACACTAGTAAAGGAGCAAAATCTTGGTTCCAAACCAACAAAATGAATGCCTCGCAGATGTGAAGAAATCATGAAAAACTGTGGTTATACAACTAAATACTAGTTTAGTGATTCACAGGATTGCTAAAAAAGCAGTTTGAACATAACAGTTTTGAGTTTGTAGCATCAACAGCAGATGCTACTATTATTGTGAACACCCCCTTTTCTATTTTTTTTTTTTTTTTTAGCCGGAGCACAGCGGTGTTCTGCTGTATCTGTTAGCTGTTTGAACTGAGCTGTTTGAGTTCTTTGAATTAACAGTCTTTTTCAAGACTTTTTTACTTTTTTTTACTTTTTCACCGTGCTCCAACGCCTAAGGAAGACCTCTAACGGTCGAAGCATCGCGACGGAGCTCTTTTATCAGCTGGCCTTCATCAGCGTTGGCAGGCTAACTAGCTTGCTAACGCTTTCGTTTTTATTTTTGTTTTATTTTTTAGCACTGTTGTTGTGCTGCTCCACAGCTTGCCTAGTGGATTTTTATTTTATTTTAGCACTGTTGTCGTGTGTTACCTGTGCTGCTCCACAGCCTGTTCAGTGGATTTTTATTTTATTTTTTACCACTGTTGTCGTGTGTTACCTGTGCTGCTCCACAGCCTGTTCAGTGGATTTTTATTTTATTTTTTACCACTGTTGTCGTGTGTTACCTGTGCTGCTCCGCAGCCTGTCCAGTGGATTTTTATTTTTTTATTTTTTTTTTTTTTTTTTTTTTTTTTTTTTTAGCACTGTTGTCGTGCGTTACCTGTGCTGCTCCACAGCCTGTCCAGTGGATTTTGATTTTATTTTTTAGCACTGTTGTCGTGCGTTGCCTGTGCTGCTCCACAGCCTGTCCAGTGGATTTTTGTTTAGCGCTGTTGTCGTGCGTTGCCTGTGCTGCTCCACAGCCTGTCTAGTGGATTTTTATTTTGTTTTAGCACTGTTGTCGTGCGTTGCCTGTGCTGCTCCACAGCCTGTCCAGTGGATTTTTATTTTGTTTTAGCACTGTTGTCGTGCGTTGCCTGTGCTGCTCCACAGCCTGTCCAGTGGATTTTTATTTTTATTTTATTTTTTAGCACTGTTGTCGTGCGTTACCTGTGCTGCTCCACAGCCTGTCTAGTGGGTTTTTATTTTGTTTTAGCACTGTTGTCGTGCGTTACCTGTGCTGCTCCACAGCCTGTCTAGTGGATTTTTATTTTGTTTTAGCACTGTTGTCGTGCGTTACCTGTGCTGCTCCACAGCCTGTCTAGTGGATTTTTATTTTGTTTTAGCACTGTTGTCGTGCGTTACCTGTGCTGCTCCACAGCCTGTCTAGTGGATTTTTATTTTGTTTTAGCACTGTTGTCGTGCGTTGCCTGTGCTGCTCCACAGCCTGTCCAGTGGATTTTTATTTTTATTTATTTTATTTTTTAGCACTGTTGTTGTGCGTTACCTGTGCTGCTCCACAGCCTGTCTAGTGGATTTTTATTTTATTTTAGCACTGTTGTCGTGCGTTACCTGTGCTGCTCCACAGCCTGTCTAGTGTCGGATTCCCTGTTTGGGAATCCGCTAGCTTAGCGTAGCTACTAGCTCTTAGCCGTTTTAGCATGGCGGCTTCTCCTGTCTCTCCCGTACTTTTCTGCTCTGGGTGTGAAATGTTTAGTTATTCCTCGGCCTCTTTTAGCAGTAACGGTACTTGTAATAAGTGCAGCTTATTCGTAACTTTGGAGGCCAGGCTGGGCGAATTGGAGGCTCGGCTCCGCACCGTGGAAAATTCTACAGCTAGCCAGGCCCCTGTAGTCGGTGCGGACCAAGGTAGCTTAGCCGCCGTTAGTTCCCCCCTGGCAGACCCCGTGCAGTCGGGAAGGCAGGCTGACTGGGTGACTGTGAGGAGGAAGCGTAGCCCTAAACAGAAGCCCCGTGTACACCGTCAACCCGTTCACATCTCTAACCGTTTTTCCCCACTCGACGATACACTCGCCGAGGATCAAACTCTGGTTATTGGCGACTCTGTTTTGAGAAATGTGAAGTTAGCGACACCAGCAACCATTGTCAATTGTCTTCCGGGGGCCAGAGCAGGCGACATCGAAGGACATTTGAAATTGCTGGCTAAGGCTAAGCGTAAATTTGGTAAGATTGTAATTCACGTCGGCAGTAATGACACTCGGTTACGTCAATCGGAGGTCACTAAAATTAACATTGAATCGGTGTGTAACTTTGCAAAAACAATGTCGGACTCTGTTGTTTTCTCTGGGCCCCTCCCCAATCAGACCGGGAGTGACATGTTTAGCCGCATGTTCTCCTTGAATTGCTGGCTGTCTGAGTGGTGTCCAAAAAATGAGGTGGGCTTCATTGATAATTGGCAAAGCTTCTGGGGAAAACCTGGTCTTGTTAGGAGAGACGGCATCCATCCCACTTTAGAGGGAGCAGCTCTCATTTCTAGAAATCTGGCCAATTTTTTGGGATCCTCCAAACTGTGACTGTCTAGCGTTGGGACCAGGAGGCAGAGCTGTGGTCTTATACACCTCTCTGCAGCTTCTCTCCCCCTGCCATCCCCCTATTACCCCATCCCCGTAGAGACGGTGCCTGCTCCCAGACCACCAATAACTAGCAAAAATCTATTTAAGCATAAAAATTCAAAAAGAAAAATAATATAGCACCTTCAATTGCACCACAGACTAAAACAGTTAAATGTGGTCTATTAAACATTAGGTCTCTTTCTTCTAAGTCCCTGTTGGTAAATGATATAATAATTGATCAACGTATTGATTTATTCTGCCTAACAGAAACTTGGTTACAGCAGGATGAATATGTTAGTTTAAATGAGTCAACACCCCCGAGTCACACTAACTGTCAGAATGCTCGTAGCACGGGCCGGGGCGGAGGATTAGCAGCAATCTTCCATTCCAGCTTATTAATTAATCAAAAACCTAGACAGAGCTTTAATTCATTTGAAAGCTTGTCTCTTAGTCTTGTCCATCCAAATTGGAAGTCCCAAAAACCAGTTTTATTTGTTATTATCTATCGTCCACCTGGTCGTTACTGTGAGTTTCTCTGTGAATTTTCAGACCTTTTGTCTGACTTAGTGCTTAGCTCAGATAAGATAATTATAGTGGGCGATTTTAACATCCACACAGATGCTGAGAATGACAGCCTCAACACTGCATTTAATCTATTATTAGACTCTATCGGCTTTGCTCAAAAAGTAAATGAGTCCACCCACCACTTTAATCATATTTTAGATCTTGTTCTGACTTATGGTATGGAAATAGAAGACTTAACAGTATTCCCTGAAAACTCCCTTTTGTCTGATCATTTTTTAATAACATTTACATTTACCCTGATGGACTACCCTGCAGTGGGGAATAAGTTTCATTACACTAGAAGTCTTTCAGAAAGCGCTGTAACTAGGTTTAAGGATATGATTCCTTCTTTATGTTCTCTAATGTCATATACCAACACAGAGCAGAGTAGCTACCTAAACTCTGTAAGGGAGTTAGAGTATCTTGTCAATAGTTTTACATCCTCATTGAAGACAACTTTGGATGCTGTAGCTCCTCTGAAAAGAGAGCTTTAAATCAGAAGTGTCTGACTCCGTGGTATAACTCACAAACTCGTAGCTTAAAGCAGATAACCCGTAAGTTGGAGAGGAAATGGCGTCTCACTAATTTAGAAGATCTTCACTTAGCCTGGAAAAAGAGTTTGTTGCTCTATAAGAAAGCCCTTCGTGAAGCTAGGACATCTTTCTACTCATCACTAATTGAAGAAAATAAGAACAACCCCAGGTTTCTTTTCAGCACTGTAGCCAGGCTGACAAAGAGTCAGAGCTCTATTGAGCTGAGTATTCCATTAACTTTAACTAGTAATGACTTCATGACTTTCTTTGCTAACAAAATTTTGGCTATTAGAGAAAAAATTACTCATAACCATCCCAAAGATGTATCGTTATCTTTGGCTGCTTTCAGTGATGCCGGTATTTGGTTAGACTCTTTCTCTCCGATTGTTCTGTCTGAGTTATTTTCATTAGTTACTTCATCCAAACCATCAACATGCTTATTAGACCCCATTCCTGCCAGGCTGCTCAAGGAAGTCCTACCATTATTTAATGCTTCAATCTTAAATATGATCAATCTATCTTTGTTAGTTGGTTATGTACCACAGGCCTTTAAGGTGGCAGTAATTAAACCATTACTTAAAAAGCCATCACTTGACCCAGCTATCTTAGCTAATTATAGGCCAATCTCCAACCTTCCTTTTCTCTCAAAGATTCTTGAGAGGGTAGTTGTAAAACAGCTAACTGATCACCTGCAGAGGAATGGTCTATTTGAAGAGTTTCAGTCAGGTTTTAGAATTCATCATAGTACAGAAACAGCATTAGTGAAGGTTACAAATGATCTTCTTATGGCTTCGGACAGTGGACTTATCTCTGTGCTTGTTCTGTTGGACCTCAGTGCTGCTTTTGATACTGTTGACCATAAAATTTTATTACAGAGATTAGAGCATGTCATAGGTATTAAAGGCATTGCGCTGCGGTGGTTTGAATCATATTTGTCTAATAGATTACAGTTTGTTCATGTAAATGGGGAATCTTCTTCACAGACTAAAGTTAATTATGGAGTTCCACAAGGTTCTGTGCTAGGACCAATTTTATTCACTTTATACATGCTTCCCTTGGGCAGTATTATTAGACGGTATTGCTTAAATTTTCATTGTTACGCAGATGATACCCAGCTTTATCTATCCATGAAGCCAGAGGATATGCACCAATTAGCTAAACTGCAGGATTGTCTTACAGACATAAAGACATGGATGACCTCTAATTTCCTGCTTTTAAACTCAGATAAAACTGAAGTTATTGTACTTGGCCCACAAAATCGTAGAAGCATGGTAGTCTAACCAGATCGTTACTCTGGATGGCATTTCCCTGATCTCTAGTAATACTGTGAGAAATCTTGGAGTTATTTTTGATCAGGATATGTCATTCAAAGCGCATATTAAACAAATATGTAGGACTGCCTTTTTGCATTTACGCAATATCTCTAAAATCAGAAAGGTCTTGTCTCAGAGTGATGCTGAAAAACTAATTCATGCATTTATTTCCTCTAGGCTGGACTATTGTAATTCATTATTATCAGGTTGTCCTAAAAGTTCCCTAAAAAGCCTTCAGTTGGTTCAGAATGCTGCAGCTAGAGTACTGACAGGGACTAGCAGGAGAGAGCATATCTCACCCGTGTTGGCCTCCCTTCATTGGCTTCCTGTTAATGCTAGAATGAATTTAAAATTCTTCTTCTTACTTATAAGGTTTGAATAATCAGGTCCCATCTTATCTTAGGGACCTCGTAGTACCATTTACCACCCATTAGAGCGCTTCACTCTCAGACTGCGGGCTTACTTGTAGTTCCTAGGGTTTGTAAGAGTAAATGGGAGGCAGAGCCTTCAGCTTTCAGGCTCCTCTCCTGTGGAACCAGCTCCCAATTCAGATCAGGGAGACAGATACCCTCTCTACTTTTAAGATTAGGCTTAAAACTTTCCTTTTCGCTAAGGCTTATAGTTAGGGCTGGATCGGGTGACCCTGGACCATCCCTTGGTTATGTTGCTTTAGACGTAGACTGTGTTTCATAATTATTGTATGGCCTTGCCTTGCAATGTGGAGCGCCTTGGGGCACTGTTTGTTGTGATTGGCGCTATACAAGAAAAAAGTTGATTGATAGCCTTAAGAGTGTGGCATATCATGGAATGCTTGGGTGTTGTTGGATTTGTGAGAATCTACTGAATCTACTGGTACCTGTTTTCCCATGTAACATAAGAAATATACTCAAAACCTGGATTAATCTTTTTTGTCACATATCACTACTATTACTCTGAACACTACTGTATGTCTACATGGTCTAAAATCTTTATCATATTGTATATTACTCTACTTTTGTGTCCCAAGACTTTATTAAACCTATTTTCAGACCAAGACATTTAGTCCACATCAATAAAGGTGAATTTTCATGAAATATTTGAAGAATTTGTTAAAACTCTTAAAATTATTTTCAGGTTTAGAGACAAATTTTATCATTACAAAATGTTCTAGGCAAATATTTGTCTCATGTTCAGAAAGCTGAGATTGGAGTGAACACAGCGCATTATGCTATATGCAATTACCTTAAACAGTAAATTACTGAAGGCACATTAAAATACCTGGATGCACAAGCAAGTCCATGGACCTCAGAGGTTTAAGAATGCAAGGGCCCACTTTGAGCCACGTGCAGAAATTATGGGCTCATCAGTGAAATATCAAAGAAGCAGGATTCCCACCTGAAAGACCCTGATGATGTACCTACCCTCACCATCATCACTCCAGTGCCACGTTGCATGATTTTACCTTTGGCCTTCAATTTCTGTGGATTTATTTTATTCTTAATCATTACAAAATTGATGTTTTACCCCAACCCTTGTCTTTCCTTTCACAAAACCATTGAGTCAGTTTCAAACCAAGTCTGAAAGCAAAACCAAATGTTTTATGTACAGTACACAGGAGATCACAAGCACTAACTGATGCACCACTGAAAATAAATGAGTCATTGGAACCATGGAAACACATTTATTCGTACTGCAGCACCAGGGCTTATCATATCCACATTTAAAGAAAGGAAAGAGCGATGAGTGACAAACTGTAACTACTTAATTAAGCTCATCAGTGCAAACGCTTTGAACAACAATAGACTTTTAGCCTGATTTATGGGTTGGACATTACATGTCCTTTTCCAATATAAAGCCTCTTGGGCGTCATTAATAAAGTACTTCATAAGAATTCCGTCAGTCAGCAGTGTGGGAGCTGTTTGGATAATGAAAAGAAAGAATGAGATAGTCACATTTTGCTAGCAAAGATAAGGATGACTTAATGGAAGTGTCTTTTTGTTTTTACATATAGCTGAAACACAGTATCAGTGTATGCAGTGTTTGAAATGTACCTGATGTCACATCCAAGGTTAAAGCTGCAGTGTGTAGGATTTAGGGGTGTTTATTAGCAGAAATGGAATATAGCATTCATAACCACTAGTTCATTAGTGTATGATTATTACTTGCAGTAATGGACTAGTTACAATCCAAACATGTTTTATTTTTGCATCGCTGAAATTGATTTATAGAATAGAATAGCAACGTATGTGACATTCCTGCTGCTGGCGTTGTCGTACGGAGCTGCTAACGACGGAGGAGACGACGACTGGGTCCATCTTCCCAGTAAATGTGTAATTTGTAAGTTTGTCAGCATTGAGATGAAGTCTGCATGCGATGAGACGGGAAAAACCAAAGAAGTCATCAACAGGAACTATCACTTCATCGACAGCAACGACACACCGTCAATCAAATACGTCAAATCAGACCTCAGGTTCTTCGAGGTTGTAGAAAACGTGTGTCAGAGGCTGCTGGAGTACAGTCTTTACAAAGAGTGAGCTGGCAGCAACCGTTTCGCAAAGGGCATGTTGGAGACCTTCTCCATGCTTCACGAGCTGCAGGTGAATAAAGGTGTGAACGTGGTGATGGATATTCCCTACGAGCTGTGAAACAAGACCTCAGCTGATGTGGCCGAGCTCAAAAAACAGTGCGACGTGCTGGTGGAGCAATACAAGGATGTGATTGAGGACTGGTACAAGGGAAACCAGGAGGAAGACCTGACCACTTATCTGTTTGAGAAACATGTTCTGAAGGGACAGGACACTGGTGCGGCTCCACCCAGAGATGGGAGTGGATGTTTTCTTTCTGCAGGCGTCCCGTCTTGTGCACCAGCATGGACTCCCAAAATCTTCCAAAATTTCCTGTATAATTTTCTGTATTGCCTACTGTGTTGCTCGCATGGCCCAAGCAGTGGGTCACTCCTTTGAGTCTGGTCTGCTTGAGGCTTCTTCCTCAAATCATGAAAGGGAGTTTTTCCTTACCACTGTCACCTGTGTGCTTGCTCTGAGGGTTGGTAAGGTTAGACCTTACTTGTGTGAAGCACCTTGAGGCAACTTTGTTGTGATTTGGCGCTATATAAATGAAAATAAATTGAAATAGAATATTATACAGATAATGAATGTTTATGAGTTCATTGAATGGAACATTCCATCTTTCACCTCATGAAATATTCGTTCCATTGAAAGAATGAAAAAAACATTCATTATTTGTTTTATATAACGGCTAAAATAGATCCTTGTCATTTGATATCTTATTAATTTATCAACAACAGAAAAGTGACTTACATTTTGGTGTTCCGTTGCTGCTTAACAGTACAACATGAACTTTAAACTGGGGTCCAAACTTGCGACGATGTAGTCCATGATGCCTTGCACTGACTTTGTGTACTTCCAAAAAAAAAAAAAGTAAAAAAAATAAATAACTGTGTCGTTCCTCAGTCCAGCGAAGAATAACATCAGAAATTTGTCCAGCTTTTCTTCCTGACAGCTCTTCTTGCCTCCAGACGGCTTACAGCGTAGCGGATTTGTTTTTTGTGTGTGTTAGAAGAATTAGCAGCGTCAATTAGCTCCTTCAAATTGTTGTCTGTCAGCAAAACAAACTCCGCTACCAAAATTGCATGCTAAAAAAAAATTATTGCACGGTCAATGAAACACAACGGCGACTGGTATGAATAATCCATGTCACGTGACATACAACCCACCAATCAAATGACAAGGATCCACTCAGCCCTTATATAGAATAGAGCCTTTATTGTCATTGTAGATATACATACATACATTAAAATTTGTCCTCTGCATTTCACCCAAACTAGTTACAGTTAGATGCAATCCAACCACTAGGAGCAGTGGGCAGCCACAGTCTGGCACTCAGGGACCAACTCCAGATGTAGAGAGTCTGCTTTGGTCAGGGGCAGGGAAAGGAACAGACCCTAAATTAGCATGTTATTGAAAGCGGAGTGCCCGGAGGAAAACCACGCAATAATAATAAATGCAATAAACAATGAAATAAACAATAAACTATTCACGACTATGTACGTTTGGGATCCTCATACAGATTTGGCATTTGTGTCATTTTAAACTATTCATTCATAACACAGCCTCTAAAATGATTTATTTACTCACTGTACCTCACTGCATTACTGGGAGTGAGAAAATACATATTACGTTTTTGCATGCTTTAGCTGCATTTATATTCATTGCAGGCGCCACACATCCATGGTAGACCTGCACAGGTGCGCACACTCATTTGACTTTCTCTTCTCAAGGACATGTATAGATGTACCCGTTGACTGATACCAACATTTATAGAAGCAAAATTTCAGTCTATTTGCTTGCAGTAATAAAATAAACATGGTGCTTTTGCACTTTGCTGACTTTAGATACATCATAGTGTGGAGTGGATGCCAGTGCCAACCTGATGTAATCCTCATATGTGCAGCAAACACAAACAGTGGGCTACTCAAAGCACTTACAGTTGTGCTTGGATGTTTACACACACACTGATCATGGGCATGAGTGTCATGGTAATTTTAGGCTTTTAATGAGTTCTTTGAAGGGTGGAATGATTGTGGAGGATACATCAACTAAAGCACTGTGGTCATAGAGTGCAAGCACTAGTTTTCAATTCCACAAAATAGTACCTTGTAAAAATTTTCAAGGTCAAGTCCTGTTATAAGTGGTTTTTCATAAGCTAAATTAGATATGATAACAATGTCATGAGCATGTATTTAGTTCATACACTTGAATGTAATTTTTTTTTTTTGTGGTGTTGTCGGAGTGGGAAGGTCAACTTTTTCAGTTTCTGAATTCTTTTTCAGATAATTTTCACAGAACATTGGTTATCTTTGCACAATTTGTCACTGCTTTTTGGGGCTTGGGTTCTCACTGATAACTGGAAGACAGACAAACAGACATAAAATTGGAACCTCCATACAATTTTGATGGTGTAGGTAAATCCATAAATGAAAAATGAGAGTGATTGAGGCACTTTTGATTGAGATATAATGCAAAATGTACACCAAATTGGCTTTTCAATATTAAATTTATATGTCCACAAAATCCACAATCCGGATCAGATCCCAATCAAACTTTGTCAGGAGATAGTGAGTGCCAGTCTGCACCTCATGTTCAAATATGAGAGTGATTGGGGCACATTTAATTAAGATATAAAGAAAAATATACATTAAATGGGGTTTTCAATGTTAAATGTAAATGGCCACAAAATCTGTAATCTTGATCAGAGCTGGATCAAACATTGTCAGATGTTAAAGGATGCCATCCTACGCAACATTCCCAAATATGAAAGAAATTCAATCTTTTTTGACGGAGTTATGAATTTTTGAATTTTCCTTCAATATTAAAGGATAGGTTTTTTTTTCAAAATTTCCAAGATTTTTCCTGACTTTGACCTTTGACCTGTGGCCTTGAAAACCAAATCAGTTATTGCCTATCAGGATATGAACCCTGTGTAAAAATTTCATAATGATATACGAGGTCTGTTAGAAAAGTAACGGACCTTTTTATTTTTTGCAAAAACTATATGGATTTGAATCATGTGTGATTGCATCAGCCAAGCTTGAACCTTCGTGCGCATGCGTGAGTTTTTTCAGGCCTGTCGGTTGCATCATTTGCCTGTGAGCACTCCTTGTGGGAGGAGTGGTCCAGCCCCCTCATCGGATTTTCATTGTCAGGAAATTGGCTGATCGACTGCCGCTTTGCTACATCAAATTTTTTTCAAAAAGTGTGAGAGACAGCCAGGTGGAAACCATTTGGAAAATTCAGATGGCTTTCGGTGAAGATTTTATGGGGATCACACAGATTAAGGACAATTACAACTGGATTAAAGACGGCCCACAGCGGCTGAGGGTGCGCCGCACACCAAGCGGCGATTGACAGGCTCAAACGACCAGATCATTTCCAAAGTGAACGCTTTGTTGATCTGGGACATCGTCTGACTACCAGAGAAATGGCAAGACAGACTTTTTCGGCACATTCCACTATTACAGGAGTTTTTGTAATGGAAAGAGGAGCGGAGAAATTTGCCACGGAGCAGCTCATGGCGCAGGACAAAAGCACCTCCGTGTTGGTCTCACAGGACATGTAACATGCCCAGCTCTTGCACCATTTGAAAGATTCAGACGGCTTTCGGTGGCTTTTCAGTCGTGTGACTATCCGAGAAATTGTGGACAAGCTGGACATGCCACAACATGTCCTGCGAGGCTTCATCACGGCGTTGTTTTTTGTTCTGTGCCCTGCGCCTCCGTCCCGATGCACGAATTCCTCCGCACGTCTTTTCATGACGAATGTGCCGTTCATTTCCAAAGTAAACGCTTTGTTGATCCGGGACGTCGTTTGACTACCACAGAAATGGCAGAAGAGTTTGACATCAGCACTTTTTCGGCATGAAAAAACGTGCGGAGGAATTCGTGCGTCGGGACGGAGGCGCAGGGCACAGAACAAAAAGCAACGCCGTGATGAAGCCTCACAGGACAAAAAAAGGTCCGTTACTTTTCTAACAGACCTTGTATGAAAAATTATGGGTTACAGGCTGTTCACAAACAGACAAACAAACAAACAGGGGTGAAAACATAAGCTCCGCCCAACTTTGTTGGCAGAGGTAGTTACTCTAAAGAAACAAGAATTGGATGCACAAGTTTGAATTTGTTAATGCCAGCACTGTTGCCATTAGCTTAGAGTGGGCTGGGCTCTAACCTTGTTATTCTTCTGATGCACCTTGGGGTGACAATGTTGTGATTTGGCGCCGTACAATTAAATTGAATAGACTTGAACTGACTATGCAAATTCACACATCTCACAAGCCCTGTGGGAGAGAGATACAGAAACGCATCATAGTCTGTTTACATCTCAGCCATTCCTTCCTTTCACAGGAAGCATTTGTTCATAAAATTTTACCAAAATCTCCACTCCATTTGTTTTTGAATCATTTTGTACCTAGGAAGACTATTAAGGATCTTCCCTTTTCCCGATGAACACTTTTGTCTCATGTAAACAGAAATTGACGGGATTCTCAGCTCACATAGAATTATTTCATCTCCTACTGCTGATTCACACGAGGCAGAGCTCCGCGCTCACTCACATGCAATCACCATGAACTCCATTTAGACCTCATTTGCATGCGAAATGTCAACGCACATTACAATCAAGGTCTTTCACACCCGGATGATAATAACTGTGTGTCATTGTTCTTTTATTTGTCTGACAGAAATCATCTCTGCAGGTGTACACAGGTGTTGTAAGTGATGTTATTTCTGCAGGAAAGGGTATGATCACACTTTTTTTTTTTTCTCTGACTGTAGTTAGGTTCATGTAAAAAGTGAGATTGAAATGTAATCAGGGAGATGCACAATATTTCTGCTGCACTGAAGCACTTCATATTGACAATAAGAAATTCTGGTATCTGATTTCATGCAAAAATAAGTTTGGCCTTAAAAAGGCTTGTTAGGTTTGTCTGTGCAGGCGGTAGCCTGGAGACAGCATGCAGGTGAGGCTGTTTGCTGCACCGGTGGGTGGCTGAGTGTCAGGTGAGGCCTTCTGAATCAAAAAATTGCCACAGGAATGACTCATGAAGCAGAGTTGCAGAGCAAGTCATGATGACACAAAACCCACAGTACAAAGCCTGAGCTTTTACTTGTGAGTGCTTTCATTTCAATTCACCTCTGAAGAATGAAATAATAAATGTTTGTACTCTTACAATCTATGCATTTTACACTATGTAGGTGGAAAATAGCGTATACTCTTCATCAAAAGCAGTGGAAATGACTGCCGACTGAAACAGAGGTAACCCCCCCCCCCCCCCCCCCCCCCACAAAACCTGCTTGAAAATATGAGGCGTTAAAATGAAAGAGGAGGATGCAGACCATAAAAACCAATCATGTGCCGTAAAATACGATCAGGAATGCTTGAGAAATATTTATGGAAATAAAAAAATTACTGACATAAAGAAAAAATGATTGTGGGCTTGTTGTTATTGTTCTGCATAAAGAGCCTAAGGAGCTACTTTGGAGAATGAAGGACACAAAGAAACTAAAACATTCTGTTGTTGCCCTCAGACTCTACTTTTACAGAATGCAAGTCCTTGAAAAAGCTGCACAATGCCCCTTTAGCGATCATCGCTGTGGAAACTAAAAGACTCGACAGCCCATTTGGGCCACTTCATGATAACAGAAGGCAAACCTGAAGGCAGGAAAGCATTTTGGATTTTAGTGATCTGCCAGATCATCAAACTCACCAAAAATTTGTCAGTGTTCAGTTATTTGCATGAACGAACCAAAAGCTTCAAACTGAAAAGCATCAAAGTATTCAAGGGTCCAAACATGTAACCTGTTAAACATGTAACTTTTTTAATAATCTGTTTGATAGCGATAAAAGACAAACTATGACTGTGCCGCTAGCTTGGGGATGCCAAAATAGATATGAAGTCTATTTTATGGTAACACTGAGGGACACGACACAGCGACTGCCAATCTGAGTAAAAGCGGCATGATGGTTGTGTTCCATAAATTGGTTGCTCGCTTGAACAAAATAATCCAAGATGGTGGAATACGTTCTGAAACGGCTGCATTTCTGCATAAATTTAATATGTTTGAGATTTTTTTCCTCATATTTTGCACGTTTGCGACAAAAAAAATACTTCTAAATCTAAAACCACTGTAACCACAGAATTCCTCTGAAGGGATTTATCAGACATCTTACAGAGATATTAGCATACTAGCTAGTGATACAGGAAGACGCAGTACTGAAGCAATTCACTCAGTTTATTTAAGTTAAGCAGTAACGCATGGAAGAAAAGTTCACATTGATAGTGCTGACTTTCCCCGTCTTTTATAATCTATCATTAAACACTGTGCACAATAGAGCCAAGTAATCATATGCTGGCTACTAGTGCAGCAGATAAGAGAATATTTAGAGCAGAATCCTGCAAATGGTGATAAAAGCATCAAATTCAGCAGAAATACTCCTCAGACAATCCTCTTTTGAAAAAAACGATTGGCCACTTGAATTTTCAATCGGTGGTCAGGTAGGGGTCAATTGAATAATTACACAGAAGTCAAAATTAAAAGACGCTCCAATCATATTGAAACATATTCCACATTATTTGCCTGATCATAAAGTTTCCAAAAAGGTTTGGTTTGGACTATCTGTGACTGAATTCTATGGAGTTACAGGATAAAAACAGCAAGAATGGTGACAAAGGTCAGTTTCATTTTGTACAGGGGTCAAAAGTTAAAGTTGCTCCAATTTTGGTAAAAAGTGATGCAAATTACTAGTTGAGTTAACACATTTTTAAAAAGGAATAGTTTGTACCACGTATCATCCTTACTTATCACGTTACGGGGTAATAACATATGTCACATGTCATAGAATCCAATAGATATAGACCTTATTTGACCTTTACTTTGAAGACCAAGCATTCAACACTGTCAACAGTATTCCATTTATTAATCCTATTAGCTAAACCAATAATTTGCATCATTTTTTACCAAACTGGAGCAACTTTTCCTTTTGACCCCTGTACAAAATGAAACCGACCTCTGCCACCATTCTTGCTGTTTTTATCCCGTAACTCCATAGCATTCAGTCACAGATAGTCCAAACTATACCTTTTTGGAAACTTTATGATCAGGCAAATAATGTGGAATATTTTTCAATATGATTGGAGCATCTTTGAATTTTGACCACTGTGTAATTCTTCAATTGATGCCTACCTGACCACCGATTGAAACGTCAAGTGGCCAATCGTTTTTTTTTTCAAAAGAGGAGTGTCTAAGGAGTATTTCTGTCGAATTTGATGCTTTCACCATTTGCATGATTGTTTCACTTATCTGCTGCACTATACACCCCGTCAAGCAAAAAAATGCAAACTGCTTGTTGCTCTCATAGACATTATATACATAGACTCCTCATTGACTGCTGCTGCCTATTGGAGTCGACGTATGAGCCGGCCACCATCTTGGATGAGTCCCTGTTGTTGGGAAAGTGTAGTGACACGGACCCACAACAGGGGGCGCAAATGAACGGTCAATAGATGAGCCAAAATATAACAATTTAATGTTGTGAATGTGCACAACGAACATACAGACAATCACAGAATATCATAACAGTCAATACACAGAGGTGACGTGTGGGCAGGCTCGAGGATAGAAGATGTCTGTCCTGAGAAGAGCCGGAATCACACGATTTCCGCCGCCCCAGAACCTGGTGAATACTGGAGCCGCCAAGTCCCGAATTCCCAGGTGATCACCGTCCCCGACTGTCGGATCTGGTACTGCTGGCGAAGAACAAAGACAGTCAAGTGTGGGTGTGTGTACACCCAGTAACAACAACGGTGGGAATGCCACCTCCACCTCTCACTCAACACGTTGCAGTGGTCTCAGAGGAAAAGCAGCGCCGTCATGCACAGCCTCCACCAAAACCTCCACCAGGGCGCCCTCTGGTGGTGGGCCAGCAGTACCTCCTCTTCTGGCGGCCCACACAACAGGACCCCCCCCTCAACGGGCGCCTCCTGGCGCCCGACCAGGTTTGTCGGGGTGTCGGCGGTAGAAGTCGGCCAGGAGGGCTGGATCCAGGATGAAGCTCCTCTTCACCCAGGAGCGTTCTTCGGGTCCATACCCCTCCCAGTCCACCAAGTACTGGAACCCCCGACCCATCCGACGGACGTCCAGGAGCCGGCGCACCGTCCAAGCCGGCTCCCCGTCGATGATCCGAGCAGGAGGCGGCGCCGGTCCAAGAGCACAGAGGGGTGAGGTGTGGTGAGGTTTGATGCGGGACACGTGGAAAACCGGATGGATCCGCAGTGAAGCCGGGAGTTGGAGCTTCACTGCGGCAGGACTGAGGACTCTGAGGATCCTGAAGGGGCCAATGTACCTGTCCTGAAGTTTTGGGGAGTCCACCTGGAGGGGGATGTCCTTCGCGGAAAGCCACACCTCCTGCCCGGGCTGGTAAGCAGGGGCCGGGGATCGCCGGCGGTCTGCATGGGTCTTCGCCCTCGTCCGGGCCTTCAACAAGGCAGAACGGGCGGAGCGCCACACCCGACGGCACTTCCGCAGGTGGGCCTGGACCGAGGGCACACCGACCTCTCCCTCCACCACGGGAAACAACGGGGGCTGATACCCCAAACACACCTCAAATGGGGAGAGGCCGGTGGCAGAAGACACCTGGCTGTTATGCGCATACTCGATCCAGGCCAGATGGTTACTCCAGGCCGTCGGGTGTGCGGATGTGACGCAGCGGAGGGTCTGTTCCAAGTCCTGGTTGGCCCGCTCTGCCTGTCCGTTCGTCTGTGGATGGTACCCGGACGAGAGGCTCACGGTGGCCCCCAGTTCCCTGCAGAAGCTCCTCCAGACGTGTGAGGAGAACTGGGGACCACGATCAGAGACGATGTCGGAGGGTATCCCATGCAGACGGACGACATGGTGGACCAGGAGGTCTGCTGTCTCCTGGGCTGTTGGGAGCTTCGGGAGGGCCACGAAGTGGGCCGCCTTGGAGAATCGGTCCACTATCGTGAAGATGGTGGTGTTGCCCTGGGACGGCGGGAGGCCCGTGACGAAATCCAGGCCGATGTGGGACCAGGAGCGATGAGGCACCGGCAGCAGCTGGAGGAGCCCTTGGGCCTTCTTATGTACTGCCTTGCCCCTGGCACAGGTGGTGCAGGCCTGGATATATTCCCGGACGTCGGCCTCCATAGACGCCCACCAGAAGCGCTGCCGGACAACTGCCACGGTCCTTCGCACCCCTGGATGACAGGAGAGCTTGGAACCGTGACAGAAGTCCAAGACTGCAGCTCTGGCCTCTGGTGGGACGTACTGACGGTTCTTCGGACCGGTTCCAGGGTCCGGGCTCCGTGCCAGGGCCTCCCGGATGGTCTTCTCCACGTCCCAGGTGAGGATGGCCACGATAGTGGACTCCGGAATGATGGGCTCCGGTGGATCCGACAGCTCTGTTTTGACTTCGTCTTCGTGTACCCGGGACAAGGCATCCGATCTCTGGTTCTTGGTCCCGGGTCGATAGGTGATCCGGAAGTCGAAACGCCCGAAGAACAGTGACCAGCGGGCTTGCCTGGGGTTCAGCCGCTTGGTGGTCCTGATATACTCCAGGTTCCGATGGTCAGTGAAAACCGTGAATGGCACAGACGCTCCCTCCAAGAGGTGTCTCCACTCCTCAAGAGCCTCTTTCACCACAAGGAGTTCTCGATTGCCGACGTCATAGTTCCGTTCAGCCGGGGTCAACCTGCGGGAAAAGTAGGCACACGGGTGAAGAACCTTATCGGTCTCTCCGCTCTGGGACAGCACGGCTCCTATCCCTGAGTCAGAGGCGTCCACTTCAACCATGAACTGGCGGCTAGGGTCGGGCTGCACCAAAACTGGCGCAGTAGAGAACCGTCGTTTCAACTCCTTGAACGCGGCTTTGCACCGATCCGACCAGGTGAAGGGGACTTTTGGAGAGGTCAGGGCTGTCAGGGGGCTAACTACCTGACTGTAGCCCTTAATGAACCTCCTATAGAAATTAGCGAAGCCGAGGAACTGTTGCAGCTTCCTACGGCTTGTTGGTTGGGGCCAATCTCTCACCGCCGCAACCGTGGCCGGATCAGGGGCAACGGAGTTGGAGGAGATTATAAACCCCAGGAAGGACAAAGACGCGCGGTGAAACTCGCACTTCTTGCCCTTCACAAACAGTCGGTTCTCTAACAACCGCTGCAGGACCTGACGTACATGCTGGACATGGGTCTCAGGATCCGGAGAAAAGATGAGAATATCGTCCAGATATACGAAGACGAATCGGTGCAGGAAGTCCCGCAAGACGTCGTTAACCAAGGCTTGGAACGTCGCGGGGGCGTTGGTGAGGCCGAACGGCATGACCAGGTACTCAAAGTGACCTAACGGGGTGTTAAATGCCGTCTTCCATTCGTCTCCCTTCCGGATCCGAACCAGGTGATACGCATTCCTAAGATCCAGCTTAGTAAAGATTTTGGCTCCATGCAGGGGGGTGAACACGGAATCTAACAATGGCAACGGGTATCGGTTGCGAACCGTAATCTCATTCAGCCCCCTGTAATCAATACATGGACGAAGTCCGCCATCTTTCTTGCCCACAAAAAAGAAACCTGCCCCCATCGGGGAGGTGGAGTTCCGGATCAGCCTGGCAGCTAATGAGTCCCGGATGTAGGTCTCCATTGATTCGCGCTCAGGTCGTGAGAGGTTGTACAGCCTGCTGGACGGGAACTCAGCGCCTGGAACCAAATCAATGGCACAATCGTACGGACGGTGCGGGGGAAGGGTGAGTGCCAGATCCTTGCTGAAGACGTCAGCAAGATCGTGGTACTCAACCGGCACTGCCGTCAGATTGGGAGGGACTTTGACCTCCTCCTTAGCCTGTGAACCGGGAGGAACCGAGGATCCTAAACACCCCGATGGCAGGTTTCGCTCCACTGAACCACCACCCCAGACGGCCAATCAATCCGGGGATTGTGCTTCAACATCCATGGGATGCCCAAAATCACGTGGGAGGTAGAAGGAGTCACAAAAAACTCAATCTCCTCCCGATGGTTTCCAGACACTACCAGAGTTACTGGTTGTGTCTTGTGTGTGAGTAAAGGGAGGAGGGTGCCATCTAGTGCCCGCACCTGCAATGGCGAAGGAAGCGCCACCAGAGGGAGCCCTACCTCCCTTGCCCATCTGCTGTCTAGCAGATTCCCTTCTGACCCTGTGTCCACCAGTGCTCGGGCTTGAAGGGTTAAATCCCCGCTCAGGATTGTGACTGGGAGTCGTGTGGCAATTTGTGTGTGTCTCACTTGAATGGTTTGACCCCTCCTTAGCCCAGTCTCTAAGGGCGGTTGTTGTCGTTTTGGCCGTTTGGGGCAGTTTCTCTGTGTGTGCTCAGTTGAGCTGCAGAGAAAACACTCTCCACGGATCAGCCTCCCCATTTTGGCCCTGTGCGTTTCCCTAACAACGTCAGCAGGGGGAGCTGTTGCCCCACAAAGCGCTGCGGCTGTGGAGCGTGGGGAGGGCGGCGCCTTATCGAACCCGGAAGGGAGAGGGGTGGCGCGTATCCGGTCACGTCCTTCGCCTCGCTCCCGACGGCGTTCCTCCAACCGACTGTCTAACCGTATAACGAGATCGATAAGCCCATCTAAATCCCGCGGTTCCTCCTTAGCTACCAGCTGCTCCGTCAGAACCAACGACAGTCCGTTTACGAAGGCGGCGCGGAGCGCAACGTTATTCCAGCCGGACCTCGCAGCCGCGATGCGGAAGTTGACTGCATAAGCAGCTGCGCTCTCGCGTCCCTGTCTCATTGACAGCAGCACAGTTGAAGCGGTCTCTCCTCTGTTAGGGTGATCAAACACTGTTCTGAACTCCCCCACAAACCCAGTGTATGCTGATAACAACCGTGACTTCTGTTCCCAGAGCGCCGTAGCCCAGGCGCGTGCTTTACCCCGAAGCAGAGCAATCACATAAGCTATTTTACTAGCATCTGACGTGTACATGATGGGACGTTGTGCGAAGACGAGCGAACACTGCATAAGAAAGTCCGCGCACGTCTCCACACAACCTCCGTACGGCTCAGGAGGGCTTATGTATGCTTCAGGGGATGGTGGGAGGGGTTGTTGAACCACCACTGGAACGTTTATATCCTGCACAGGGTCGGCAGGAGGACGAGCCGCAGCAGCGCCCTGAGCGCTCGCCGCCATCTGTGCGGAGAGAGCCTCCACCCTGCGGTTCAGGAGGATGTTTTGCTCAGTCATTTGATCCAACCGAGCCGTAAAGGCGGTGAGAATGTGCTGCAGCTCACCAATCACGTCTCCTGCAGACGCCTGCGCTCCCTGTTCTCCCATTGGTCGTTCAACAGCCGGGTGACGCCCCTCGGAGTCCATGACGCTGGCCGAGATATCCTGTTGGGAAAGTGTAGTGACACGGACCCACAACAGGGGGCGCAAATGAACGGTCAATAGATGAGCCAAAATATAACAATTTAATGTTGTGAATGTGCACAACGAACATACAGACAATCACAGAATATCATAACAGTCAATACACAGAGGTGACGTGTGGGCAGGCTCGAGGATAGAAGACGTCTGTCCTGAGAAGAGCCGGAACCACACGATTTCCGCTGCCCCAGAACCTGGTGAATACTGGAGCCGCCAAGTCCCGAATTCCCAGGTGATCACCGTCCCCGACTGTCGGATCTGGTACTGCTGGTGAAGAACAAAGACAGTCAAGTGTGGGTGTGTGTACACCCAGTAACAACAACGGTGGGAATGCCACCTCCACCTCTCACTCAACACGTTGCAGTGGTCTCAGAGGAAAAGGAGCGCCGTCATGCACAGCCTCCACCAAAACGACCGGTTCTCCTGCAAACACTCACAATCACAGCTTTATAAATCTCAAAAAAAGGCTGAGAGTAGTACCTCCTATGAAGTATGATATCTCGGCAACGAGGTGGAGATGACGTCTGGTCTTTATGGAGTGAGATGATGTTGAGTAGATGGGTGACAGCTGTCAAGAGGTAATGAGCGACAGCTGTCACCCCCGGCTGTGTCCATGGCGGCAGCACCCCCTCGTGCCTGAAGCCCGCACTTCAGGCAGGGCGCCCTCTGGTGGTGGGCCAGCAGTACCTCCTCTTCTGGCGGCCCACACAACACCTGTTGCGCCCCCAGTGCATTTATTTGTACTGAGGAAGGTGTATCCCCAACTACAATAATCCATAACTCCCCAAATTTTTACCTGATTTTCCCACAGTTTGGTTTGTTAGAAACAGCAGAGATTCAGTTACAATGCAGGATGCTGTCACACATTTTTCTTGCTGAAAGACTTTGTCTTATGCTCTTTAACAAAGACATATTGTATGGCATATAGATAAATGTATAAATTCATTTTATAATTTAGTAAAGATCAAGATTGCAGCCGATCTGCTCTGTGTAAGCCTGATCCCATCAGATCTCAGAAGCTAAGCAGCGCAGGGCCTGATTAGTACTTGGATGGGAGACCTCTTTGGAACACCAGCAGCTGTGTGTGTTTCTCCAGGTTAGACTGGAGTTGCATCAGGAAGGGCATCTAGCGTAAAACTTCTGCCAAATACCAATGCGGATCTGGCTGTATCCACTGTGGCGACCCCAAACAAAACGGGAGCAGCCAAATGAACAACAACAACAACAGTAAAGAAACAAGTTTGGATTATTCATTTGAATTTATTTCTCTCTCACACACACACGGGACATTAATTTCCTCTGCTTCACTCACCTGGTTTTGTTACAAAGATGAATCAAAAAGACACACATACATCCGAGATGTGCAAAATGGTGTGCTGGATCAAGGTGAGACAAATATTAAATCAATTTGGGTTTTTTTGTTTGTTTGTTTGTTTTTTTGCATGGGAGTGCTTAAGCTGTGCAGATTTTTGTTGTGATATTTGTTACAAAGATGACCATTTTTTTCAAGGTCAGAAAAAGAAAGTTCCAGGTCATTCCAGGGTGTTAAACTACCTTGTTAGGCTTTTAACTGGGGCTGGAGAGCTAAAAGCCTTGAAAAAGAACCACTCAAAAAACTGACTCATTGGATTGGATTTCCATCTAATAAACATATGTAGTCCCAACTAAGTTAAATTAAATTATCTTGCATGGATTTGCTTTATTTGAGCTGGTGCAACATATATTTATTAGTTGAAAATTCTGCTCGTAATTGAATTGAGTTCAACCGATGAGTCATTTTTTTGAGTGTGTGTTGCACAGCTTCTTTCGTGTGCTGGCACGCTGTAACTCCAGTGAAGTTAATTTTGCGATGTGGTGCAGCCTTACTTTGTGAAATACAGACACCACTCAGTTCCAAAGAACTGTGAAACAAAAGCACATAACAAATGGATGGAAATGCGCACAAATGCACTCTTCCTTTTGCTGCATTAATGAAAATTAACTTGAGTTGCGATGCTAACTGGATGGAAACACAGCTAATGAGAGAGAGTACAAGTTCCTGCTGTAATAACGCTACACATAACTGCCATTTATTACGATGGCATAATATTACAAATGGTAAACTAAACAAAATTATTGTTCAATCATATTTGTGAAAGGTAATCCCACACAATCTGATTTCTATACTGACTCCGGTTGACTCTGGTGTGATCCTATAGTGAAGAGACCCATCCAATATGGCGGCACGTTGCATTACGTTGTAGCAGGTTATGAGGCGTCTACGTATATAATGTCTACGGTTGCTTCCATTTGTAGCTAATATGATCATTGGGTTAGAGGTTAGCACTGTGGCCTCATGTGGGGAGATCCCACAGGTTAATTTCCCACCTGGTCCTGTCTGTGCAGAATTTGCAGGCTCTCTACATGTTAGCGTCTGTTTCATTCCAGGTGCTCCGGTTTCCTCCCACTTCCAAGGAGAATCATATTCGTTGAATTGGTGATTCTAAATGGATTGTAGGCGTGAGTGAGTGTGTGAATGTGTTTGTCTGTCTCAGCCCTTGGATGGACTGTACAGAAAATGGCCTCAGGTGGAAAATAGCAATATAGTGCAGCAGGTAACTGCAAATTAGAGCAGAATCATTAAAGCAATGACACAAGCATCAAAATTTCCATGATTTTAGCCACCTAATAATCTAAGGTGGCTACCATGTCCAAGATGTCCACCAGTGGTGACTATAATTGCATGCATGTATAAAATGAGTGCATTTCACATGGTGGTCCATTTTTGAAAATTCCTGGTTTACTTTCTTTAAAATGGTAGTTCTAGCTTCATTTTTTTTGTGCTACAACAATAATCTATACATCGGTGGAAAGCTATCAGCATACTCTGTACAACTGTATCACAGGTGCTGAGTTAGGTAAATCCCCCCGGGCAGCAAACTAGCTCCAAACTTTCTGTCTGATGTAATTTTAGAATGTCCCGTGTTACGTGCTGATGCACAAAACAACCAAATAAAGTTAGAAAAGTCTCTATCTTAATGAAGTTGCACAATACAGACCTAAAAGTTGCTTTTAGACTGATTTATAGACCAACATCTGGAACATTGACCAAGTTGTACTTCTATATACCACACAAGGTACGGTTGTCCCATTTTTGTTACTTGAAAAAGGAAATATTATGTCATTGTTATTCTGAATACAATTACAGTGTTTCTTTTTCTATTCTACTCCATAAATGCTCATAGCAGTTAGTTTTTATTGATGTATCAAGTAATGGATTCTACAAAGGCATGTGTCTGTAGCAGGCTCTTCATTTCACCTTAATCCTATGTAACACTGTACATTTTTACTCAGCTGTAAGTAGTGTTTCAATTTACTTTAATTCCTCTTTGCTTTACAAAGCATATTAGAGTTCATGCAAGGATGTGAGCTAAATGCTACATAAGCTTTATTTTGGTGTATAATATGTTATGCTTGAAATAAAATATATACTTATTTTAAGCACCTTAAATAATCTTAAACTTTTGTAACACTGAAGTTTAATACAGGTCTAAAAGTAGTTTTGTAAAATATTGATGTTAATATTTATTTTCTATGAGATATTGTGATTCTTTTCAGGGTATCTATTTAAAATGAGTGGAAGGGAGTCTGGGATAGAGGTGTGGAGACAGATGAAAGCTGAAAAAAGAGGGAAGAGATCAAATTGGATTATGAAAAGCATAAGGAAGAACGTTGAGCCAAGGCAAGAGCAAAGAAAGCAGAAACCAGAACTGCTACAGTCAAACGTTAAGTAACCACAAGCTCAGAAAGTCAAGCACTGAGAGTCAGAGGATACAGGGAGAAGAAAAAAGATCTAACTGAAAGGGACAGAGGACAGTATAACAGCAGTTCGTCCCACAATGAACTCAATCTATGACTATTTCTTGTTCAAAGTCACATGTGCAAGTTCTAGTCTCTTACCAGATGAGGTAATGGATGACAGTGACACTATTTCCCAAATGTTCAACTGTGTTTAGAGGTCACTTTTTTGAAATCAGAAAGAAATGAAATCAGGATCTCAGTTTAAGTTAAGCAGGAAACAAACTTGTATCCATGTGGACTCTGTTCTGTATGTACGCTTAAACTTCATGATGAAAAAACGTAATTACTTTCTAAACAATGTTTAGAAAGTACATGACATAATATCTGTGTTGTTTTAAAGTGTTTGTTTGTTTTTTTATGATTGTTTTGTTATAATTTGGTGAATTTAAAACACATAGTAACAGATGCACATTTTTTTGTAAGCGGACTTCCTGTAATGCGTAAAAATTTTGTACTAAAATAACTGTGCTAATTTTTTGCGCTTTCAAGTACAACCCCAATTCCAATGAAGTTGGGACGTTGTGTAAAATGTAAATAAAAACAGAATACATTGATCTGCAAATCCTCTTGTGTGGAGCTCAGATATACAACCCCTGGCAAAAATTATGGAATCACCGGCCTCGGAGGATGTGCATTCAGTTGTTTAATTTTGTAGAAAAAAAGCAGATCACAGACATGACACAAAACTAAAGTCATTTCAAATGACAACTTTCTGGCTTTAAGAAACACTATAAGAAATCAAGAAAAAAAAGATTGTGGCAGTCAGTAACTGTTACTTTTTTAGACCAAGCAGAGGAAAAAAATATGGAATCACTCAATTCTGAGGAAAAAATTATGGAATCACCCTGTAAATTTTCATCCCCCAAACTAACACCTGCATCAAATCAGATCTACTCGTTGACATTGACCCTATGTCATGACATTGACCCTATGTGTCTTTTTACAAGGAATGTTTTCGCAGTTTTTGCTCTATGGCAAGATGTATTATCATCTTGAAACATCCCCAAACATCCTTTCAATTGTCCAAAATATCAACGTAAACTTGTGCATTTATTGATGATGTAATGACAGCCATCTCCCCAGTGCCTTTACCTGACATGCAGCCCCATATCATCAATGACTGTGGAAATTTACATGTTCTCTTCAGGCAGTCATCATTATAAATCTCATTGGAACGGCACCAAACAAAAGTTCCAGCATCATCACCTTGCCCAATGCAGATTCGAGATTCATCACTGAATATGACTTTCATCCAGTTATCCACAGTCCACGAATGCTTTTCCTTAGCCCATTGTAACCTTGTTTTTTTTCTGTTTAGGTGTTAATGATGGCTTTCGTTTAGCTTTTCTGTATGTAAATCCCATTTCCTTTAGGCGGTTTCTTACAGTTCGGTCACAGACGTTGACTCCAGTTTCTTCCCTTTCGTTCCTCATTTGTTTTGTTGTGCATTTTTCGATTTTTGAGACATATTGTTTTAAGTTTTCTGTCTTGACGCTTTGATGTCTTCCTTGGTCTACCAGTATGTTTGCCTTTAACAACCTTCCCATGTTGTTTGTATTTAGTCCAGAGTTTAGACACAGCTGACTGTGAATAAACAACATCTTTTGCAACATTGCGTGATGATTTACTCTCTTTTAAGAGTTTGATAATCCTCTCCTTTGTTTCAATTGACATCTCTCGTGTTGGAGCCATGATTCATGTCAGTCCACTTGGTGCAACAGCTCTCCAAGGTGTGTTCACTCCTTTTTAGATGCAGACTAATGAGCAGATCTGATATGATGCAGGTGTTAGTTTTGGGGATGAAAATTTACAGGGTGATTCCAATTTTTTCCTCAGAATTGAGTGATTCCATATTTTTTTCCTCTGCTTGGTCTAAAAAAGTAACCATTACTGACTGCCACAATCTTTTTTTCTTGATTTCTTATAGTGTTTCTTAAAGCCAGAAAGTTGCCATTTGAAATGACTTTAGTTTTGTGTCATGTCTGTGATCTCCTTTTTTTCTACAAAATTAAACAACTGAATGAACATCCTCAGAGGCTGGTGATTCCATAATTTTTGCCAGGGGTTGTATATTCAATTGAATACACCACAAAGACAAGATATTTAATGTTCTAACTGATAAACTTTATAGTTTTTGTGCAAATATTTACTCATTTTGAAATGGATGCCTGCAACACATTTCAAAAAAGTTGGGACAGGGCAACAAAAGACTGGGAAAGTTGATGAATGCTAAAAGAACACCTAATTGGAAACAGGTGAGTGTCATGATTGGGTATAAAAGGAGCATCCCCAAAAAGCTCAGCTGTTCACAAGCAAAGATGGGGCGAGGATTGCCACTTTGTGAACAACTGCGTGAAAAAATAGTCCAACAGTATAAGAACAATGTTTCTCAACATTCAATTGCAAGGACTTTAGGGATTCCATCATTTACAGTCCATAATATAACTGGAAGATTCAGAGAATCTGGAGAACTTTCTACATGTAAGCGGCAAGGCCGAAAACCAACATTGAATGCCCGTGATCTTCGATCCCTCAGGTGGCACTGCATTAAAAACCAACATCATTGTGTAAAGGATCTTACCGCGTGGGCTCAGGAACACTTCTGAAAACCATTGTCAGTTAGCACAGTGTGATAGTTTGAATGTTTTTTTTATATATATTATCTGCTGCACTAATAACAGTTGCACATCTTTGAACAAGATGTAAGATATTTTGCCTGAGGAAAACGTTGTAAAATATACCTCCAACAGAAAATCTAATCCTAAAATGCCTGATAATGATGCATCAGATCGCAGTGTTGGTGTCTTGGAATTTTGTTCTCTTGGGCACATTTGTATCTTAATACGTGTACTGTCTTGAACTTTATGACTCTCTGTCGAGGATTTAATAGAATCACAGGTAATGTATCAACATTACACATGACTGCGCGCCACCTTTACCTGAATTCTTTTAGATGAGATGCTCTGAAATCATCTCGTGGCAGTTTTCTGGTTGAGTAATTTGAGAGTGGGTCAGATCTTCTGCTCGCAAAGATCCTCTCACAGCCATAAAACACTTTCCTGCACTAACTTTGCCCGCCCGGGTGGCACTTAGAGTCCTGACATCAGCACTGCTTTACTCCGAAACTACAGAGTGGATCATCTGCGCTCCTTTTTTGCTGCACAAATTATCATATTAATAAGAAAACCCAATTTTCTTGGAACTCATGTAAATCCTTAATGCTTTAAGATGTGGAATGTGTGAACACAAGTACTTTATGTTGACGGGGGATTATCTGCGAATGACTGCATTAACTTAATTAATAAGCACTTTTATATAAGTGCTTATCTTTAATGTGCTGTAAGGAAGGTGTTGGGTTATTAGGCAGCCGTTGCCTTGCAGCGTTGTGTTTTCAGAGTTAGAACCCAACCATGATTGCACGCTGCTTTGTTCTGTATTTCCTCTTATAACAACCTGAATTAAAACGGGAATGTTAGGTGTAGCCCCCCTCCCATTCCCGTTAACAAAGACAAGCTTCAGAACTGGAGTTTGTTCACTGTTCACTGCTCGGGAATTGGTAGGATGGCTCAAATGCCGAGCATGAATTTCCCAGGAGGCCCTAGAAAAGTTGAACTGTTTCCACCAGGCCTGAAAGTACACAAAACCCCAGTGCCCCATCTTAAAGGAGTATTTTTTTATAGTGATTATTTATTTAGTTTTCCTTTTGTAATTAAAGTTCAAGCTGAAGCGCGTTTCTGTCGCTTCCTTTTTTTCCTTCCTTAAAATCATTCTGCTGTGACTTGTTCCTCTCAAGACACCTTAAACAAGTCAAGAATAAATACAAGATCTCAGATTCAATTTGTCAAAGGTTGTCAATGCACCTCAGCAAACGTATCCACCACTGTTAAACTCATGAACAAAAGCATATTGTTATGACCATGAACAGGGCCGGGGGGGGGCTGTTAGATATGCAGACTTGTGGCTGGAGGATCCTCAGTTTGATTTCCTGGGTTAAAGAAACAAGAAAAAAGATCACTAAGGTCCCTTGGGCAAAGTTCTTAAACCCCATGCACCTTGCATGGTAGCAGCTGACATCAGTGTGTGTGTGTGTGTGTGTGTGTGTGTGTGTGTGTGTGTGTGTGTGTGTGTGTGTGTGTGTGTGTGTGTGTGTGTGTGTGTGTGTGTGTGTGTGTGTGTGTGTGTGTGTGTGTGTGTGGCATCACTGTAAAGAGTGTTGAAGCATCTGCTTCAGACAGAAAAGCACTATAGAAATATGGTACATTTACGGTTCACTATCAAAACCAATATCTCGTATAACTAAGGTGACTGTAAAAGAAACTGTGTGGAAACTTTAAACTGACAATGAGTTTGTGTATATATGTCCCTGTGATCAGGGGCACTGCCAGGGATTTTGGGCCCCATGAAAAGAAATCTTACTGGGCCATCCCCAAATTATTTTGTCAGTATTATAATTGTATTAGGGGCCACTCTGGGCCCCTGTCAATCATGGGCCCCTAGAGTCCTTCTTCCGAACCCCTGCTTGTGATAGACTCATGTGCTGTCCAGGGTGTACCGAAATAGCCCAAGCATTAGTGAGCAAAACCACCAAGACACAATGACAAATTTTAAAGGAATTATAGGCTCTGGAGCAGTGATTGGAGAAGCAGTCCATCATGTAACATTTGTCTGTTGTGTCACAAGCCACAGCTTCATAAAGTACTCGGACATGTAATCTAAGTGCAACGTGAGAAACAGAATGCAGAGAGGTTGTATTTAGTAAGTTAATTAATTATGTGTGTGTCATAAGCATAACATAATTTAAATAAATCGGATCATCACCTGGCGAGTTAGCGGATCTGAGCCAATACGTCAAAGCATGATAGCGGTGAGTCGCCACCAAATCTCACTGGTTTTATGTTGTTTTGTTTTTTTTCATTAATGTTGATTTTTAATTTGTTTCTTGTTTTCATTTGTTTCACTGTGTATACATTCTGAATGTATGTGTCTTATAACCCACCTATGTAAGGTGTATCTGAATATTTCCCCTTAAGATGTTCAAATGTAAATTAAGATGTTTTTTAGGTCGTGTTAGAGTAGAAAAGCCTAACCAGGGACGGGAGTTGTAAATTAGCACTTGTTGCTATACTCTGTATGCATCACATCAGCTACAAGCTTTGATTTGTAGCTATGTCTGATTGTATTGTCCCTGTCAAATAAACTAATAAATAAATAAATATAAATACCATAAGAGCAGTGCACATGACTTAAAACCAGGTTTGTGGGGCTCTACTGTGCAATCGTTTTCTACTTCCTCATGATAGCAATCGAGCAACCTTAAACCTAACCAGGCCTCATTTTCAGACAAGCATGCTCATTGGCACACAGACGACTGCAAGTGTACTTGCAATCAAGGAACATGGGTGCTGGCCATGAAAATGGGAATTGTTTTGGTTGTAAATTTACAATGGCACTTATACTACACTGTGCACAGCTTTGCACAAGATGCAAGATAGGGCCCTCGTGTTATGTGACTGTAATGCATAAATAACATCCATGGGCACAATGGGACTGGATCAGTCACAGAATGTGAGAAACAGAATTTTAAAATGGAAATTTTCAATGATATTGTGGGTTGGATGTACAATTCCCATCTAGCCAATGCCTGAGAGCTGCAGGTGCGGAGGAAATACATAATAATAAAGGTTTCTACCTCTATAGAACACATAGCAACCATACATGTTGAAGGCTTTCAGTTAGACACGGCAACTGCCAACGTGACTTTTTATTTATCATTTCAACAACTTGGCACACTGTACGGTTACATCACAAAATCAGACATTTATAATACACGAAAGTCATTTGGTACATTTGATGTCTTTAAAACAAATGTATTATGTGAATCATCACTGTACACAGTCTTTTGATTAGACGTTTTTTAAGATACAATCTACAGTAGCCTCTTATGAGGGAGTTATACAGTAAATAGCATTCATGATGTCATCAACTCCGAAGAGAACCCTTCAAGTTAGAGACAATTATGAAAAATGTTAAAATTCAGTTAGAATTATTTTCTTTGATTCTGAACATTGATTTTGTATTTGTGCATTTTTATTTACTTATTTATTGGAACACGCCCACTTTATCAAACAAAGTTTGTCACCATATAAATGTCGATGAAGGTTCTCAGTTTTTTGGATGTGACTCCTTCAGTTTAATGAAACTGAATGACACTGAAGCAGATGATAACACGCATCTTTAGTCACGACTCCTGAACTCATTAGAATCATACAGACTACGTTTGATGTCAAAGGTTCACTTTACAAACTTTACAAATATACAACAAAGCTTAGAAAATGTCATAATACATGAAAAACGCACACTGACTCGTTAAGGCCAGAGTGCACTCAATTCAATTATCCACTCTTGTTCCTAGAAGTTCCCAAATTGTTGCTTAATGACTCGATGCAGCCGGCAGCTTCGAATCAGCAACACCACTGATCACGCCATCGCTCCCATACTTCTTCCATGGTGGTTTTTTGTTTTTTGTTTTGTTTTGTAGAGCTTCAGGGTACCGCTCGACATTTTCATTTTGCATTTTCTGTCCAAATATCTGAACAAGCTTGAAGTCATACATTTCAGGGCTGAGTTTGGATTTTGCAGTAATAAAGCCACATTTGCAAAGGCATGGTTCATTTGCGTCCGTGCTGTGTTCTTGTGAAAGTATTCAGTCCCCACCAGGAAAAAACCCCCAGCATGAATAAGTGTGGCTGCGGCAGCAAAACAGTAGCGGGGCCTTTTAAACAGCTAAACCCCCTTAAAACTCACAGCCAGTTACAGCGCAGGGCAAAACAGAGACACACTCAAAAAATGGCTCATTGGATGAACTCAATTCAATTATGTGCAGGATTTCCATCTAATAAATATATGTAGCCCCAACTCAAATAAAACTCATTCATGCAAGATAATGTAATTTACTTTAGTTGGAACTACATATATTTATGAGATGGAATCCAGTCCAATCAGTGAGTTTTTTGAGTGTATCACTAAAACAAATGATTCATTGGATGAACTCAATTCAATTATGTGCAGGATTTCCATCTCATAAATATATGTAGCCCCAACTCAAATAAAACACATTCATGCAAGATAAAGTAATTTAATTTAGTTGGGACTACATATATTTATTAAATGGAATCAAAACCAATGAGTGTATCACACACACAAAAAAGACTCATTGGATGAACTTAATGCAATTATGGGCAGGATTTCCTTCAAATAAATATATGTAGTCCCAACTAAATTAAATTCAATTATCTTAGATGGAAATCCTGCTCATAATTGAATTATTATCTTGCTCCATGCAAGATAATTTAATTTAATTTAGTTGGGACTACATATACTATTTGTGAGAAATCTGTGAGAAATCATGGAGTCATTTTTGATCAGGATATGTCCTTCAATGCGCATATTAAGCAAATATGTAGGACTGCTTTTTTTGCATTTGCGCAATATCTCTAAAATTAGAAAGGTCTTGTCTCAGAGTGATGCTGAAAAACTAATTCATGCATTTATTTCTTCTAGGCTGGACTATTGTAATTCATTATTATCAGGTTGACCTAAAAGTTCCCTGAAAAGCCTTCAGTTAATTCAAAATGCTGCAGCTAGAGTACTGACGGGACTAGAAGGAGAGAGCATATCACACCCATATTGGCCTCTCTTCAATGGCTTCCTGTTAATTCTAGAATAGAATTTAAAATTATTCTTCTTACTTATAAGGTTTTGAATAATCAGGTCCCATCTTATCTTAGGGATCTCATAGTACCATATCACCCCAATAGAGCGCTTCGCTCTCAGACTGCAGGCTTACTTGTAGTTCCTAGGGTTTGTAAGAGTAGAATGGGAGGCAGAGCCTTCAGCTTTCAGGCTCCTCTCCTGTGGAACCAGCTCCCAATTCAGATCAGGGAGACAGACACCCTCTCTACTTTTAAGATTAGGCTTAAAACTTTCCTTTTTGCTAAAGCTTATAGTTAGGGCTGGATCAGGTGACCCTGAACCATCCCTTAGTTATGCTGTTATAGACTTAGACTGCTGGGGGGTTCCCATGATGCACTGTGTGTTTCTTTCTCTTTTTGCTCTGTATGCACCACTCTGCATTTAATCATTAGTGATTGATCTCTGCTGTCTTCCACAGCATGTCTTTTTCCTGATTCTCTCCCCTCAGCCCCAACCAGTCCCAGCAGAAGACTGCCCCTCCCTGAGCCTGGTTCTGCTGGAGGTTTCTTCCTGTTAAAAGGGAGTTTTTCCTTCCCACTGTCGCCAAGTGCTTGCTCACAGGGGGTTGTTTTGACCGTTGGGGTTTTTCTGTAATTATTGTATGGCTTTTGCCTTACAATATAAAGCGTCTTGGGGCAACTGTTTATTGTGATTTGGCGCTATATAAATAAAATTGATTGATTGATTGATTGATATATTTATGTAGTACAGTAAATAACAGTATTTATGAAGTACAATAAATTTTGACAGAAATATCAAAATCAGGATGAAGATGCATCTGTTATTAGCTGCTGCATGCAAACCTTTTTTGTTTTGTTTTTCTGTTTATTAATGTCGGTGCATTTGCTTTCCAAAAAACAACTAAACCATACAACAGTAGATCCTTGTCATTTGACTGGTGGATTGTATGTCACATCGCATTTATTACTTGTCCCACTGTATGACTGATGTTATGTACCGCACATTTTGGTTGTATTTACCGCACATTTTTATCTCATATGTTTTGCTCTATTGAACTACTTCATTAGGTTTTAGTAAAAATGTTTTGATGATACGAGGAAGCTAAATGCAGCAGCTGCAGTGTTCGCGTGGACATCTTTAGTAACCGAGTGTTGATGGGTAAAGATTTGGATAAGTTCCTACCACAATTTTTCACTGAGGAAAGCAGATGTGTGCCTCCATACACAGTGTTGAGGAGCTCATCAACAATTTTAAGTTAAAAATCAAATGACAAGGATCTACTTAGGTGTCACATAAAATCAATCAATCAATTTTCCATTTGTGCAGTTGAAAGATGGAATACATAATAACATTTTATTAATTTATTCTCTTTATCTGGATCATCTTCTACATTTCCGTTCTTGAGAAAAGCCTGGTTTTTATTTCTGCACTGCTGTAAGTTGGTGCCATTTGCAGCTGGCTGTGTGTCTCCTCACATTTATAGTTCACCACTTCATCTTGAATAATATTTAGTTTAGACGAGCTGGTAATAGTGAAAAACCTTGGACCCATATAAATTATATCATAACATATGTGTCGTCATGATGTTTTTACAGCCTCCTTTGGATATAGAGTTTACCAGTGTGAAGTTATGTATCCCTGACAATACTTAAATTGCTTTGACCCTAGTGTTTCAAAATGGCCATTTTGTGTTTTAAATACCAATCTGTGTGGAATTTATCCTTGTCTAAACTGATGGATTAAACAAATGAGTTTTTATATATAAAGTGAATCAATCATCTGTTTGATGATAGAATTTCAACATAGTTTGCGCCCGGAGTTTCACGTGTCTGTTAAAGCTCAAACCTTAAGAATTTAGCTCATTCCTTTAAAAGATATGTCATACGTGTGATATTTTCTCTCTGTAAAAATGACAGAGGTACCGTTAATATTGATAAACTGGCTGGAATTAGTTGTTTATCAGTAAAACCATGAGTGAAAAGTGCTTTGCGTTTCATGTGTCCTGCCTGCTGTCTGTCTTTTTGAATGTGGAATGTAAATGACTGTTTGTTTTTTTTGTTTGTTTGTTTTGTTTTTTGTTTTTTGGTGGTGGTGGTGGGTGCAACAGCAGCCGGCCCACTCCGCTCTCTTCTGCTGAGGGAGGATTGAGCACACAGCCAGCTGACTATTGTAAAACACGCAACAGGTAGGTACAACCCCAATTCCAGTGAAGTTGGAACGTTGTGTAAAATGTAAATAAAAACACCATACAATGATTTGCAAATCCTCTTTAACCTATATTCAATTGAATACACCACAAAGACAAGATATTTAATGTTCAAACTGATAACCTTTGTTGTCTTTGTGCAAATAGTTGCTCATTTTCAAATGGATGCCTGCAACACGTTTCAAAAAAGTTGGGACGGGGCAACAAAAGACTGGGAAAATTGATGAATGCTCAAAGAACACCTAATTGGAAACAAATGAGTGTCATGATTGGGTATAAAAAGAGCATCCCCAAAAGGCTCAGCTGTTCACAAGCAAAGATAGGGTGAGGATCACCACTTTGTGAACAACTGCATAAAAAAATAGTCCAACAGTTTAAGAACAATGTTTCTGAACGTTCAGCTGCAAGGAATTTAGGGTTTCCATCATTTACAGTCTATAATATAACCAGAAGATTCAGAGAATCTGGAGAACTTTCTACACTGCATTAAAAACCGACATCATTGTGTAAAGGATCTTACTGCGTGGGCTCAGGAACACTTCAGAAAACCACTGTCAGTTAACACAGTTTGTCGCTACATCATCATCAAGTGCAAGGTGAACATACCACTGTCCCAGGTTTTTTGAAACGTGTTGCAGGCATCCATTTCAAAAGGAGCAAATATTTGCACAAAAACAATAAAGTTTATCAGTTTGAACATTGAATATCTTGTCTTTGCAAATCATTGTATTCTGTTTTTATTTACATTTTACACAACGTCCCAACTTCATTGGAATTGGGGTTGCACGAACATGTATGATTTTGACCGTTAAGTTTTTTGCCAGCAAAAAAAAAAGTTAGCAGAGTGAAAGTTAGCGTAACTAAATTTAGCGGAAGCTAAGTGGTCCGCTGATCGTTTTCAAAATTAGCTTAAAAGCTAATCCGCTAATAAAAACATTAGTGTCACTATTCAGCAGATTAGTGGGACTGTGCCCACCACTGGGTAGATCCATGTATAACGCTGGATACAGAGCATTCCTGATGGTCGACATAGTTATTTTGTGCCACAATGTCATCTAAGCATGGCCATTTTTGATGATAACAGGACGAAATTGTTACAGATACTCTCACTGAGCAAAATCAAACAACATCAACCAAGATAAATTAGCCATATCCACCAATGAAAAGTGTTAAGGTGCGCTGACACTTGCATGACTTTGATGCATGCACTTGCATGACCTGTGTCATGCAGGAGAGTAAACTTGTCTTTAAGGGGTGTAGACTGAACGTGAGCGGGGCACCGGTGCATGCAAGTGCACAAAGAGAAATTAAATGTTCAAAAAATCTTTCACGCATAAATGTCGTGCAATGTGGTGCGATCTGCTCGCCAACACTACATGCAGCTCGTCACGTGGAGTAAAGAAATGAACAGGGCGAGTGACTGCATCAGCGCACTGCATCAGAGCGCAGCTCATCTGAAGGATTATAATGCCGCGTTCACACCAGACACCACGTGACGCCACCATCGCCCGATGTGTCGCTCGCCGTCAAGTCAACATGGCGGACCTTGATCACATGGAGCAAGTTGCTGTGCTCTATTTGTTGTGGAAAGCTGACAAACATCATCAGCGGCCCGTCCCTGGGTTCACAACATCCTCATGAGACGTTCCCAATTCGGGAAGTTTGCTTCTGGATGACCGCCGCTTTCACGCGCACACATGTGAACAATTTAAAAAAAAAAAACTGGCTGCTGCTGCAGTTCCTCGGTCTCCCCTCCAACTCTGTCATAATTGTCTTATAAACCAGTCACCATTTGTTTTATTATACATCTGTGTAGTTAATAAAATTATCTTCACGGACGATTTGTTCGTGTGCGCACATGTGAACAACGGAAAAAAAACTGGCTGCTGCTGCTGCAGTTCCTCAAATGCTGTCATAATTCTGTTAAATAAAGGACAAAAGGGACATAAGTCTTGCTCACAGGCTGGCTGCCAGAGACAGGACATGTCCACATAAAGTATAAACTCCAGACATCTCCACGTCACGCCATATCCAGTCCCTGATTGGTCATCGCGGTGTGACAAGACGAAAAAGTTCAGATTTTTCAACTTGGGGATGACGGCGACATGACGCAATGCAACGCGATATCGCGCCACAAACATGCCAATCTCTCAAAATCACTTTATTTGCATCGCTTTATTTGTGTCTTGTGTCCATCGCGTCACATTGTGTGGCTTGGAGTTTTGTGGTGCCACAACGAGTCCTTCCATAGGGATTACATGCCAACCTCTTGCCGCCGTCGCTCGCATGGCGTCCGGTGTGAACCCAGCATAAGGAGATGTTAAATCTATCATAAACATACTTTTATAGCTGCACACAAGAAGGAAAGAACATGCAACTGTTTTAGCAAGCCTGTTTTACAAATAATTACATTTTTAGATGGCTCCAAATGCTTTCTCCATCTCATTCAGTGCACATGAGAATGGCTGCTGCTGGACAAGTCCCCTGTGATTCAGGAAGCGATTAGAGCCATTTTCATCAGTCAACTTGCAGGGAAATGATTAATCCACTACAAAATAATTATTTTATATACACAGCGTCCAGCACAGAGCATGTGGCAGCCAGTGGAACAAAGCACGGCTTCCAGCTGGGAACACAGTGGGTGGGATCATCACGACGACGTGCGTGCAAGTACGTGCATCAAGTGTCAGCACACCTTTACACGGTTCCCTTGTAACAATCAGTGTAATTGTGGCAGGATATCAATCTCATGTAAGCGTGGACACAAGTGAAACTGTTGGGAATTCTCATGCCTGATATATTAAAATATATACACTGTGAGTTGTACGCCAAAGCGGGCATGCCCTCTTTGTCTGTTAGGCTTATACACATTGGATGATTCTGGTTTACAAAACTCTTACTGGTCTGGTTCTGACCTCTTTATCCAGTTTACTTCAGAGATCTGAAAGCTGTTATGTTCTGCGCTCGAATGACATGTTATGTTTTCGTGTACCTCGTGTCTGCACTGAAGCGGGAAGGAATGCCTTTAGTTTTTCAGCTGCCTCTGATTGGAACGTTCTCCAATCTGAACTGAAACTGTCCAAACTTAAAGTGACTTCCTTGGACACCTTCTGCTGTATTTTAAGAGATCGTGAATGGGATTCTTTTGCGCAATGGTTATGTTTCTACATTTAAATCTGTTTAAGACTTTACATCGTGTGCAATGCTATTATGACCAAGATGATTGTATTTTTTTTTAATCACTAACATTCTCTTGTTGATGTTAACCTGTCCATTATGATGTGTCTAACTGCCTTTCTTGGCCAGGTCATCCTTGTAAAAGAGGTTTCGATCTCAATGGGTTTCTGCCTGGTTAAATAAAGGTTATTATTATTATAAAAGAAAACTAATGTCTGGTTTCCTTGTGCTGAAATTCATCTGTCTTTCTTGATGTTTGATGTAAATACCCAACTTCAAATTCTTTGTCCAGCACAAGTGATGCAGTCGTGCACCATTCACAAAGGGGTTGAAGGTAGCAATCATTATGTGCTACACCTTGAATGCCTCCCTGTCTATAAAAATACCCACATTATGCAGTCACCTTGTAGTGCTCAGAAGCATCTACACTATCTTCAAACCAGGTAAGTTTGTCTCTTTTGCCTGAAGTCACTTTTTCACATTAACAACAATCCTGTAGCAGTGTAATTTCCTTAGAAAATGAGTCAGAAACAAACTTTTAACATCAGCAAAACATACTTGTGGCAGAGAGCTCGGTGTGATGCTCAACCTCCTGCGTTCGTCCCTTTTTTCTGCACAATATCTAAAGCACATGATGGGGAGCGAGCAGTAAAAACACGTCTCTTAAGGATAAAACACACGAGGGTCTGACAGCAGTAAAATTGGTTACCTCCTCCCCTGAGCCTGATCCCAGACTTTTCCTGCATGCTGAGCCATTTTGATTGTGCCATAATTGCTTATGTTGCTTTTCTTTGTTCGTCGTTTCTACAGTACAATTTGATCTCATTACTTTTGCCTGTGGCTGAATCCTCAGTCGCTCACGCTGACAGGAATAATACCGAGTGCTGCATTAAGAAAAGAAGTGGCCACGCACAAAAAAGAAAGAAGTATAGAACCAAGGGTTAAAATAATGCCCGCTGTGACTGCACACTGGTTCACATCTTGCCATTTTTTTAAATATCTTTTAAAAAAGCACAAAGGATTTTAAGTGTGGTGCAGCCCCTTAATAGCTTGTTGTAAAGTGGAGTATCTGAATCAGTATGGTGGAAGGAAAGGAAATGCTGAAGGGGGTACGAAAAAGCCGATGTCACATGAGTCATGAAATAGAAATTAAAAGCCTTGCTTGGGCATGGTTGCTGTGGAGTCAGCTGGTTATGATTTTTGGAAGCACATATAGCAAATGTGACCCGAAGCAATGTGCTTCCCGTTAAAGGAGGGGATGTACTTTGACTGAAAAAATGCTGGAAATAGACTTATTGAACCGGACGGTGCTTTTCAATCCAGTCATGAATTCATATTTCTTTCATTTTACAGGTCCACAAACTGCAAACGTAAGATAAAGTCAAGCTATAAAAGCTGTAAAATGAGAAAGAAAAAGAAACATTCCAAACTTAAGTGGGAGCATTTCATCCTCTGAGCCGTCTTCTGTAGTCCAGTAAGTGCCGGGATGGAGGTGGAGATGGTAATAAGTGTAAAGTATGAGCTGTGGAGGTGCCACAGGCCTCAGGAGCCCCAACAATCTCAGTCCAGGTTGATTGTGGGCAGCAGCAGTAATGGTAGCACTGGTAACACTCGACAAGCTGCTCCCCGCTGGCTACCTCTGTTCCCCGAGTCTGGGTTAGAGTCCTTCTCAGAATACGGTGGGATGACATTGAATTCCTCACTTTGTTCTTCCTCCTGCTCTTCTTCTTCTTCTTCTTCTTCCTCACTGTCCTCCATCTGAAATATGGGGAAGAACGATTATGCTAATTAGCATAGCTGCTAAAGGATGGAAGGAAGGTTGAGGAGGTAAGAAAACCCACTTAAATCAGATTTTTAAACCAACAGATAGACAAATAGATCCTTGTCATTTGATATTTTATTAATTTATAAACAACACAAAAGGGACTTACATTTTGGTGTTCCACTGTAACGTGTAGTCCAGTGATGCTGTGCACTGACTTCGGACTTCCATAAATAAAAAAGACCATGTAGTTCCTCAGTCCAGCCAAAAATCACATCCGCATTTCATGTAAACAGGTCTTTATGCATCCAGGCGGCATCCCACGCGCACGCGCGTGCACACACACGCAACCGGTGTGTGTGTCTTACAATAATTAGCAGCATCAGTTAGCTCAATCAAATTATGTCTTAGGAGAGTCATTGTCCCCCGCACACGCACACACATGCAACCTGGTCGGCGCTTGTGCTTGCGTGTACTACCAAAAAAAGATTGTACGTCGTCAGTGCAGTAAAAAAAAACGTCAGAAATGAGTCCAGCTCTTCTTGCGCACGCATGTGCATGCGCAATCAGGTGTGCGCGCGTGCATGAGGATGTGTCTGTATGCGTGTGTGTGCAGAGTGCAATGGTACCAAACGTATGGAACCAAATTTGCACTGTAAATGTTACCAAGCCGCACTCTAAATGCAGTGCAACACAAATGGAATGAATTAATTCATGTCATGTGACATACAAAGCACCAATGAAATAACAAGGATCCACTCAGCCGTTATATAAAAGCAAGATATATAACGGCTGAGTGGATCCTTGTCATTTAATTGGTGCTTTGTATGTCACATGACATGAATTATTTGTCCCATCTGTGTTGCACACGTACACACACACAGACACACACATGCATGCACACACGTACTCACGCACACACGTGCTTGTGCACGCACATGCATGTGCGCCCACACACACATGCGCGTACACACACAACGCGCGCACGTACGCATACACAAAACAAATCCACTGCGCTGTCTAGAGGTTATCGGCAGGAAGTTAGAATGAAAAGATGGACTAATTTCTGACATGATTTTTTTTCCGCTGCACTGAGGATGTACACAGTCTTTTTTTTTGTAGTGCACGCACAAGTGCCGATCTGGTTGTGTGTGTGTGCGTGTGCAACGACTCTACCGAGACAACAATTTTATTGAGCTAACTGAAACTTTAATTCTTGTAACAAACACACACACACAAAGATGGACTATTTTCTGACGTGATTTTTTTTTTTTCCGCTGCACTGAGGATGTACACAGTGTTTTTTGGTAGTACACGCACACACAAGTGCCGACCCGGTTGTGTGTGTGCACATGTGCAACGACTCTACCAAGACAATTTTATTGAGCTCACTGACACTTTAATTCTTGTATCACACACACACACACACACACACACACACACACACACACACACACACACACACACACACACACACACACTGTGCTGTAAGCCATCTGGATGCATGAAGAACTGTTCAGATGAAATGCTGACATGATTTTTGACTGGACTGAGGACCTACACAAAGTCTTTTTTTAATGGAAGTCCGAAGTCAGTACACAGCATCACGGACTACAATTTGGAATTGAGCAGCAGTGGAACACCAAAATGTAAGTCCCTTTTCTGTTGTTTATAAATTAGTAAAATATTAAATGACAAGGATCTATTTTAGCCGTTATATAAAACAAATAATCAATTTCAATCAATTTTTTTTTTATATAGCGCCAAATCACAACAAACAGTTGCCCCAAGGCGCCTTATATTGTAAGGCAAGGCCATACAATAATTATGTAAAACCCCAACGGTCAAAACGACCCCCTGTGAGCAAGCACTTGGCTACAGTGGGAAGGAAAAACTCCCTTTTAACAGGAAGAAACCTCCAGCAGAACCAGGCTCAGGGAGGGGCAGTCTTCTGCTGGGACTGGTTGGGGCTGAGGGAGAGAACCAGGAAAAAGACATGCTGTGGAGGGGAGCAGAGATCGATCACTAATGATTAAATGCAGAGTGGTGCATACAGAGCAAAAGAGAAAGAAACACTCAGTGCATTATGGTAACCCCCCAGCAGTCTACGTCTATAGCAGCATAACTAAGGGATGGTTCAGGGTCACCTGATCCAGCCCTAACTATAAGCTTTAGCAAAAAGGAAAGTTTTAAGCCTAATCTTAAAAGTAGAGAGGGTGTCTGTCTCCCTGATCTGAATTGGGAGCTGGTTCCACAGGAGAGGAGCCTGAAAGCTGAAGGCTCTGCCTCCCATTCTACTCTTACAAACCCTAGGAACTACAAGTAAGCCTGCAGTCTGAGAGCGAAGTGCTCTATTGGGGTGATATGGTACTACGAGGTCCCTAAGATAAGATGGGACCTGATTATTCAAAACCTTATAAGTAAGAAGAAGAATTTTAAATTCTACTCTAGAGTTAACAGGAAGCCAATGAAGAGAGGCCAATATGGGTGAGATATGCTCTCTCCTTCTAGTCCCCGTTAGTACTCTAGTTGCAGCATTTTGAATTAACTGAAGGCTTTTTAGGGAACTTTTAGGACAACCTGATAATAATGAATTACAATAGTCCAGCCTAGAGGAAATAAATGCATGAATTAGTTTTTCAGCATCACTCTGAGACAAGACCTTTCTAATTTTAGAGATATTGCATAAATGCAAAAAAGCAGTCCTACATATTTGTTTAATATGCGCTTTGAATGACATATCCTGATCAAAAATGAATCCAAGATTTCTCACAGTATTACTAGAGGTCAGGGTAATGCCATCCAGAGTAAGGATCTGATTAGACACCATGTTTCTAAGATTTGTGGGGCCAAGTACAATAACTTCAGTTTTATCTGAGTTTAAAAGCAGGAAATTAGAGGTCATCCATGTCTTTATGTCTGTAAGACAATCCTGCAGTTTAGCTAATTGGTGTGTGTCCTCTGGCTTCATGGATAGATAAAGCTGGGTATCATCTGCGTAACAATGAAAATTTAAACAATACCGTCTAATAATACTGCCTAAGGGAAGCATGTATAAAGTGAATAAAATTGGTCCTAGCACAGAACCTTGTGGAACTCCATAATTAACTTTAGTCTGTGAAGAAGATTCCCCATTTACATGAACAAATTGTAATCTATTAGACAAATATGATTCAAGCCACCGCAGCGCAGTGCCTTTAATACCTATGGCATGCTCTAATCTCTGTAATAAAATTTTATGGTCAACAGTATCAAAAGCAGCACTGAGGTCTAACAGAACAAGCACAGAGATGATAATGAATTTTTTTACATTCTTTCAATGGAACAAATATTTAATTCAGTGAAAGCTGGAACATACCATTTAACTTGGCTTTGCCTCGTTGAATGGTATGTTCCAGCTTTCACCAAATTAAATATTCATACCTTTGAACTCATAAACATTCACTATTTGTATGATGTTGCATTGTGTTGTACAGTTAATATTTCTTTTATGTGTCCAGCCTCAGTAGTTTCTTATCAACTGGAGCCCAGTTATCAGTGCAGTGCAAATATGCTTTTAACCTTTTATGGTTTCATGGCTTTTAAATATTTTAGTTGTATTTTCTTTTATGTTTTATGTGAATTATGTCTTTTATGATGATTTTTATTTATTCTTCTCTACAGCACTTTGATCCACTGTGGATGTTTGAATGTGCTTAACAAATACTCGTAAAGTTGGTTGGTTTAACCTTGCTGCAAAGTGTAACAGGGAACTGCAATGGCCATGTCTCTCCATTTGTCTATCCATAGTGATATATTCAAAATTTAAATGACAACTTCAGTCATACCTGGTGGATAAACTCAGTATGTTAAAATCTTGCAACACCTCATGCCACGTTCATAGGCCTAGACCATAGGTGTCAGACTGATTCCAGAAAGGGCCAAGAGGGTGCAGGTTTTCTTTGTAACCACCAACTCCACCAGGTGATTTCACTGATGAACTCTTCCCATCTGCTCAAAGTGATGTTCATCAGTGAAATCACCTGGTGGAGTTGGTGGTTACAAAGAAAACCTGCACCCTCTTGGCCCTTTCTGGAATCAGTCTGACACCTATGGCCTAGACAATGAACTCTAATTGGACCGTGTCTAAAATACATTCGCAACAATGGGCAGCTGAACACTCAAGGGTAGTACGGTGTCACCACCTCAAAATATTGAGAAAAAGATTGTCTGGGAACCATCACCTGCAGGGGGTAGAGCGATACCAGTTAGATCTGGTGGACCTCACCTCCACGCACACTCTCAGCTCTGGAACCATTGTCCTTGATAGGGGCTGAACCTTATTCTTCTCTGGAGTTGCCCAGGGTGTGAAGCTCCGGGTGGGTATGGGGATACTCACGAGTCCCCAACTGAGCACCGCTATGTTGCAGTTTAGCTCGGTAGATGAGAGGATCACCTTCCTGCACCTTGGGGTTGCACAGAGAAAAACTCTGACTGTTTGTGCGTATGCACTGAACAGCAGTTCGGGGTATTGGGCCTTTTTAGAGTCCCTGTCTGGACTCCTGGGGACTCCATTGTTCCATTGACTTTTGTGGTAGTCATGAACTGTCCATAACAAACACCATGTTTGAACATAAGTATGCTCATAAGTGTACATGGTACCAAAACACCACAGGCCAAAGGTCGATGATTGATTTTGTGATTGTATCATCTGATCTGAGGCCACATGTTTTGGACCAGGGGTGGCCAAGTTCGGTCCTCGAGAACCACCTTCTTGACACTCTTAGTTGTCTCCCTGCTCCAACACACCTGAATCCAATGAAAGACTCGTTAGCAGACTTTTAATGAGCCTTTCATTGGATTCAGGTGTGTTGGAGCAGGGAGACAACTATGAGTGTCAGGAAGGTGACTCTTGAGGACCGAACTTGGCCACCCCTGTTTTGGACACTCGGGTGAAGAGAGGGGCAGAGCCGTCATCATCTGGTGGTGAGTTGGAATGGAGGATGGGGGAGGACTTTGGACAGACTTGGTAAGCCCAAATGTATAGTGCAGATAAACTGGGAACATCTGGAGGAGCCCACTGTCTGACAGAACTTCAATTCGCATCCCTGTGGAGGTTGGGGGCTTTGAACCAGAATGGGTAATGTTCAAAGCTTCCATCACTAAGCTACAGCAGAGAACTGTGGCCTGAAAGTCTTCGGTGTCTCGAGGTGTGGCAACCCTCGAACACCATGGTGGACACCAGTGGTCAGGGAAGCTGCCCAAGTGAAAGAGTCTTTCCGGGATATGTTATCTCAGAGGACTCTGGAGGCAGTTGCATGGCACCAACACCAAAGGGCAGCAGCCTCTGCTGTGGAGGAGACAAAGCAGTAAGTATGGGAGGAGTTCAGAGCAACCATGGAGAAGGACTTGTGGGTGGCACCAAAGGTGCTTCTGGAGGACCATGAGGCACCTCAGGATTGGAAAATGAGGAACCATCCAAGCTGTATACAATAAGGATGGGACTCTGTTCACCTCAACTGAGGAGGAAATCGGGTGCTGGAAGGAGCACTTTGAGGAACGCCTGCATCAGACTGGAGCGCCCTCTGCCGAAGCTCTCAATCTACTGGTCAATCTCTCACCTGTGGTCATGAGGGTGGGATCATGACTGAAAGAACTAGATCACGGGTACTAACAAAATGGGTTTCCTCAGGAGGGTGGTTGGTGTCTCCCTTAGCGACAAGGTGAGAAGCTCAGTCATTCATGAGGAGCTCGGAGTAGAGGTGGTGCGCCTTTGCATTGAAAGGAACCAGCTGAGGTGGTTCAAGCATCTAGTAAGGATGCCTCCTGGGTGCCTCCCTAGGGAAGTGTTTCAGGCACATCCAGCTGGGAGGAGACCCCAAGGAAGTCCCAGGACTAGGCTGTGAGATTATATCGAAACACTGACCTAGGAACGCCTCTGGATCCCCCAGTCAGAGGTAGCTGTAGCCCAGGAAAAGGACGTTTGGCATCCCCTGCTGGAGCTGTTTGTCCCCGGACCCAAACCCGGATAAGCAGTTGAAGATGTATGTATGTATGTTTTCAATGTCACTATGTCAGAATGGACTGACGTAAATGTCTTTTAACACTTAATTTCAGTGTTTTGTTTTAATTTACTTTAATTAAATTTATGTTCATTTAATTTAATTTTGGTTAGTGAGAGTACAGCCACTTCCTGTCCAGTCATATGAAAGTCTCTAGGAGATCATAAACATTTCACAATCATGTGACCTGAAGCTGAGTTTATTTTGAGCATCAAACTTTCTGTCAGAGATGCAGCTCTATGTGTCCCAGACCAATTGGCATCATTTTTTCATGTTGTGATCCAATTTTATTAGACAATGAATAAATTACTTGAGCCCAGTATAGGAGTTTCTCTCAACCATTCTCAATCTGGCAGTAACACCCGGAAAAATTATTGATACGCCGATGACCCAATGGCCTTTGTCTTTCAAGTTCAACTTTCAGCTACTTTTGTGTTATTTCATCTGTGTGCTTTTGCAAACATCATGACATTATCTTTTGCAAAGATTAGCATGGAGCACTTTTGGAATCTTAAAGCGTACTTCGAAGCTTTGACTAAAAACTTGTTGGCTGAATTTAAATCAAGAAGCCAAGTGCTGACGACCTAAGTTATGATACATAGTTATCAATTGATAACTTCAGATATAAAGGTAGGATATCACGTAATTCGAAGCAAAGATTGTAGCTAAAGCATTCTGGAGTATTCAAAGCTTTGAATCCAAGCTTTAAATTTAAGCTAGTATCCCAAGCTGAATTCAAAACAAGTTGGTGGTTAGCAGCATGCAGTAACTTTGTCAGACTTCAACAGCTTACAGTTTTTCTGAATTGCTAAACTCCATTCCCTGAACCAAATTCACAGTGGCCTGAACTCATTTCTTGACTCAAGCAACCCTTTGGGCAAAACCTTAAGCAGTTTTCACCTAGTTAGACACAATTTGCAGATCTTATGCACATATTTTGCAAAACTAAACACATTCTCACTCACTTAAAACAACAGTAGACAAAATTGTAAACACAGGCAGCAAAATGTGAACACAACTCCAACACAGCTGTCAGCTTTTATACACAACAGCTCACACATGAACACACACGTTTCTAATGATGTGATCAGACAAATTAGGCGGAGTGTACAGGTGGCACACGTGCATCCATCTACCATGGACAGAAACATACAGCAAGACAGAGGAAGAAGCGCTCATGTGAGAGGTTGAGGAAGAGGACGAGGAAGACCAAGAACAATCGTTCCTAATGATATTTAGGCAACTGGATCAGCAGCACTGCATCCAGGTATATGTCATAGTTGTGTACAATGTGGATGTTCACTGTATTGTCCTGATCTGTGAGTGGTTCAGCAACAACCAGCACCACCTTACAGCCCTTTTCTGAATCCAATAGAGGAGTTCTACTCTGTGTGGCGGTGGAAGGTTTCTGACCGACAGCCCTACATCAGGACGACTTTACTGACGTATTATATGACATATTGCCACGTTGGGCTGCATAAACTCGGTGTAGGGCTCCATAATCTCCACGTAGTCGGTATGCGGCATTACATAACTCTATGTTGGCCCGGTGTGAAAGAGGCTTAACAAATGTATCAGACCTCTGACCCAGTAACATCACATGATGACATTAAGTGAGATCAAAAAAATATCTGGGAGCAGCAAGGTACTGTAATTATGTGGATGCCTTGTTAAACATAGGGTCAGATAATATTGAGTCAATTTTTGTTTACTAGCATACGTAAAATTTTCATCTGAATGCATGTTTCTAAGTTACTCGGACTGTCAAAAAATGGAAGAAATGTATTATGGAAGCATCTGTCATTGTTTTTTTCAGAAATTTAATTCAGGCTTTTCACAACATGGGGCGCACAAAGAATAAAAGGGATTTGGTTTTTTTTGGTTTTTTTTCTCAATTTGTCCAAACCAGACCTGAGGATGTGTTTGGTCCTGTACTCTGGGCACAGGGTCAATTCATCATATTTATGGGAGAAATGTCATTTAAATCTACTGCATATGTCACTAGCTTCAAAAATATGAGAATACCTGTTGTTCCTCCTCTCTCTTACTGCTGAAGCACATCAATGAATTTTTATTATCCTTTTTCATTTTTTTCATGGGCAGTTAAATGTGATATATGTAATCTTGCCAACGGGGTGGGGGCGCATCAGCTCAACCTGGTGCCAGTGCCAAGCCTGGATAAATAGAGAGGGATATCATCTAAAAGGGCATCTACACTGTAAAACCTTCACCAAAAACCATAAATTCTATTTCTCAAATCAAACATAAAGCTGGAAACATTGCATTAGGCTGCATCATCTCAAGTTATTTCACAGTGCTACATAATATTTGGAAAAGTCAAATGTAGCATCTTTAAATAAAGCGTGTCTTAGATTAGAAATATGCAGAGGCAGGGTTTCAGTGCTGTAAAGGATTGTGGGATGGAATAGGAGAAGGGAAGAAGTGGAATAAGGAGGATTAAGTTGGTGAGAAAATGGAAATATAGTACAGATGGGTGTTCATACATGAATATTAACAGTGAGAGATGAGTCTGCAAACACCTACGGCTAATCCTCAGCCACAATGTGGGGACGAGAGGAATAATCTGAGGTTATCCACCGATAAACGTCGCTACACCTGATATACAAGGTCACGAAGGGTCTTACACTGTGGAAGTCTGGGATAGTGTTAACGCTAACGTGGACCCTTTCCTGGGAGATGCGTGGGGACGGCTGTGAAGCCGGAACCGGAGTGTTTTCCACAGGAGGAGGTGCAGAGACTCCCATGGAGCTGATGGCATTGCCTGCAACAAAACCAGCAGGGACCATCCTCATTAGGTTCACATAATTTTTCATCACCCAAATATATTTTCTGTGACTTTTAGAAGCATTACACCAGCTCGTAACTTTAACTTTCAACATAATTGGAGAAAACACACATTCTGAGTGACATGGGTTTGCTGTGGAACGCTTTGTGTGCACAAGATATTGTAGCAAGCTGTGAACCACAATTACAGACAAAATTCTCACTTACTGAGAAACGTATTTATTTACACATAGCAGCAGAGTAGAATTCAGTTGGTTCATTTGAAGCAAAGCAATGAAGTTGCTAAAATGCATGACAGCCTATCTTATGTGCGCAAATATACTTAAATAAAAATGCCTTTGGATTGAACTAAAAATGTCACAACAACAATAAAGCAGAATGTAGACTTAACTAAAGAGGGTTATAACCGTTATTTAAAGCAGAATTAAACATCTATGCGTGCTGCAAGGCATGCTGGGAGACACTTCCACTTCTGCCACAATACTGTGAGGTGATTATCATCCAAAAACAGCCTCTGCTGTGCACGAGTTATTGTGTTGTGTGCTTGCAATTCTAATTCCCTTTTGTTAATCATTCACATCTTCATCACGTCTGTGCAGCCGATTTAATGTCCACATGCAGACGTCTCAACAGCAGCCGCAGCCATATTTTATATTGTGGATTCCGTTTCTTTCAGCCTGCCTGCAGCACTCTCTCTGCTGCTGGCTCACAGTATCTCTGTAAATTTCCAGCTCAGTGGCACTGCCAAAATATGTTTCCAATGGTGCAATTTTTAGGTTATCAATCCATCATACTTGTATATAATTTTTGTCATTTATTATTATTATTATTATTTGTTTTGTTGTTTGTTGTTTTAGTGGTTGACACATATGTGTTTTTCACCTGCTATTGGTGGTGCCAATTTTTAACACAGCAAGTGATGGCCAAATACAATACATACAATACATGCATCTAATACAGTATAGCTTAATAACAAATGAGACATAAAACATTTATTTAACACTACTGCTGTCTGCAGTCAGTCTGTTCTGTGTCAGCCAGCTCTTAGAAGCTAAGCAGAGTGGATCCTGGTGAGTACTTAGATGGGAGACCTCTTTAGAAGACCAGGCGGGGCTGTGTGTTTGTGTTTCTCCAGGTAAAATTGGAGTTGTGTCAGGAAGGGCATCCAGTGTAAAACTTGTGCCAAATCCTAATGTGGATCTCTGCTGGGTCCGTTGTGGTGACCCTGAACAAAACAAAAGCAGCCACAAGGTCAACAACACTACTACTGTCTGCATTACCTGTGTTCAAGTCACTGTTTTCTACCAGGTAATAATGTTACATCCTGAACTCACATGTTTCCCACTGTTTTAAAAATCATAAACTGTATATTTACTGCAAAACCATCCACAATGTCACCCATAGGTTTTCTGAAGAGACCCAGAAGAGCCATTTTTGAAGCTCAAAAAGCGTGGCCCTGGGTGCTGCCATGTTGGCAGTACTTACTCTGCCTACATCCTGACCAACCCATAAATGGGTAAAAAGGTGGAGCATGGGCAACGCTCTGCATGACGTGGCCATGATGAATGAAGCCCCAATATGCCCCTCTCTCAGAATTACCAAGCAAGGTAAAGCTAAAAAGCTAACCTTGCTCAGGTGTTTTTTTTAAAGCATATTTTTGCGGAGTGGGTGGTGGTTTTTAATGACGGGTATCTTGAGAGTGGGTATGGGTTGCCGCCAGTGTTGCCAAAGTATCTTTGAAAAGTTACTTTTTTAGTTGCTTTATACAGTTCTCATTGTGTTTTGCACAATAACGCTACCTCAGATCTTAGGGACATGAGGTTGGGGTTCCACAACGATCTGTTTTAGGCCCCCTGCTTTTTTCCCTTTATATAGCACCCTTTGGGAATATACTGTGGCATTTTGGGATTGCCTTTCATTGTTAAACTGATGATACTCAACTGTACATGCTGATAACTGCTGGTAATCTCACTCACATAAAATCTTTACAAAATTGCCTTGCATCAGTGAGAAGTTGGATGTCTAGTAACTTCCTACTTTTAAACTCTGATAATTTCAATTTCAATTTATTTTCATTTATATAGCGCCAAATCACAACAGAGTTGCCTCAAGGCGCTTCACACAAGTAAGGTCTAACCTTACTAAACCCCAGAGCAGCAGTGGTAAGGAAAAACTCCCTCTGAGAAAGAAATCTCAAGGAGACCAGACTCAAAGGGGTGACCCTCTGCTTGGGCCATGCTACAGACATTAATTACAGAACAATTCACAAAACGAATATACAGGAAATGCTGTTGGTGCACAGGACAGGAGGGTCTCCAGCACAAACACCACACCCATCTCTGGATGGAGCTGCACCTTAAACAGAGAGACAAAACAGAATCAGGCATCAGAAAGCCAAGAAATACAGTATAGTTTGCCAGAATTAAACAACAAGAAAAACAGGAAATACAAAGGTGATCGCCGGCTACTAGCCCTAAGCTTCACTAAAAGACCCATAATTTAGGTAAAGTTGAGGCCGCGGCACACTCCATTTCCTAATAAAATGAATTAAAAGAGTAAAAAGCATAGAACTATACTATGCCGGTATGCATAGTATAGTAAGGGAAAATAAGTGCGTCTTAAGTCTGGACTTGAAAGTCTCCACAGAATCTGTTTTATTGATGCAGGGAGATCATTTCACAGAACATGGGCACAATAAGAGAAAACTCTATGACTTGCAGACTTCTTATACACCCTAGGGATACAAAGTAGTACTGCACCCTGCGAACGCAAAGCCTGGGCTGGTACGTAAGGTTTAATTAGGTCAGCTAGGTAGGGAGGTGCCAGTCCATGAACAATGTTATAGACGAGTAGCAGAACCTTAAAATCTGATCTCACTGGGACAGGAAGCCAGTGAAGGGATGCCAAAATGGGTGTAACGTGGTTGAACTTTCTGCTTCATGTCAAAATGTTCTCAGCATCAGCCATAGACAGGATCGGCCAAATCTTCGCTATATTTCGCAGGTAGAAGAAAGCAGTCCTCGCAATATTTCTAATGTGGAGGTCAAAGGACAATGTAGGATAAAAAATGACCCCAAGGTTCTTCACTTTGTCAGTGTGATGTATGACACACGAGCCTCGGCTAAGTGTTAACTGGTCAAATTGATGCCAATGTCTCACTGCACCAAGAACCATCATTTCAGTCTTATCAGAGTTTAAAAGTAGGAAGTTTCTAGACATCCAACTTCTCACTGATGCAAGGCAATCTTTGAAGGATTTTATGTGAATGAGATTACCAGCAGTTATCAGCATGTATAACTGAGTATCATCAGCATAGCAATGAAAGGTAATCCCAAAACGCTGCAATATGTGCCCAAGGGGTGTTATATAAAGGAAGAAAAGCAGGGGGCCTAAGACAGATCCCTGTGGAACCCCAAATTTCATGTCACTAAGGTTAGAGGTAGTGTTACTGTACAAAACACAGTGAGAACGACTGGTCAAGTTTGACATCAACCATACAAGGGCACTCCCAGTAATCCCAAAATTATTTTCCAGCCTATCAAGTAGAATATGATGATCCACAGTATCAAATGCAGCACTGAGATCTAACAGCACCAGAACCGTAGTGGTGCCCAATTCCATTGCAAGCAGAAGACCATTCACCACTTTAGTGAAAGCCTTCTCTGTGGAATGATATTTTCTAAACCAGATTGAAGTGGCTCAAAGAGATTATTCTCAGTAAGATAGTCCACGACCTGCCGTGACACCACCTTTTCCAGAATTTTAGAGCAAAATGATAGATTTGATATTGACCGATACTTTTCAATACACTAGGGTCAAGATTAGGTTTCTTAAGTAATGGTTTAATCACTGCAGATTTGAAACACTTAGGAACAGATCCAGAAGTTAAAGAAAGATAAATCATTTCCAGCACAGTCAGCCCAAGAGTGGGCCACAGGTTTGTTGGTATAGGATCAAATAAACAGGTTGTGCTTTTTGTTGATGTTATGAGTTTCGTCAGCATGCCTAGAGAGATACTCTCAAATTCTGTAAATCTGGGTAATACCTCATTAATGGCGCCCACCTCAATAGCAGGGTGTAGTGGCTGGGTTAAGGCATGCTGGGATATGTTTAACCTAATGTCCACACAAGATGGAATACTTCTAATTTTGAACTACGCCATTTCCGTTCTAGACCTATAGCCTTATGCTTGAGGTCACGCATAAGGCTGACGTTAAACCAAGGTGACTGTGTTTTGGGGGAGCGTGGTTTTAACACAGGTGACGCAATCATGTCGAGTGTAGTTTTGAACACTGAGTTTAAACTATCCACAAGACTGTCTACTGATTGGATATTTTCCAAATGTGAAGGGAAGCCATCAGGCAGTCTAGCTTCGAGTTCAGTCTTTGTTGAGGAGTTGATGCATCACCATAGTGATATATATGGTTGTTGTTGCACTAAACACAGCAGCGAAACTGTAAACTTAATACAACTCCAATTGCAATGAAGTTGGGACGTTGTGTAAAATGTAAATAAAAACAGAATACAATGCTTTGCAAATCCTCTTCAACCTATATTCAATTGAATACACCACAAAGACAAGATGTTTAATGTTAAAACTGATAGAGTTTGTTGTTTTTGTGCAAATATTTACTCATTTTGAATTGGATGCCTGCAACACGTTTCAAAAAAGTTGGGACGGGGCAACAAAAGACTGGGAAAGTTGATGAATGCTCAAAAACACCAAATTGGAAACAGGTGAGTGTCATGATTGGGTATAAAAGGAGCATCCCCAAAAGGCTCAGCTGTTCACAAGCAAAGACGGGGTGAGGATCACCACTTTGTGAACAACTGCGTGAAAAAATGATCCAACAGTTTAAGAACAATGTTTCTCAATGTTCAATTGCAAGGAATTTAGGGATTCCATCATCTACAGTCTATACTATAATCAGAAGATTCAGAGAATCTGGAGATGTTTCTACACATAAGTGACAAGGCCAAAAACCAACATTGAATGCCCATGACCTTCGATCCCTCAGGCGGCACTACATTAAAATCCAAGATCATTGTGTAAAGGATCTTACCGCATGGGCTCAGGAACACTTCAGAAAACCATTGCCAGTTAACACAGTTCATCACTACAACATCAAGAAACTCTGCCGCCTTCTCTGGGCCCAAGCTCATTTGAAATGAACAGACCCAAAGTGGAAAAGTGTGCTGTGGTCTGATGAGTCCACATTTCAAATTGTTTTTGGAAATCATGGACGTTGTGTCCTCCAGACAAAAGAGGAAAAAGACCATCCAGACTGTTACCAGCGCAAAGTTCAAAAGCCAGCATCTGTGATGGTATGGGGGTCTGTTAGTGCACACGGCATGTGCAACTTACACAGATGTGTAAGTTGCACATGGCACCATCAATGCAATGGCACCATCAATGCTGAAAGGTACATCCAGGTTTTGGAGAAACACATGCTGCCATCCAAGTACCGTCTTTTTCAGGGACGTCGCAGTTTATTTCAGCAAGACAATGACAAGCCACATTCTGCACGTGTTACAACAACGTGGCTTCGTAGTAAAAGAGTGCGGGTACTAGACTGGCCTGCAGTCCAGACCTGTCGCCCATTGAAAATGTGTGGCGCATTGTGAAGCTCAAAATATGACAACAGAGACCCCGGACTGTTGAACAACTGAAGTCGTACATCAAGCAAGAATGGGAAAGAATTCCACCTACAAAGCTTCAACAATTAGTGTCCTCAGTTCCTAAATGCTTATTGAGTGTTGTTAGAAGGAAAGGTGATGTAACACAGTGGTAAACATACAACTGTCCCAACTTTTTTGAAACGTGTTGCAGGCATCCATTTCAAAATGAGCAAATATTTCCACAAAAACAATAAAGTTTATCAGTTTGAACATTAAATATCTTGTCTTTGTGGTGTATTCAGTTGAATATAGGTTGAAGAGGATTTGCAAATCATTGGATTCTGTTTTTATTTACATTTTACACAACATCCCAACTTCATTGGAATTGGGGTTGTAAGTGAGTGATCAGAGACCACTGATGTCAATATTCATGACAGCAGTACCATGTCCAAGAACCAAATCCAGGGTATTTCCACTCATGTGCGTCGAGTCCCGAATGCATTGCTGAAATCCTAATGCATCCACAATTTCCATAAATGATTTGCAGGGGGGATCAGAAGGCTTATTTATATGAATGTTAACGTCACCAATGATCAGAATGTTATCTGCACTAGTTGACCAGTTATAGATGAATGCACCAAATTCATCTAAGAATACAGAATATGGGCCAGGAAGATTTATACAGTGACAAAGTAATACGGCAGATTTTTATTCTTCTGACCGCGGCAATGCGTAATATCCTGAGCAGAGCAGAGAATCAGATGCTCAAACGAGTTATATTTGTGACCCCCAACAGCTAATAAGCTAAACCTAAATTTATAAATGAGAGCAACATCCCCACCTTGCTTCGCATCATGAGGGACGTAACTAAATGTATATGCTGGTGGGGAGGCCTCATTTAAGGGGAGGACAGCTGCAGGTTTAAGCCAGGTTTCACATAACCCAATCTAAGTGATGATCAATAATTAGATCATTAATCAATAATTATTTTGAGGATAGTGATCTTATGTTCACGAGACCCACACTAAGGACCTCAGTGGGGGCTTGACAGCTGAATTGTTTGGGTTTAGGGGTGGTTCCAGAGTAGCATATATAAGATGCCTAGAAGTAGGTTTATGTTTGAGACATTCCACGCGCGTTGTAGGTAGCAGACACAAAATCTTTGATATTGCTGGAACAACCATTGGGCCATCCTCAATTTCATCATCATCCAGTGTAGTAATGGGTATTAAGTTTGCAAAGCATATCCCTCTATGATTTTATGGACACGTCTACGGAAGCAGGCCACAGTCTCAACTTCTTTCCCTGGCAGATAAACTGCACTATCACCATAGTGGATTTTCTGCACAAATTTCCCCACTAAGCTAATGGATTCCACACCCACATTTGTCATAAGCCTTGCAGGGTCTCTAATCATCTGCTCCATGGCCTGCTGTAAATTCCTAATGTTACCCTCCCTGTTGAGCTCTATCTATGTTCGCAGACAAGATGGCGGCACCTTCCCCAGTAGGGTGAAGGCCGTCTGGCATCAGCAAGCCATGGTGGCCCCAGAACGAAGGCCAGTTATCAATAAGGCTAAAGCCTTGCTGTCTACAAAAATGTACCAGCCATCTATTTAACAATGTCAGCCTGCTAAACGCCTCATTAGTGCCCCAGGAGGTGAGGGGACCAGAGACTATTAATCAATGCCGACACATCTTTCTGGCAACGTCACAAGTCCTCTCTATGTCCATTTTTTGTGACCTCTGAGTGCCTCATCCTGACATCATTAGTGCCGATGTGAATAACTATGTCTCATGTCATTTTCCTTAGTCTGTCTTCCCTTCTGCAGCATCAGTACCCTAAGATGGGATGCAATGTCGGGAATACATTTAACCATTTAAATGACTCTTCTGGGTCTCTTCTGTAACCTAACTTTGTGGGTGATAGAATCCACCAGGGTTCTAGCTAGCGCAAACTTGCATTACGGCCCGTTACGCTATCATTTTGGACCGTTACGCTTATTTTGGACTGTTACGATTTTCAATAGAGCATCTGTAATCAACTGTTTCTGCAGCGCGACTCCAGTTTGAAGTGTGAATCGAAGCAATGCTTCAATTCAATGGCTCGTTGCTCTTTGATTCGCTGCTCTTCAGAAGCGGTAAGTCCGCTTCTTAACCCCTCTCAAAGCCATTAAAATATGACGAGTCACGTTTGTGTGGATTAAAGTCACTAACTGGGACTCATGTCTTGTTGCAGTCGAGAAACGAGAATCGTCCTCCGTTCCGTTGTCACAGCTTCAAACACTGTGCGTCTCTCTGCCGAGACGGAGTCCGCTCGGAATTAATAACTTCAAAATGAATCGCCGCTTTAAATAAAATGACACCGCTTACAAACATTGCAATACAGACAATAAACTACAATTGACTAAAACGTTTTTTCCTCCCAAAATGAGACGTCCTGCATTCTTTATAAACCTGACCTGCAGCGCACCTGCAAGACCTCAGCTTAGATATGGAAAGACATTCATGCCAATAATAATGTCTGAAAGGAAATGCTTTTGACAAAAACTAACAGATTTTATTTTTGTTTATGTCCAGAGATCAAGGATCCACCATGTAGAGTTTATTATGTCCAGAGTTTAAGGATCCAGTAACCAATTTCATATTTATTTACTTTAAGGTGCCTCACACAGAACAGTTCAACATAAAAAAAAATTAAAATAAATAAATACAAATTTTTAAAAAATTCAAATGCCTAATTAAAAACAGAAGTAAAAGAATAAAACATAAAATAAAAACTACTCATAAGAAAGAGAATAAAAACAGGTTTTAAGTCTTGACTTAAAAATGTCCACGGACTCCGACTGCCTCACTGAGGGCCATGTACTGGCTAACCACTCAACAAACTTCCCCAGCCTTCTGGACATGATGAAGGGACTCGGGCTGTCGTACCTGGCTTTTCTCCTTTGGGTACCCCTAGAATGGCCAATTTTTAGCTTGAATTTTCAAAAGCTTCCTCCCTTCTGCACCAGACAGGAGTGGAAGTCACTTGTGGGCTCAGAGAATTCACATCAGGCAAATCCAAGGGGGAGAGCTGATTCACCGTCCGCAGTGGCAAGTGTGATCGGGGTACTACAACCAGGCAACAAGCCCTATGGGGCTTGTTCCGCCTATAGTCACAGTCCAAAAGCCGTCCTCCACAGCCGGCATTTCAAGGCTGACGCTAATAGGTACGATAGCCGGCCCACCACTACCCTCATCTGGAGTGCCCGTAACATCTAACTCCACTGAGCTAAGAAGCTGTTCTAACTTACGGACACAGTTCTCTAAGAGAGCCACCCTATCTTCCAACATCACGCAGAATTTATGGAGGGTGTGAAGTAGTGTACTTTGTGCACTAGGAAATTCAAGAGTATAGCCAAGCAAGCACGAGCTAACCAATAATGAATAAGCTAACCAATCATAAGGCTCACACAGGATTCACACAGCTGTAAATAAATTAATTAAAATTTACAGTAGTTACACTGAAAAAGTAGCAGAAGTATTAGACTTGTTGGGACAGTAAAAAAAAAGAAAAAAAAAAAGACGAATTTAATGACCAAGAACCTCATCACATCGGCATCAATTTGACAAGCTGGTGCTTAGCTTGGGTTTGTGTGTTATACATCATAAGACAAAGTGAGGAATCTTGGGGTAATTTTTGATCCTATGTTGTCTTTTGACCTCCACATTAGAGATATTACAAGGACTGCATTCTTCCATTCGTGAAATAAAGCAACGATTCGTCCCATCTTGTCTATGGCTGATGCTGAGACTTTGATACATGCATTTGTTTCTTCAAGATTAGACTATTGCAATGCTCCTTTTTTTCTGGTTTGCTGCAGTCCAACATTAGGGGTCTTCAACTAGTTCAAAATGCTGCTGCCATACTTTTGACTCAAGGCAGAAAATTTGACCATATTACGCCCATTTTGGCATCCCTTCACTGGCTTCCTGTCACTGCAAGATTGGATTTTAAGGTTCTGTTATTGGCTTTTAAAATTGTTCATGGACTTGCACCTCTCTATCTAGCTGACCTGGTCAAGCCCTACGTACCAGCTCAGGCCCTGCGCTCACAGGGTGCAAGAGTTTTGTGTGTTCCAAGAGTGAATAAAAAAATCTGCCAGTCACAGAGCTTTCTCCTACCATGCCCCAACTCTGTGGAATGATCTCCCAGCACATATACGGCAGTCGGATAATGTGGAGACTTTTAAATCGAGACTGAAAACCTATTTGTTTTCCTTGTTTTATCAGTAGTTTTAATGTGTTATTATGTTTAGTCTTTTTAACTTTTTATTCAGGTTTTTTTTTCTGTTTTTTTGTATTGTATTGTGTAAAGCACCTTGAGGCGATCTCATCACGAGTTGATGCTATAGAATTGATTCAATTTGAATTTTACAGTTACTTTATACAGTTACTTCATTAGCAGCTTTATGCACTTACTTTATTAAAAGCTTCAGACAAGTTGCAACTAATAAGTAATGTAACTAATAAGGCAACTAGTAATCTAACTTGGTAGTCTTAAGATTGAGTAATCAGCAAAGTAATTAATAGTTACTTTTTTGAGTACTTAATCTTAAAAATAACCGAGTTAGACTATGAGTTACTTTATTAGTTACATTCAGCAGCTGCCAACAAGTTGTCCGCAGCTGCTAATGAAGTAACTGTAAAATATAACTATATGAAGTAACTAATAAATGAACTTTTCAACGTTACTTTGTCAACACTGGTTGCCAAAGACTTTACCCCAGCGCCCTTTGGTGGCCATTTATAGCCGATGAAAACATCACTGAACTCATTTCAAACATGTAATTTGGTCACTTTTCAAAGGGGTGAATTTAATGTACAATGGATCATTTCAGGTCAGCTTGGTGTATCAATATCATCGCTCCAGGAAATGATAGCTATCCTTAGCTAGATATAGGCTGTTAGAAGCAAGTTAGAGACAAAACCAAAGCAGCTGGTTTCAATAGACAAGCAATACAGCCATGCGTGTTTCCAGCGGGCGGGAAGTTGCAGACATACGAATTCTCACCTTTGGATTCGTCACTTCGACAGAAGTGATGTGTACTTGCGCAATCCCATAAAAAGTTATGGCTGAATTATTTCCTCAATAACAATGGATAACCTGGACCAAACATGAGCAAGCTATTGATAGCTGCTAAAGGTGTTAATACCCCTAGTAAGTCCCTTCGGCTGCTCCCTTGTTTGCCCTTGGGGTCGCAACAGCAAATCTGAGGTAGATCTGCATGTTGAATTGCTACAAGTTTTATGCCAGATGCCCTTCCTGACGCAACTCCACATTACATGGAGAAATGTGGCAGAGGTGAGGTTTGAACCGGGAGCCTTTCGTACTGAAACCAAGTGCACTAACCACTTGGCCATACCAGTAATATCCTAAATTAAATAGCGCAAACATTTCACTTGATGGAAATACTGCAGCAAAAACTTCTTTGATGTTTCACTAGGACAAATACCTGCACAACAAGCTACATTATTACAGATATTTGTAATAAACTACTCAGAAAGGGCAGACATGGTCATCTACAACAGCTCGCAGCCACAGCTGGTGGTCTCTGGTAGCAGGGCTCTGGACTCAGCTCAGTGGCACATGTTACTTGTCACTCAAAGTGACCATGCCCCTGATTATTCATAACTTTAGGACTTAAATTACATTAAACTGATGAGTTGTAAAAAAATAAAATAAAAACTCACCACCTGTACAGCTGTAATAGAGAAACTAGCTACAGGGATCAAAACCTCTAAATTTGGACATGAGAATGTGCTTGCTTTGGGAGCCAGCCTCAAGTGGCCTCAAGGATCTACACCTTTATCTTCTTCTGAGTAGGCTTCCATATAAATGGCCAGAGGTTGGGGCTTGTTTATGACACCCATTCTCACTGTTTTAAGGCAACCTTCTGCATGTTAACGGACACAAGAGGAGTTCAAGCATCATTCCACAGACGCCCACTCGACAGATGTGACTGGAGATGGTTTTTAGTTGTGAGAAGTTTCACTGAGGGTGAATTGTGCTCACAAAGTCAATATCCTGTGATACATTCCAATGATCTCCCCTTGAAGTCATCAGAATAGAATTATTTTCATGCTGCTGTTGTGTGAAGTTGAACTGACATCCCCCAAATGGTTTAGGAAGAGTTGAGAGGTCAATATCATGAGACGCATCAATTAAATTCAAAATTACAAAAATCTCTCCTGGAAGACATCAGAGCAGAATCATTTTCCACCAGATAGTGACAAACACCCCCTGCACCCACTTCCCCCACCCCCCGATGTTTTGTTTTTGGTGTGGCTAATGATAAATGGACAGCATTTCCAGAGTACTCCATCCATTGGTGACACTTCACATTCACCCACTGACATAAACACAGATGTCAGTGCTGCTATGCACTACACAATGCACCGAGTGCACCGTGAGGACTAACCTTGGGCAAGGGCACATTAGTGATGGTAATGAGAGTAAAACAAGAGCTGTTCGCCTTCCACAGCCACATTTTGCAGTCTGGCTGGGGGATTGAATCTGGGACAGTCTAGTCATAAACCTGCCTCACTTAGGTACCTTGTCTAAAAGCTGCATGCCATTTAAGAATATTGAAATTTCATCATGAACTTTCTCAATGCAGATGCAAAAATATACATCTATTTATTCTGCACAACTCACGTAGACAAATATTATTGCTGAACATGTGCAGGATGCGCTGACACCCCTGCCATTCGTTTCCACTGCCTTCACATGTGCACCACTGGGATACCTCTGTGCTGCTGTTGCTCACGTAGTTGGGAGTCATGATGGTGCCTGGTTACAGAAAGCAAGAAAATAAAGAACCCACAGTGAGACAACAGGTGCAACTTTAAGAACATTGCAAACATTGTTTCCCTTCAGCAGAGGATTTTTATTTTTAGCACAGACTTTTGGGGATGAAACAGTCTTCTACCAATATCCCGTAAAAATCCTTTGGTCATCTCTATGTCCTAATTTTAGCTCCACTGAAAATATCTGTACTGTCCTTAAAAGTCAGGTCGATGAGAGGAAACCAACAAATGTAAGGGAACTTGACCAAAAACAGTGGTCAAATATCCAACCAGAATTGTGCCATCAGCTTGTTGATGACTATCCCAAGTGTCAACAGAAAATAAAACTTGCCAAATATTTGTTGTGCTGTATGTAGGTTTTTGACCCCGTATGTATAATTTTACCCTGATCAAAGAAATCATTGAAATCCCAGTATTGCCAAGACATTCAAGTCCATATAGGGTGTGTGTAAACTTCTAACAACACATGCACATGGTGTATTGCCACATAAGTAGCCATTTCTCTCCAGTCATCATTTATCTCAGTGACAGATATCTGAAGTGTGGCCCAAATTAGGTATGAGAATATTCAGCTGTGCTTTTGTTTTTTACAATTCACATGTTCACAATGCCTCTGGGATTTGCTCCAGCCCAACCATGACCTTTAACTGACATAGGCAGGTTTGAAAAATGGATGGATGGATATATGCACAACTAAATGGCCTGTTGTGCCGCATACAACCATTGACTGGATGGGTTAGTCCAGATGACTGGATCCCTTGAATGGAATATTGATTTTATCTGACGTTACACTGCCCCACTTACAAAGTGTTAAAGATTATTGATTTTTTTGTGGTTAAAAAAAAAAATCGGCCCCCTATACATTATATTATGTCATAACATATGTCATCATGATGTTTTTACAATCTCAGAGGGTTACAGAGCTCAAGTGTGAAGTTATATATTAAGGACAACTCTCAAAATGATATCTTTTCAAAAATGCCAGTTTTGTGTTTTAAATACCAGTCTGAATGCAATGCCTGGACTTGTGTGTGTGTGTGTGTGTATATATATATATATATATATATATATATATATATATATATATATATACTGGACGCCTCGCTGGAGAGGTGTTCCGGGCACGTCCCATTGGGAGGAGGCCCCGGGGAAGACCCAGGACACGCTGGAAGGATTACATCTCTCGGCTGGCTTGGGAACGCCTTGGGGTTCCCATGGAGGAGCTGGGGGAGGTGTGTGTGGATCGGGAGGTCTGGGCGGCTTTGCTTGAGCTGCTGCCCCCGCGACCTGACTCTGGATAAAGCGGAAGAAAATGGATGGATGGATGGATATATATATATATATATATATATATATATATATATATATATATATATATATATATATATATATATATATATATTATGAATCAAATCCAAATAAAACAGGTGCTGTACCAAATCCTGAAATAGCTGCATACATGAAAATACAAATACAGGTAAATACGAGGCTTATTGAATATTATTTACAAATAATAAAAGAAAAGAAATACAGGAATCAATGATAGAGATTTCTAATTAAGTTTAAACTCATTTCTCTAGTGAGTAATGTTTGGTTTTGTTTTGGAAAAAAAACATTTGTGGATGTAATGTTTGCTTAGTACAATTATATTATTAATACCAAAATCATTACAATTCATATTCCAAGTCAGACTCAGACGCACTAGTGTCAGGAGGTGATTTTTAGGACTTTCTGTAATTTATTATGAAATAATGATGATCTGATGTGGAAATGATTGTTGTACAAAAGCTTCAGAGATCTGTCACTGAGACAGATGATGACTGGAGTTTTAACGCCGTTATCTCCGACTGACTTCCGCATCAGACAGGAGGGCTGTCAATCAAACCTTGCTCTTCAGAGATGACCAATCACAGCAAAGCCAGTGCAGACCTGGTTCCCTCCCCCACAGTGCCATAATCCAACCCCCATAGTGCCATAAGTTTCAAGAGAGTACCCCAACAAGTGGCCCTGAACTGAACCAGATACTGGCCTCTCTCTCCTTGCCTGTGATTGGTTGGCAGTCGAAACACTGATGTCAGTCTCACTTTGATGTGGTGTGAGCGCTGCTCTCCTATTGGTCATTTAGGAGTCAGAATTCCCACTCGTAAATGGAGGCCAGTATCTCGCCAAATTCAGGGCTGGTTGTCAGGCTGGTGAGAGGGCAGGAATGATCTGCACACGAGCAGAAATCAATTTTGAGCGGGCAGAGGGAGCACTGGTCCTCATGCACAGCATCTTTGTGCGCACCAGAGATAATTTGCGAGCGTGCAGTGAATATCTATATAAATATCTATATAAATATATTATATAAATTTGCAAAAATCTCAAAAAAAGTTGTTCACATTATCATTACGGGCTATTATGTGTAGAATTTTGAGGAAACATAAATTGAATCCATTTTGGAATAAGGCCGTAATACAAAAAAAATGTGTGAAAAGTGACGTCCCAGGACCTTAGCCCCGTTATTCTCAACCACCTTTGGTGGCGTCTCCCATCGGGACTTGGGGACTTCTTTCTAATCCGTATGCAGCACAGATGTCCCTGTACACATTTCCCGATACTTGGTTGTGCCTCTCAGTATATATATATATATTTTTTGGAGGGGGAATGTATTTTTCTTTCAAATTTCCTCTTTCAGCCTCTTCCAGCTTTTAATTTCACTGTCTACGGCTCACCTATGAGTCCAGCGTAAGCCTTCAGGCACATGGCTCTGCTTTCTCGCATGCAGCCAGAGGCAGACAGGAGGGATGGCTGGCAATTGTGCTGGAAATCAGCAAAGCGAGATCTGACACACGCACACGCACACACACACACACACACACACACACACACACACACACACACACACACATGCACAGACAGAAAATCAGCAGAGAAATGGGTTTTCATGTGTTAGCGCGGAAATAAATCGTGCATTTTACAGTGTTTTGCCAATTTCATTTTAGGAATCCAGTTTGAGAAAAAAAACACACACACAAATCTGATGTGTAACTGCACTGAAGACAAAATAGAAAAAAGATATCCATCCATTTGCTGTAACACCATACAATATTTGTTAAAAAACAAAGGCTGTACACTACCCAACATTTTACACCCAGTATCAATACTACATAGACTTATCAAAATTGACATTCATTTCTGGAAATTTAATTAGCTAAGCTTGATTAAGCCTGACAGCAATGCACATCAGGGCAGGCTGAAAAACATCTACTGTAGTTGTGAGTTGCACAATCCCTATTCCAGGTATTTGTGATGAAATGCTTCAAGGGAAACAGACACTGGCCTCCACATTGAGCGGGTAATGAGTTACGGACACAGTGCCAACCAGATTCATGCTGCCATCACTGCTAAAATGGCTATGTCCAGATGGGCTTCATAGAGCCTGTTCTAGGTCTCTATAGAAAATCTACAGGTAACATCATGTAGGGTTTGTCCAGTGTAGCTACAGTGTGGAAAATAAGTATTTAATACACTGTCAATTTTGCAAGTTTTCCCAAAAAGAATGAAGAGGAGAGGTATGTAATTTTTATCATAGGTACACTTCAACTGTGAGAGACAGAATCTAAAAAAAATCCAGAAAGTCACCTTGTATAATTTTTAAATATTTGCATTTTATTGCATGAAATAAGTATTTGATACAATAGAAAAACAGACCTTAATATTTGGTACAGAAACCTTTGTTTGCAATTGCAGAGGTCAGATGTTTCCTGTCATCCTTGACCAAGTTTGCACACTGCAGCAGGGATTTTGGTCCACTCCTCCACAGAGATCTTCTCCAGATCTTTCAGGTTTCAGGGCTGTTGCTGGGCAACACTGAGTTTAAGCTCCCTCCAGAGATTTTCTATTGAGTTCAGGTCTGCAGATTGGCTAGGCCACTCCAGGACCTTTAAATGCTTCTTACAGAGCCACTCCTTAGTTGCCCTGGCTGTGTGCAGTGTACGGTGCAGTCATACTATCTCCTTCACAGAAAAGCATCCCCAAAGTATGATGTTTCCACCCCCATGTTGCGCAATTGGGATGGTGTTTTTGGGGTTATACTCATCCTCCTTCTTCCTTCAAACACAGTGAGTGGAGCTGATACCAAAAAGCTCTATTTTGGTCTCATCTGACCACCTGACCTTCTCCCATGCCTCTTCTGGATCATCCAGATGGTCAATGGCTATCATCAAACGGGTCTGGACATGTGCTGTCTTGAGCAGGGGGACCTTGTGTGTCCTGCGGGATTTTAAACCATGACGATGTTGTGTGTTACGAATGTAATCTTTGCAACTGTGTTCCCAGCTCTCTTCAGGCCATTGACCAGGTCCTCCCATGTAGTTCTGGGCTTTCTCAGAATCATCCTTACCCCTCGAGGTGAGATCTTGCATGGAGCCTCAAACTGAGGAAGATTGACAATCATCTTGTATTTCTTCCATTTCCTAATAATTGCACCAACATTGCCTTCTCACCAAGCTGCTTGCCTGTTGTCCTGTAGTCCATCCCAGCCTTGTGCAGGTCTACAGTTTTGTCCCTGGTGTCCATAAAGAGCTCTTTTGTCTTGGCCAAAGAGGTTGGAGTGTGATTGATTGAGTGTGTGCACAGGTGTCTTGTATACAGGCAAGAAGTTCAAACAGGTGCAGTTAACGGGTAAAGGGTGTAGAATAGGAGGGCTAACAGGTCTGTGAGAGCCAGAATTCTTGCTGGCTGGTAGGTGATCAAATCCTTATTTCATGCAATAAAATGCAAATGAAGTATTTAAAAATTATACAACGTGATTTTCTGGATTTTTTTTATTCTGTCTCTCATAATTCAAGTGCACCTACGATAATAAATACAGACCTCTCTATTCTTTGTAGGTGGGAAAACTTGTAAAATCAACAGTGTATCAATATTTATTTTCCCCACTGTATGTATGTATACATACACACACACACACACACACATATATATATATATATATATATATATATACTGTATATGTATGTCTATGTCAGTAATTCGGCATTAAAGTTCTAGTAACAAATAAATGTCCACCTTTCTGTTCATTGTTCAGTGAATCTTAAACAAATGCATGTGACTTTTGTCTTTGCTAGTTTACCCAAGAGGCTTGTCACTTATTTTATGACAAATATTGCCTGATTTGGTTTAATTCTCGTTTGTTAAACTGCATGTTATGAATAAAATTATATATTTTTAATGGACTTGCAAGGCAAGATTCATAATACAATAACATGCTTTTGGAGGGCGGTATGCATTTTCAGAGTCCCTCCATCTATGCCCAGTCACCCAAAATGCCTGATATTTGCCCGAGTCAGACGAGGCAACTGGGCATGGACGGAGGGTCTCTGAAAATGCATACCACTTGACAACTGCATGTTATTTGCATTATTATCACTTACTGAGATACACAACACATGGAATCACATTAACAATATTTAATGTAATTTCAAAACGCACAACACCCAGCAAACGCGTACATAAAAAGTTGGCTCACTTTAACCTTTGTCGTGTCGGCTGGCGCGCGTTGCTCTCCAAATTCGCCAGTGCGTCCTCATCAAGCTGGCTGCTTTGGCTGCCGTTTATTGTCATACTATCCATGAGAAAATCATCAGGAATATCCATATTGGGACCAACACACACTTCTCGCCTTTTTATCTTTTCCTCTGCGGACAGTTTTTTTTCCTCTGCGGACAGTTCTTGGGCTGCGCGCACTATGATGTCATTTGTTTACGCACAGTGGGTGGGTATCGCCAGGTAGCGTCGACGTAAATCTACGATACCGGCCTAGCAACGCCTCGGTAAAGTGATAATAGTAACTCCCTTTGGCTGCTCCCTTGTTTGCACTCGGGGTCGCCACAGCAAATCCAAGGTGGATCTGCATGTTGAATTGGCACAGGTTTTATGCCGGATGCCCTTCCTGACGCAACTCCACTTCACGTGGAGAAATGTGGCAGGGGTGGGATTTGAACCGGGAACATTCTGCATTGAAACCAAGCGCACTAACCACTTGGCCACCAGTGATAATAATGTACAATATCAGCAGAAAATAAACGGACAGATGCTAACTTCTAAATGGATGGTTGTGGTAAGTTTAGCTGATCATGTCTTAAGACATTGTTGTACTGAATGCAAAGTAGGTTGTAGTGCTATTTCATTGTTATTTTGAATGTACTGTGTATTTTTGTAACTCGTGTTTGCTGCCCCATTCTGTTTCATATGTTCTTTCCAAAATGTTTTTCTTCAAAAAACTAAATTTCTTCTAAATGAAGCAAATGAAACAATCATCAAAGGTCAGTACAGCTCTCAGATGGTTCATTTCTAACAATGTGTTAATATGACTAGTTGTAAAAACCTGTGGTCTAAGTTAACTGTTTGACTAATACAAAACAGCAACATTCATAATTTCAACAGTACTGATCAAACATCATTTCTACTGTTCATTATCACAATTACAAAAATAACACCAAAACATCACCCTGACCAGCAAGTATCGATTTAACATAATAAAAGAAAATGATCCTTATAGAGCACAGAGTTCATCAAAACAGAAAATACCTTTGCATTTTAAACAACTGGAGAGACAGATGTAAATGGTTGTCACCTTGGAAACTGAAATAGTGCTTTTTAACAATATGATTTTTTTAACATCAGAATAACTGATAGATGAAAGAGAATCTCTGGATTTTTCAACCTGGCTTCTATTTTTAGATGTTTTCTGGGTTCATCTTGTCCTTCTGGACAAAAACAGAATGGGTCAAGCTAAAAACACTTAAAGTAAACAGATTTTTGTCTTCACTGAATCAGCAGAAAGGTCACTGAAAATGTATCATTCCTGTTGTAAGCAGAAGAATGAGCCCCCTCATCGGCAAAAGACTAGTAATGTCTCAGCAGAGTCTGGCACCACCAAATGGACTAGATGCTAAGGTAAGCAACTAACTGTATGATCATTTATGTTAAAAGGTCTCTTTACATTTACTGAGGTAAACATCTATGTACACGCTTTTCTCCACAGTGACCCTCCCCACGCTACCAGAAACTTCTAATAACATTTTTTGCCTCTTCAGTGGTGACTACAAGCAGTACTATACTCTGTGTTTTTAGGCTTGTCCCATACCATTACAATGGGTAGATCACAGACATCAAACCAATTCCAGAAGGAGCTAAGAGGGTACAGGTTTTCTTTGTATCCACCAACTCCACCAGGTGATTTCATTGATAAACTCATCCCATCTGCTCAAAGTGATGCTAATCAGTGAAATCACCTGGTGGAGTTAGTGGTTACAAAGAAAACCTGCACCCTTTTGGCCCTTTCTGGAATCGGTCTGACACCTATTGTTACGGTCGAGCTGATGGAAATGAAATAAGCTCCACAAAGCTGGGAGCTGGGATGCAAAGCAAAGTGACAATTTATTGGTTTGAAACCCTGGAAGCAGGAGACACAGACAGGACCAGAACAGGTGTGATGTCAAGTGACCGGAATCATGTGGCCGAGCATAGAGCTGACAGGGAACAGGAACACTAGGAGACAGAGAACACAAACAGGTCAGGAAGCTGAGTATACATAACAACTACATCTACTAACAATGTAGAGAGGCCAGGTACCACATAGCAAATACTGAGTTACTGGCGAAGGTGGAAGGGTTGAACCGGAGCTTATAAACTAGGGGTCACCAACCTTGTTCCTGGAGGGCACCTGCCCTGCATGTTTTCTAACTCTCCCTGTTCTACTCCCAGGCACTTAACTCTATCAGGTGTGTTCAGCCAGTCAACAGCTGGAAGACACCACTTGACTTGACTAGGTTGACGTGGAAAACATACAGGGCAGGGGCTCTCCAGGAACAGGGTTGGTGACTCCTGCTTTGTGACTTCATCATCAGTCAATCATAAATACTGACCTTTATGAGTTTTTGTTCAAATCCGTATCTCAGGGGTCACAACCCTGTTCCTGGAGAGCCCCTGCCCTGTATGTTTTCCACGTCAACCTACTCAAGTCACATCTGATTTTCTTTTTTAAAGTGGTGTCTTCCAGCTCTTGATTGGCTGAGCACACATGATAGTTAATTGCCTGGGAGTGGATCAGGGAGAGTTAGAAAAAATGCAGGGCAGTGCCCTCCAGGAATAGGGTTGGTGACCCCTGTTATAAACAGATGCAGGTGATTGGGGACATGTGCGGCAATGAGCTCCATGGTGTGGTGCCTGGAAAAAACAGGAAGGAAGGGGGAGCAGAGCAGAGCACACACCAACACACCACAACAGCAATACCCCCTCAGCGGGAGCCCCCCGGCAACCCACCCAGGCCTGATAGAAATGCCGCTAGAGGGAGACGTCCAAGATGAGGCCCCACGACATCCAAGAACATTCTGTAGGTCCATAACCCTCCCAGTCCATCAGATACTGAAAACCCAGTCGCCGGCGACAGACGTCCAAAATTCGCTGCACAGTCCAGGCAGGATGACCATCCACAAGCCGGGCAGGAGGACGGGCATTGGCCGGAGGGCACAGTGGGCTGGTGTGGACAGGGTTGGTATGGGAGGCATGGAACATAGGATGAATTTGAAGGGACTGGGGCAGACGGAGCCCGACTGCCGCAGGGATGAGCACCCGATCCACAACGATGAAGTAGGGGCCAGCTTGCAGGATTCTGACTTCAGTGGGATGTCCTTGGCCAAGAACCACAGCTTTTGGTCAGTACTGGGGGGCTGGGGTACAATACCAATCTGCATGGCATTGGGTCCCGTCCCTTTTACAGAGTAGGGCGGAACGGGCTGTCTTCCACACCCAGTGACAGCACCACAGGTGGGCCCGCATGGATGGTATGGCCACATCCTCTTCTTGAGCCAGGAATAATGGTGACTGGTAACCCTGGGGACACTCAAATGGAGAGCGTCCAGTCGCAGAGCTGACTTGTGAGTTGTGGGTGTACTCCAGGACAACGGATGGGAAGATGTGACGCACCGGAGGGTGGACTCAAGTTCTTGGTTAGCCCGTTCCACCTGACCATTGGTCTGCGGAATGAACCTGGACGAAAGACTGACTGAGGCTCTGTGGGCTGAGCAGAATGTCTTCCATGCCTGGGAGATGAACTGAGGTCTTCAGTGCCACCTTGGAGAATCTGTCCACAATGGTGAGGACTGTATTGTGACCACGAGAGGGAGGCAGTCCAGTAATGAAGTCCAGGCAGATGTGAGACCAGGGGGCATCTTGGTATTGGCAGGGGCTATAAGAGACTAGCTGGAGGTTGGTGAGATGACTTGCCCCTGGCGCAGATGGTGTATGCCTGAAGAAAGTTCCTCACATCTGCCTGGACCGTGGGCCACCAGATGTGATGATGAAGAAGATACATTGTCTGATGTATTCCGGGATGGCAGGTGAATCTTGAGTGGTGGCAGAATGGCAGGACCTTGAAGCAGGCTCATGGCAGAACAAACAGCCATTCAAGAGGACCTCCTCTGGAACCGGGTTGTTGGTGTTGAGCTTCTGAAGGACTGTCTCTATATCCCATGTTAGGACACCCACTATAAGGTCTGTGGGCAGGATCCGGTCTGGAGGGGTGGGTTGGTCTGTGGAACAGAACTGACAGGACAGTGCTTTGGGTTTGGTGTTCTTTGAACCTGGCCAGTAGGTGATGGTGAAGTTGAATTGTCCAAAGAAGAGCCACCACTTGGCCTGCATGGAGTTTAGGCATTTGACACACTGGATATAAGCAAGATTTTTGTGGTCAGTCCAAACAATGAAAGGAACTGCAGTAACTTCCAGCCAGTGTCTCCACCCCTCCAGTACCTCTTTGTCCACCAGGAGTTCCCGGTTGCCCACATCATAGTTCTGTTCTGTGAGAGTCAGATACTGGGAGAAGCTGGCAGAGGGATGGAGATGGTTGTCACCCTCCTGGATCAGGATGGCTCAGACCCTGATCTCAGAGGCATCAACCTCTACAACGAACTGGTGGTCCGGATCTGGCTGGGTTATAATGGGAGCCGAGGAGAAATGGAGTTTAAGTGTGTTAAATGCTTTTTTCACATCAACGGACCAAGTGAAGGAGTCAAGGGGACTTTGGGAGATGTGAGTTTGGTTAATGGGGCAATGACCTGACTGAAATTACAAATGAAACATCTGTAGAAGTTAGAAAAACCCAACTGCTGAATTTGTTTGACTGTAGGTAGGTGTGGGCCACTGGGTGACAACACTGACTTTACCTGTGGGTACCAATTACGGACCACGATAGCATTCAACCCCCGAAAATCAATGCACGGGTGCAGCGTCCCAACCTTCTTGCCGACAAAAAAGAAGCCTGCCCCCAGCAATGAGAATGAGGGCCAAATTAAACCAGTGGCCAGAGAGGCCTTAATGTATTGCTCCATTGATTTCCTCTCCGGACACGACAGATTACATAACTAACTAGAGGGGAGGGCCACACCCAGCAGTAAATCAATGGAGCAATCATACAGTCTGTGAGGTAGGAGTGTAAATGCCCACGCCTTGCTAAACACCTCCCCCAGGTCACGATAACAGTTAGGGACAGATGTGAGATCCAGAGATTTGCTCATGGACTCTCTGGCATATGAACTAGGGGGCACCAACTGCGGCAGGCCTCACACCTCTGGGGAATTGTGTCAGTCAACCAATCAAAATTCAGGTTATGGAGAGTGAGCCATGGATGCCCCAACACCAAAGGTGAGGTGGAGGAAAAACAAAGAACTATATAGTCTCCCGGTGATTACCTCACACCACTAAAGTGACTAGCTCTGTCTGATGTGTGATAATGGGAAATTGCATGCCATGAAGGCTGCAAAATGGGAAGAGGTGTGTGGAGTTTCACCACGGGGATGCACGCTTCTGTGACCACCCTGGTGTCCAAAAAAATTACCCTCTGCCCCTGTGTCAATAAGTGCCGGGACTGAAACGGACTGATGCTGAAACAAAATGGTGGCTGGGATTTGAGGGCATCCACAATGGCCACCCATGAATCTGATTGGGCTCACCCGTAGCCCGGGACTTACGGGCAAGCGTTGGCTTTTGGCTGAACCGGACAATCACTTAAAAATGACCCCTTGCACTACAATAAATACACTCCCCGGCAGAGATCCTACGCTGTCTTTCCTCTGGGGCTAATTTAATCCTGCCGAGCTGCATTAGTTCATTGGCAGGTGGTGTAGTTGTCCTGGGGAGCGTATCCCCGGGGAAGCCTGAGGCAGAAGTACCGGGACTGAGTCACGGCGGGATCTGAATGGAAGACCCACACTCGGCCCTTCGGCCTTTCTCCTGCTGTCTCTAACCTTCAGTTATCAATCCTGATGGCTAGGGAAATAAGTTTGTCCAATGATTCAGGTTCGTCACGGACCGCCAGTTCATCTTTTAATGATTCAAAGACTCCATTAATAAAACACACTTTGCAGTGCCGCGGGATTCCAGTCAGCCTCCGCCGCCAAGACCCAGAAGTCAACCGACTAATCCGCAACACAATTCTCTTGAAGAAGTGGCAATAAACACTTGGCCAAATGACCCCCGCATTGGATGGTCAAAGACCTATCTACACTGCTGAATGAAGGAAAGGTAAGTGTCTAGTATTGGTGAATTGGATCCCCAGAGGACTGTAGCCCAAGCTAGTGCATGCCCCCAGAGTACATTGACAATATATGCTATCTTGTTTTTATCAGTGGTGTATTGTGAAGGGCACTGAGGAAAAAACAGTGAGAAATGCATAAAAAATGAAGCACAGGTGTTTACTTTTCCAGAGAAGGGTTCAGGGTGACAGATAATGGGTTCATGAGATGCAGAAGCTTGTAACTGAACTGGTGGTGTGGGTGGGTGTGGGTGGAGACGGTGCAGAAGTGAGGGTGATCTGAGATAATTGATTAGTGAGGGTGGTGGTGCGTGAGTCTAGCTGTGATACCTGCTGAGACAAAGTCTGTTGCTGATTGGTGAGGGTCAGGAGCTGCTGTTGTTCTCCTACAAAAGTCCCCTGCGAGCTGAGGGCCAGATGTAGCGTGTCTGCTCCTGCTGGGTCCATGATGTGGCCAGTAACTCCTGTTACACTCGAGCCGATGGAACCGAAGTAGGACCCACAAAGCTGGGAGCTGGGATGCAATGCAAAGTGGCAATTTATTGGTTTGAATGATATTACAGAGTTTGAAAAGTGCAGGAGACCCCAGAAGCAGGAGACACAGACTGGACCACAGACTGATGGCAAGTGACTGGAACCAGGTGGCCGCCTATGGAGCTGACAGGGAACACAAATACTAGGAGACAGAGAACACAATCGGGTCAGGAAGCTGAGCATACACAACAAGAACTTCTACTAAGAATGTAGAGAGGCCAGGTAACGTAGCGAATACTGAGTTACTGGCGAAGGTGGAAGGGTTGAACCAGAGCTTATAAACAGATGCAGGTGATTGGAGACAGGTGCGGCAATCAGATCCATGTCACAGTGCCTGGAAAAAACAGGAAGGGAGGGGAGCAGAGCGGAGCACACACCTAGACAGCACAACACCTATGGTGTAGATGTTTAGCCCAAGACAGTGTTTGCCTTCTGAATTAGTACTGGCCTGATTAAAATTGCTTTGTCTTGAATGAAAAGATGAACCCAAAGAAATCTATAAATAGATCCCAGTTTGAAAAATTCTGGAGTTCAACTGACAATGAAAAAACTCGACTTGTATCCATTATACACTCATGAAGCAATTTTAATGAAACCTCTTCCACGAATCTTTACTTACAAAGAACACGTACAATAATGTGAAGCATAAACATGATACATATGCAGCCAAGCTAAAATTATCCTGACAGAAGCCAGCGTATATGACGCCTGCTTGTCGGCTTCTGGAGCTGTTGTTGGCCCTCAGAATTGTGACCGGCTTTTTGTCACTGCCATCTGCACTGTTGAAGAAGAAGGGCTCAAATCAAGCCAAATATAGATTCTGTCACTTTCGAGAGATGTAACACCAAAGGTTTGCCAGATTTTCTTTCTTTCTTTCTAATGTTTCAGTTTCTCTGGATATGGAGTTTATGTACAGAAGCTGAGGCACATTTGGTCAAATATAACAACTGCAGCTGCTTCTATGCAGTCGTAGTGCATGAAAATATTTCTGCATCCAGTCATGGTTTTGGATCCGTTTTATAGAGAGGAGGCAATGTTGGAGTTGCACAACAATGTATAAATAGTTCTTGGCAATATTTAAATAATAGAATTGACCAACTATAGAATCATATGGTTTTAATATATTATCAGTCTGAAAATTTTCATTTGTTAATTTTCTTCCACTTATCTGGGTCTGGGTCATGGGGGAGCAGACTAAACAGCTCAACCCACATATCCCTATTCTGGGCCAAGTCTTCTAATTCTTGCTGGAGGATCCTTAGACATTCCCAATGCAGATGGGAGATATCACCCCTCCATCCCTCCTCCTGGGTCTTACCTAGGGCCTCCTCCCAGTTGGACATGCCTGGAACATCTCCTTAGGAAGACAACAAGGTGGCATCCTTTCCAGATGCCTGAACCACCTCAGCTGGCCCCTACTGATGTGAAGGAACAGTAGGTCTACTCCAAGTCCCTCCCAGATACTCAAGCATCTCACCCTGTCCCCGAGTACCCCACAGAGGAACCTTGCTTACACAATCTTGTTTTTTTCAATCACAGCTCAAAGCTCATGAGCATGGGTGAGCAACGAAGCATAAATCAAGAGCCTTGTCTTCTGCTTCAGCACTTTCATCACCATGACCTTCCAGTACAGTGTTCACACTACCTCAGATGCAGGATTCTGAAAATTTAATCTCAAAATAACAGATTCTGTGTAAAAACTACTATTAAAGTTTTAAATTGGTCTTTTGATCAAAACAGTGGAATGCATTTCCTTGTTTTGAACATTTGCTTTACTACGTATACATGGGATTTTTCATACATTTCAGCATGTTGTGACAAAACACAGCTGATCTGCGCCAACTGATTTGCTCATTGCTATGGTGACGACCAGAGCGGAGTGATATTACAGTGACTTAACTCGCTGAACTACGTGTGCGTATACACAAAAATAATGCACGTCAGTTAGACATAGAATTCTCACTGACCATGGTATAAGATTAGTTAAATCTATGAAATATTATGTATTAATTTTTGAAAAAGCCCATGTGAATGTCTTTAAAGTTTGTCTTTACTAAAAGTCAAACGGAATCAAATTCAAACTCAACTGATCATCGTCCATTTATACTATTATTTTATACTATCTATACTGTTTAATTATTTTATTAAATTAAAAAAAAAAACGTATATTTTTAGACTAGAGACTATCAAATTGTGCAATTTTACATTGATGAATCATTTAAACAAATAATTACCAAAATGTGATAATACACAAGATAAATTAACCCCTTAATGCCTGAATTTATATAGCTGTATATAAAAAAATGTTTTGTGTGTTTTTGCCTTTAAGTAGATGGTAAATAATGTTGAGATTATTAATTACACTTTTGCACAAAAAATAAATAGTAATTTTGGTATTTTGGTAATAATTTATGTTATAATGTTATAATAATAATGGTATGTTGCAAATTTGCGACAACAGGCATACTGGTCAATTTGGTATGTTGCATATTTGAGTCAAATATTGTAGCATATATGCGACAGTAGGCGTTAAGGGGTTAAGTTGAATTCTTAGCCATCACATTTGTCCTGTGTACTAATGTCACAAGCTGGGTTTCCATTATAGATTTGTGTAAAGGTTTGGTGATATTTTCAGAATGTTGACAAAGCAGAACAGTGAAATGACAGCGTTCCCCTGACCTGATAGAATGTGACTGCTGGATTTGTCTTTTTTTGATAACTTCCATTCAAAAGAGACTTTCTCGAGAACTGTAATTTCAGTCGTCATGGCGACGGAAGGGTAAATAACACTAAATATTGCCATTGTTGTTGCTGTAATGTTACCTCATATGGTTTAATAAGCTCTCTGTCTCTTACTCTGTCCACACATACCATGCCCTGTATTTTAGAATGTGGTGCTTTCTGTATGTCATGTGACGTGTAACAGCAAAAAAAGTGTTTCCATTCCACTTTTGCAAATTACCTGAAAAAACATCTCATGCAAGTGTAAAAAGGTTTTTGTGGTATTTGAGAGTTTTCTTGAAATACACGTGTTTCCATTCAGCATCATTTTCATTCACTTCTTTGAATTGCACATGTTGGAGGGTCATAGAAACGCGACAGCTGATGCTATCCCAGATTGTCATCTGGTGTCTGTCTCCTTACCAGTGAATTTCTTCCAACAGGTGGCATCTACATAAAAATCATGCACACAGTTTAATTCTATATTGACATTATGTTTCTGTAAAAATTATAGCAATGCTTTCCTGTCCATGGAGTTCTCTTTGTCCTATGCTACTGCATGATATATACGACAGAACCAAACAACCTACCTACACAGCTCATCTCTGGAGCAGTAGTTCTGCAGACTGAGGCAGTTGGGCTTGCCCATACGCTCCTCCCCTCTCACATTCTCCTCATAGGAGCACGACGGGACAATGGTCTTGCGACGGCGCTCCCCACACAGAGTGTCAGAGCAGGGACAGAACAGGAGGGCAAAGCTATATTCTTCTGGAACCCGCTCCAGGAAGCGCCGCAGGGCTTTATGGCATTTCTGACGGTTGCAGCTGTTGTCAGAGAAAGTTGCTCGCTTGGTGCAGGCGACAACATATTCTGACCGCAAGGAGCCGCATTTTTCATATAGGCCACAGTCCTGCGCTGCCTTTAGACACTGGTTTTGGCCATCCACAGAAAGAGAGGAAGCTGGGGGGGATAGAAGAAGGCAAACACAGTGATGCATAGCAGGAAGAATAGACACAGGATGCTGCTGTTAGATCATTTCGGTTGGGACAGTACCTGCCATGATGGACGCCATGCGAGACATTTCAATGTTTCTCACTAGATTTAACTTGAGTTCTTCATATGGGGACACATCATACTCATCATATGCTACAATATCAGAAGAGTGAAGAGGAAAATGATAACATTTAACTTACAGCAAAGAAGTAAAATACAGACAGGAAGGCATTGATGCCCGTCCTCAAACCCACCTGCAAATCTCACAGTCCAGTAGACCCTGAGGCAATGTTCCTCCCTACGAGAGCCACGCTGGCACTTGCATACCTGGAGGGGGCGATACCTCTGCAAGGAATTCTGGGCCTCTAAGCACTCCAGGCGAGCATCTGGTCCCAGAGGCGACACCGCCTCCTCAGCCGAGCAGTACTCCAGCAGTCGATACAGTACCATGCAGGACTGCTCCTGGATGCAGCCCTGCTCCGCCACTAAACAGTCTAAGGACGCCGATGCCAGTAAACTGCCTGGATGAGTGTTTGGAAATGACAAGGAGAAAGATTTACAGCAGTTTCAAGTATCTGTAGTGCCTTTTAGTTGTGATTCAATCTTGGTGCACTGATTGTCCATTACCTTCCTTGCGATCAGAAACATATGAGAGGACCTGACCAGTGTTTTTACAGTTGTAATGAAAACTTTAATATCATGGCAATACTGAGCTTTTCATGATTTATTTTAAGCCATCCTTTCACACTTGGGCAGAATAATTGTACAACAAACTGCGATATCTGAGCATAAGCACAAACTCGATGCACCTCAGGGCCTTGAAGAACTTGCTTACTTCTGAGGTCAGGACTTTGTGAAGGTCTACTTTATCCATTCATCAAACAGCTTTGATGTATGTTGGGAGTCACTGTCCTGTTGGACAATCTGATAATGTCCAAGTATCAGCTGTTGGCCTTATGGTTATGGAGCATTGCTGAAGAAATCTGAGGTAGTTCTTATTCCTTGTTTTTCAATCTACTCTGGGCAATGTACCAGTTTCTCTAACAGCAAAGCAGCCAAAAGCATGATGCTAGCAGTGCCATGCTTAACACTTTGTACAGGGTTCTTACGGTTTAATGCCTCACTTTTCCTAATCCAAATAGTGTCATACAGTTCTCCAGGAGTTTTCATAGTGGCCAAAGAACTCAAGCTTTGTCTCATCTGATCATACAGTAAAATGCTCCTCCAGAAGATTGATCATCTAGATCAGGGGTGGGCAACAAGGGCCAGGTTTTCCTTGCAACCAATCACCTCAGCAGGTGGGTTTGCTGACGACCTTCTCCCCTGAATATAAACACCTGATCATCAATGACATCACCTGCTGAGACACCTGAACATCAATGAAATCACCCACTGAGACACCTGAACATCAATACAATCGCCTGCTGAGACACTTAAATATCAATGAAATCACCTGTTGAGACACCTGAACATCAATAAAATCGCCTGCTGAGACACTTGAATATTAATGAAATCACCTGTTGAGACACCTGAACATCAATGAAATCACCTGCTGAGGTGATTGGTAGAAAGGGAAACCGGCACTGTCTTGGCCCTTCATGGCACATGTTTGCCCACCCCTGCTCTAAATTTTCAAAGCTAATAGCTGAGACACTATAAATGTGCAGTGGAGCCTTTCATGAGCTTGAGGGTTATATTACTGTACGGCTCATATCTAATGATATGTGTGAGGTTGCTGTGGAGTAACTGAACAAGACTCTGGAACTAATTTGGGCACTTTCATGAGTGTTGGATGTGACATAATGTAAGATTCTGAATAGGTGTAGGATGAATTCATGGTTATCTCATGTATGAATGGGAGTGTACTTGCATCAATGTGGATGCAAGTACATCCACTTGTACTTGCATCCACATGTGTGAGTTATTTTCATTAGTTACTTCATCCAAACCATCAACATGTTTATTAGACCCCATTCCTACCAGGCTGCTCAAGGAAGCCCTACCATTATTTAATGCTTCGATCTTAAGTATGATCAATCCATCTTTGTTAGTTGGCTATGTACCACAGGCTTTTAAGGTGGCAGTAATTAAACCATTACTTAAAAAGCCATCACTTGACCCAGCTATCTTAGCTAATTATAGGCCAATCTCCAACCTTCCTTTTCTCTCAAAAATTCTTGAAAGGGTAGTTGTAAAACAGCTGACTGATCATCTGCAGAGGAATGGTCTATTTGAAGAGTTTCAGTCAGGTTTTAGAAGTCATCATAGTACAGAAACAGCATTAGTGAAGGTTACAAATGATCTTCTTATGGCCTCGGACAGTGGACTCATCTCTGTGCTTGTTCTGTTAGACCTCAGTGCTGCTTTTGATACTGTTGACCATAAAATTTTATTACAGAGATTAGAGCATGCCATAGGTATTAAAGGCACTGCGCTGCGGTGGTTTGAATCATATTTGTCTAATAGATTACAATTTGTTCATGTAAATGGGGAATCTTCTTCACAGACTAAAGTTAATTATGGAGTTCCACAAGGTTCTGTGCTAGGACCAATTTTATTCACTTTATACATGCTTCCCTTAGGTAGTATTATTAGACGGTATTGCTTAAATTTTCATTGTTACGCAGATGATACCCAGCTTTATCTATCCATGAAGCCAGAGGACACACACCAATTAGCTAAACTGCAGGATTGTCTTACAGACATAAAGACATGGATGACCTCTAATTTCCTGCTTTTAAACTCAGATAAAACTGAAGTTATTGTACTTGGCCCCACAAATCTTAGAAACATGGTGTCTAACCAGATCCTTACTCTGGATGGCATTACCCTGACCTCTAGTAATACTGTGAGAAATCTTGGAGTCATTTTTGATCAGGATATGTCATTCAAAGCGCATATTAAACAAATATGTAGGACTGCTTTTTTGCATTTACGCAATATCTCTAAAATCAGAAAGGTCTTGTCTCAGAGTGATGCTGAAAAACTAATTCATGCATTTATTTCCTCTAGGCTGGACTATTGTAATTCATTATTATCAGGTTGTCCTAAAAGTTCCCTAAAAAGCCTTCAGTTAATTCAAAATGCTGCAGCTAGAGTACTGACGGGGACTAGAAGGAGAGAGCATATCTCACTCATATTGGCCTCTCTTCATTGGCTTCCTGTTAATTCTAGAATAGAATTTAAAATTCTTCTTCTTACTTATAAGGTTTTGAATAATCAGGTCCCATCTTATCTTAGGGACCTCGTAGTACCATATCACCCCAATAGAGCGCTTCGCTCTCAGACTGCAGGCTTACTTGTAGTTCCTAGGGTTTGTAAGAGTAGAATGGGAGGCAGAGCCTTCTGCTTTCAGGCTCCTCTCCTGTGGAACCAGCTCCCAATTCAGATCAGGGAGACAGACACCCTCTCTACTTTTAAGATTAGGCTTAAAACTTTCCTTTTTGCTAAAGCTTATAGTTAGGGCTGGATCAGGTGACCCTGAACCATCCCTTAGTTATGCTGCTATAGACGTAGACTGCTGGGGGGTTCCCATGATGCACTGTTTCTTTCTCTTTTTGCTCTGTATGCACCACTCTGCATTTAATCATTAGTGATCGATCTCTGCTCCCCTCCACAGCATGTCTTTTTCCTGGTTCTCTCCCTCAGCCCCAACCAGTCCCAGCAGAAGACTGCCCCTCCCTGAGCCTGGTTCTGCTGGAGGTTTCTTCCTGTTTAAAGGGAGTTTTTCCTTCCCACTGTAGCCAAGTGCTTGCTCACAGGGGGTCGTTTTGACCGTTGGGGTTTTACATAATTATTGTATGGCCTTGCCTTACAATATAAAGCGCCTTGGGGCAACTGTTTGTTGTGATTTGGCGCTATATAAAAAAATTGATTGATTGATTGATTGATTGATGCAGTCTACATTGGAAATTTTGAACTCATGAAATGTAGCGTACTACAAGTTCAACCAGGGAGACTCAGTTTTCAAAGGTGTCATTTCGATTCACCTAATCGGCAAAAACCATGTCCCCAGTAGGAAGCAGCTGGTCATCATCCTTAAAGTTGTGTGCTTGTGACCAGCAGATTTTTGATTCAAATCCCGATCAGACCAGAAAATCAGTTAGGGCCCTTGGGGAAGGTCCTTAATCCCCAAGTTGCTCCCGGTAAGTAGTGAGTGCCTTGCAGGGCAGCACCCCAACATTGGTGTGTGTGTGTGTGTGTGTGTGTGTGTGTGTGTGTGTGTGTGTGTGTGTGTGTGTGTGTGTGTGTGTGTGTGTGTGTGTGTGTGTGTGTGTGTGTGTGTGTGTGTGTGTGAATGAGTGATAGTGAGGCATCAGTGTAAAGCACTTTGACCATAAAAGCATTATATGGATGCAGGCATTTGCAATTTATATCAACTTACAACTAATAGGAAAACTACAGGTTATTTAAAAATGTCAGTTCCAACTTGCCTTTCTGTTGTTTGCAGTTGTCGGCCAGAAACATAATCTGCTCCACCCCACCGCCACCACTTAGTCACTGTCTGACACTCCCCTGCATTCTTCAATGGTAGGATTAAAGGTCAGCATACCCGTTCTCCATCGCAAGACCACTACAAAGACTGTTCTAACATTAGGTACAATACCACTATGGATTAAATCGTTAACGCTTTCTAGTCTCCTGAGTCTTTATTGTAGAACTCACATTTCTGGAGATTAGTTTCTCTAGAGAGGCTGGAGGTAGATCTAAGTTGGGGAAAGCTATCGGAAATCTTCTGCCTCAGTGAGTGATTTGGCATTAGTACAGTCACTGACCTACCTGACTGCTGCTATGAACACTGGGCAATATTTGGCTGTTTAGCTACAACATTTCTGTCATTGCCTGTTCTCTGAGTCTTCTATTGTTGTTTTTATTCTGGCTTGTTGGAATGGCCATAGCAGGTGGTCAATGAGTCTTGTTTTGTTTTAGTGGTGCAGCTTAGCTAAAATTTCCATAAAAATTGTTCATTTTGTGATAACAGCATGGAATTTGGCACACATATTCTAAATTAACTAATGTTTATTTTCAGATATGGAGCCATCATGGAGCTGACTTCTAATGAGCTACAGGGGTCAATAAAGAATTACACAGGAGTCAAAATGTATTTGTCTGATCATAATGATTCCAAAAGGTATAATTTGGACAATCTGTGACTGAATTCCATGGAGTTATGGGGTAAAAACAGCAAAAATGGTGACAAAGGTCAGTTTCAGTTTGTACAGGGGTCAAAAGTTAAAGTTGCTCCAATTTTGGTGAAAAATGATGCAAGATGTTGGTTGAGTTAATAGCATTTTAAAAGGACGAGTTTGCACCATCTCTCATGCTTAGTTATCATGTTAGGGGTTAACATATGTCACATGCCATAGAATCCAATGGATGTCGACCTTGTTTGACCTTTGCTTTGGAAACCAAGCATTTAACACAGTCAAAACTGTTGTGAAAGTATAGGAACACGGACCCACAACAGGGGGCACTAAATGAACGGACAATGGATAAGCCAAACAGTAACAATTTAATGTTGTGAAGTGCACAACGGAATACAGACCAATACAGTTTTGGTAATACAGACAATTATATGTAGAGTGATGTGTGGGCAGGCTTGAGGATAGAAGACGTCCGTCCAGAACCGAGCCGGATCCCACACGGCCCCCACCGCCAACAGATCTGAAGAACACCGGAGCCGCCAAGTCCTGGATCCCCAGGTGGCCACCGTCTCCAGCTGTCAGACCTGGTACTGCTGGCAGAGAACAGAAACAGTGTAGATGAGTGTGAGTTCGCACACTCAGTAATTCCACAGTCTGTGTTCTTTCGGGAGGGAGCACCTCCACCTCCAATCACACACTCGTGCAGCTCCTGTCTAACCACTTATCTGGTTGGAGTGTGAAGCGAAGCCGTCGCTGATCACACCAAACGCCAATCCCACAGATAAGGCAACACCACAGGAAAATGGCTGCAAAGAAGTTCAGATTATTACTCAATGTTTTAAGTCAGCAGAGAATATTACCTCTTACAGATGCTGATTTCTCGGCGGGGAGGTGGAGTTGCAGTCCGGCTTTTATGGTGATGTAGATGATGAGTGACAGCTGGTGCTGATGATGAGTGACAGCTGTCACTCTCTGTTGCTCCGACGCCCTCTCGTGCTTGAAGCCCGCACTTCAAGCAGGGCGCCATCTGGTGGTGGTGGGCCAGCAGTACCTCCTCTTCAGCAGCCCACACAACACAAAACTATTCCATTTATTAATCCTATTATTTATTTTCAACATGACTGTAGCATTTTAAAAAATTTTGACGTCCGGGATGAAAATCAGCACCTCCAAATCTGAGGCCATGGTTCTCGACCGGAAAAAAAGATGTTTTGCCCTCTTCAGGTCGGTGGAGCGTCCTTGCCTCAAGTGGAGGAGTTTAAGTATCTTGGGGTCTTATTCACGAGTGAGGGACAGATGGAGCATGAGATCGATAGACGGATCGGTGCAGCGTCTGCAGTGATGCGGTCGCTGTATCGGACCGTCGTGGTGAAGAGAGAGCTGAGTAGGGGGGCAAAGCTCTCGATTTACCGATCGATCTACGTTCCAATCCTCACCTATGGTCATGAGATTTGGCTCATGACCAAAAGAACGAGATCGCGGGTACAAGCGGCCGAGATGAGTTTCCTCCGCAGGGTGGCTGGGCGCTCCCTTAGAGATAGGGTGAGGAGCTCGGTCACTCGGGAGGAGCTCGGAGTCGAGCCGCTGCTCCTCCACGTCAAAAGGAGTCAGTTGAGGTGGCTCGGGCATCTTTCCGGATGCCCCCTGGACGCCTCGCTGGAGAGGTGTTCCGGGCACGTCCCATTGGGAGGAGGTCCCGGGGAAGACCCAGGACACGCTGGAAGGATTACATCTCTCGGCTGGCTTGGGAACGCCTTGGGGTTCCCCCGGAGGAGCTGGGGGAGGTGTGTGTGGATCGGGAGGTCTGGGTGGCTTTGCTTGAGCTGCTGCCCCCGCGACCCGACTCCGGATAAAGCGAAAGAAAATGGATGGATGGATGAGTAATTCTTTATTGACCCCTGTAGCTCCTTAGAGGTCAGCTCCAGGATGGCTCCATATCTGAAAATAAACAGTAGTTAATTTAGACTATGTGTGCCAAATTCCATGCTTTTATCACAAAATGAACAATTGTTTTGCTATGCCGCCCCACTATTTAGGTTTCTTCCTATAACAGTTTTTGAGAATAAATCAATGTGTTTGCTCATGGTGTAAGGTCTAGACTGTACTTGTGTGTGGACCACCTTTAGGTAACTTATGTTGTCCATGTGGTCAGGTGCGAACATCAACTGAACTTGAAGGTGTTGATTTTGGAGCAGGAGCTTGTTTGTTAGATAGCAGTCAGTCAGTCAGTCTATGAAATTGTACAGTGGAGCTCTCTTGACACTCTCTTGCTGACACTAACGTTCCAGCAGCTTCCACATCATAGCAGTTCTGCGTATTGGTGGTTCCTGGATTGTTCATGAGCAAAAGAACTAGTTTCCTCTGAACTGAGGGTGACAGTTTGGGACCCAAAAACTTTTATACATGTACAATCTTGGAATCTGCAGTTGGTCAGAAATAGGTCCATGAGATAGTCTGGACTTCTATAACTCTATGATCCACTTTGTTTTGGACTTGTACTGTGCGTGGGTGAATCCAAAGAGTGATGTCAAATCCCCATTTTCATAAGGGAGGGGGAGCAGGAGCTAGGGTCCCTTTATTGAGAAAGTAGCATCAACTGAGAACATGGTGCCATTTTGGGGCCAACTGTGCTGAACTACTGAATGAACCTTTTATGCTTTCAACATTTTTTTTTTTTTTTAATCATTTAACTACATAGAGCAACACATCCAGGTACAGGTGCTATCAAAATAAATATAAAAATAGTTAAGCTATCAAATTTACATACATTTACAATTCATGATGATTTATTTAATGAATTTAAAGCCTGATTTACACTTCTACAGCTCTGTAACTCCGTGTCATGCAATGACGTGCGTGACAGTTTTAAGTTCTCCGCTGCTGGATTATGCATTATTATGGATTAATTTGACCCTCAACAAGCTTTTCTTTCTACAGTCATCACTTCCAAATCAAAGGTAAGCTGTACAATTTCTTCTTCTTCTGCCAAACTTACGTGATCCCAAAATGTAATCAGCATGCACACTGCAAAAACTATTAAAATATGATGGGAGACAAAGGAGTGAAAGCAGAAAAGTCTCAAATCACAACCTTTTGCAGTGTCTGATTTAACAGGTGCACGTCAAGCTGTGGGTCCCAGTCTGAGCACGGTGGGAAAAAAATAAACAGCTGGGCTTTTAATCACAGAAATGACTCCGGTTCCACATGCGAGGGCATCATCCGTGAAGAAAACACCTCTCCAACATGCCAAATGCCAGCGAATGTGAGCATTTGCCCACTCAAGTCGGTTACGATGACAAACTGGAGTCAGGTCGAGACCCCGATGAGGACGACGAGCATGCAGATGAGCTTCCCTGAGATGGTTTCTGACATTTTGTGCAGAAATTCTTTGGTTTTGCAAACCGATTGTTTCAGCAGCTGTCCGAGTGGCTGGTCTCAGACGATCTTGGAGGTGAACATGCTGGATGTGGAGGTCCTGGGCTGGTGTGGTTACACGTGGTCTGCGGTTGTGAGGCTGGTTGGATGTACTGCCAAATTCTCTGAAACGACTTTGGAGACGGCTTATGGTAGAGACATGAACATTCAATACACGAGCAACAGCTCTGGTTGACATTCCTGCTGTCAGCATGCCAATTGCACGCTCCCTCAAATCTTGCGACATCTGTGGCATTGTGCTGTGTGATGAAACTGCACCTTTCAGAGTGGCCTTTTATTGTGGGCAGTCTAAGGCACACCTGTGCACTAATCATGGTGTCTAATCAGCATCTTGATATGGCACACCTGTGAGGTGGGATGGATTATCTCAGCAAAGGAGAAGTGCTCACTATCACAGATTTAGACTGGTTTGTGAACAATATTTGAGGGAAATGGTGATACTGTGTATGTGGAAAAAGTTTTAGATCTTTGAGTTCATCTCATACAAAATGGGAGCAAAACCAAAAGTGTTGCGTTTATATTTTTGTTGAGTATATGATGATGGTTTAGGTGAGTTTTACAGTACACGGGATGGAACACTAAATTTACCTCTCAAAGCTTTGACAATGATGTCGGCTTCCATCCCACATGACTGACTTTATTTTCCCAAATGTTTCTTCTGTTCGGATTGAAGGGAATCTAAGCCCTTGTTGTGTCTATTTGTGAATCCAAATGGACAACAATTTTCAGCGAATAAATAAATAAAACAGCTGGATTTCACTGCAGATAGATTAACAGAGATATTGGCCCCAAGATGGCACCATGAGTCACGTGACTGTTTTTTGTATGTTTGTTTGTTTGTTTTTCGACTCGTCATGTCACTACTCTCTGAATAAAGGAACTCTAGCAGGAGCAAGGCCATGTTTGAAGAGTCCATCTCACCGTGACTTCCCCAGATCACCGCAAATCCCTTTCTGTTTTTTTAGCCATTTGAAGATTTGTAAGACTAGAAATAAAAGAAGTGTTAACAAAGATGAAGCTGTGCTTATATTCCAAATACACATAGCATTGTGACAAATCAGAGATTCAAGCTGTGGCACAGAGCACAGCTACAATTTGCTCCTGCGCGTTTTGCAATCTCAAGCACCACATGAGGTCCGTGTCTCACTTTTGGCATGAGACACATCATAAATGTGGGCTATGCATCATCGCCGCTGCAGGAACCCTTCCAAAGCTGCTGCACAGACTCCACAGGGAGACAAGTTTAAGAAAAAAGTGGAAACACAAAGGGCAGTGAGCCACAGACACACTCACAGCTCATCGTAACGATTACCTGTCTATGTATCATTAATGTATAATCACAAAACAATGAAAATCCACTACGTGCAATTTAAAGAGGCTTCGTGTAATCGCCTGTTTTTGCCATGAACGCTTTTGTTCATTATTGTCATCTCTTCTGTTTGCTCCCTCAGGCTCAACATTGATAAAGCAGGACTATCAGCATTTCTCATTTCACAGTCTTCCCCCGTGCACGCAAATGCACACACACTTACACACACACACAAACCAGCACACAGACACCTAGAGAAGGTAGAGAGCAGCTGTTAAATCTTGTCCAGCAGACAGGCTATAATTATGGTAATAAACTTGAACATTCCTTAATGTCATGATGAAGAAGAGGAGATACGCACACGCCGCACTGGGTGACATGCAATAAACCGTAAAGTAGAAGTCATGATTAGGGGGAAAGCGAGTGTGAGTTGTGTTTGAGGAGAAAGTATAGAAAAAAGAAATGGGCCATGAATTACTGTGATGCGAGAGGTATAATACACTCTATTGATTTCTCACTGGGGTGATTAATAGAATTTGTGAGGCAAAGCTGATGAAGGTTAACGCCATAAACAGTAAACCGCACACACACACCCCCCATCATCTGCAGCTGGTGAACTGGTCTGGCTTTATCTCCTCCCCCCACTTTCAAACATGCAGGATGGGCAGCAGAGCATCCAGATTGTTGGGCAGTAATATGACTTGAGAGGAGACCGTGTCAGTAGCGTGTGACTGTGATGTGAAATGTGTTTGGGAATTGTGACAGAAGGGACTTCATGAAAGGAAGTCACAGGCTCCAGGAAGAAATGCAGCAAGGCGACAAGCGGGGAGCAAAAGTGAGAGTGGGAAAATGCAGGCATGATGGCACTAGTCTGTGCACTCAGTCCAACAAATCCTGAGACACTGACTGAATGCATCCTAAAATAATCACTGTAATAATAAATAACTGAGGCTTCTAAGAAACAACGTGCATGTGTGTCTGTCATTTTAAAGGGGACTTTTTGTGAAATTTTGTATTATTTCACCTTGCATGCAGCGGTAATGTTTCAGTCCTGTTTCATAGAATTTTAATTTGATTTGTACAGAACCCGGGAGAGGTCACTTAAAGTGATATTTTTTTCTGGCCGTGATAATTCGTGTGCACATTTTCCTTTAATTGAGCCCTCAAATTAATAAAATGTGTGCACATTTTCCTTTAATCGAGACCTTGAATTAATAAAATGAGTGCATGTTTTCCTTTTGTTCAAAATGAACTCCATAATATGACCTAAATTGTCATCCTCACGACGGGGAGACGCTTCACCCTCAGCATCCTTTTTAATGTGCTTAACCTCCAGATGATGTCATGCTGGGTAGCCAGAGTTCTCTATATGTCCTTTTGCGCCCAAACCATGATGATATATCCTGACCAGATCCATATCTAATGGGGAAATGTATTACACTGTCTGCTGGTTTGTTGACTAATAGCCAACATTTATGTGTCACGACAATACTGAGTGCACGTTTTACAAATTGTGGCCACGTTTAAGTAGATTGTGCCTTTGTTTTACTCAAACGATGCTTAAAACGTGCGCACAATATAACAAAACATGCGCACAATATAACAAAACGAGCGCACAATATAATAAAACGTGCGCACATTCTCTCCACATGCAAAACATTTTGCAATGACACTTCCAGGAGTCCGTAGATTTGGACTGAACTTCGTGAAATGGAAAAAGTTCAGCCAAAGACAAGGTGATTGGATTTTGAAGAAAACTTGATTGAAAGTCAAGATCCCAGGCCAAGGTCAAAATTTTAGCCAAATGCTTGTACACTAGAAATTGGCCAAACATACACCCGTTGTCACTATCAAACACTAATATGAAGCCATATATCACCATTCTATTATTCACATGACCTTTGACCTTAGGTGACAATGAATGACAAAACCTTTTTCAAATGGTTCTTTTGAGGAACTGGTTAAACATACAGTTGTGGTTAATATTAAACACTACAAGTCATATCATTCATCTTTTATTCACATGACCTTTGACCTTGGATAACACTGAAAGACAAAACTGTGAAATTGCCCAGCAAGGCCAAAGGTCAATCATTCAGGCCAAGGTTATGTCTGTCGCAAGTCCTTTAGCTGGTTCACACCAAGCTTGATATGTCAGTAAATGAAGACCCTGAAATTTGACTTGAAGAATTCATTTTGGTAAAGGTCAAGGAATGTGATTTTCATCCTGAGTGGAACACACGGAGATGTTATCTAGAAGTATCCTGGCAAGATCAGCTATGTTACTGAGAAGTGTCCTGGCAAGATCAGCCAGAAGACCATAATTTAGGTGACGGTCGAGGTCACTGAGGTCAAATGTCAGATTGCCAGACTGCCGTAGCCCTTACCGTCTTACTATAACCTGGTAAGGCTTAATCAAGTCTTGTACATGCCGAGTCACAGAATTGTGGGACGTCTGGGCTGTTTTGCACAAAACCCCAACAACACTGTGTAACTGTTAAAGAAAGAATTAAAAACATATGAATTTTGCATAATAAGACACCTTTAAATTATATAAGTAAAAGTCTGTAGTTGTGTTATAAAACACAGATATACGTTTAAGCTTGTGGACATGAACGTTAAGTACACTTACTGTACACTTCAATTAGCCTATGACAATTAGTATGTTTGAGTTTTGTGACTGTAATCATGTCCTCACCTCTGTAAAAGTAACAGTTTGTTTTCTATACTTTTCGCTGCTACAGATGTTTTGTGACCTTCCCATCCAGTCTGGAACTTCTGCTCCTCCTGTTCACCTGCACAATCACACATCTGCATTCAGTTGACTGATTACTCCCTCTGTGTATGTGCCTCCATTTCTCAAATGTGATGCCAGATTGTCTTGTGTTCATGTTCTTTTAGTCAGTAGAGTCTTTAAGTGGCGGTATTGTATCACTTGGCGGTATTGTATCACTTGGCGGTATTGTATCACTTCCTGTTCCGGAGCACTGCGGTGTTTTTCTGTATCTGTTAGCTGTTTAATCTGCGCAGTTAGATTGATCTAGTTATCTAGATTCCGATTTGTTTCCCAGTGTAATCTTTACGTGCCTTAACTAAAGCACTCCTTCTGCTGAATCACCTCTAAATTATTTACACATTATTCACTTTGTGTGTTTTTAGGAATCCGCTAGCTTAGCGCAGCTACTAGCTCTTAGCCGATTTAGCATGGCGGCTTCTCCTGTCTCTCCCGCACTTTTCTGCTCTGGGTGTGAAATGTTTAGTTATTCCTCGGCCTCCTTTAGCAGTAATGGTACTTGTAATAAGTGTAGCTTATTCGTAGCTTTGGAGACCAGGCTGGGCGAATTGGAGACTCTGCTCCGCACCGTGGAAAATTCTACAGCTAGCCAGGCCCCTGTAGTCGGTGCGGACCAAGGTAGCTTAGCCGCCGTTAGTTACCCCCTGGCAGATCCCGAGCAGCCGGGAAAGCAGGCCGACTGGGTGACTGTGAGGAGGAAGCGTAGTTCTAAACAGAAGCCCCGTGTACACCGCCAACCCGTTCACATTTCTAACCGTTTTTCCCCACTCGGCGACACACCCGGCGAGGATCAAACTCTGGTTATTGGCGACTCTGTTTTGAGAAATGTGAAGTTAGCGACACCAGCAACCATAGTCAATTGTCTTCCGGGGGCCAGAGCAGGCGACATTGAAGGAAATTTGAAACTGCTGGCTAAGGCTAAGCGTAAATTTGGTAAGATTGTAATTCACGTCGGCAGTAATGACACCCGGTTACGCCAATCGGAGGTCACTAAAATTAACATTGAATCGGTGTGTAACTTTGCAAAAACAATGTCGGACTCTGTAGTTTTCTCTGGGCCCCTCCCCAATCGGACCGGGAGTGACATGTTTAGCCGCATGTTCTCCTTGAATTGCTGGCTGTCTGAGTGGTGTCCAAAAAATGAGGTGGGCTTCATAGATAATTGGCAAAGCTTTTGGGGAAAACCTGGTCTTGTTAGGAGAGACGGCATCCATCCCACTTTGGATGGAGCAGCTCTCATTTCTAGAAATCTGGCCAATTTTCTTAAATCCTCCAAACCGTGACTATCCACGGTTGGGACCAGGAAGCAGAGTTGTAGTCTTACACACCTCTCTGCAGCTTCTCTCCCCCTGCCATCCCCTCATTACCCCATCCCCGTAGAGACGGTGCCTGCTCCCAGACCACCAATAACCAGCAAAAATCTATTTAAGCATAAAAAATTCAAAAAGAAAAAATAATATAGCACCTTCAACTGCACCACAGACTAAAACAGTTAAATGTGGTCTATTAAACATTAGGTCTCTCTCTTCTAAGTCCCTGTTGGTAAATGATATAATAATTGATCAACATATTGATTTATTCTGCCTTACAGAAACCTGGTTACAGCAGGATGAATATGTTAGTTTAAATGAGTCAACACCCCCGAGTCACACTAACTGTCAGAATGCTCGTAGCACGGGCCGGGGCGGAGGATTAGCAGCAATCTTCCATTCCAGCTTATTAATTAATCAAAAACCCAGACAGAGCTTTAATTCATTTGAAAGCTTGACTCTTAGTCTTGTCCATCCAAATTGGAAGTCCCAAAAACCAGTTTTATTTGTTATTATCTATCATCCACCTGGTCGTTACTGTGAGTTTCTCTGTGAATTTTCAGACCTTTTGTCTGACTTAGTGCTTAGCTCAGATAAGATAATTATAGTGGGCGATTTTAACATCCACACAGATACTGAGAATGACAGCCTCAACACTGCATTTAATCTATTATTAGACTCTATTGGCTTTGCTCAAAAAGTAAATGAGTCCACCCACCACTTTAATCATATCTTAGATCTTGTTCTGACTTATGGTATGGAAATAGAAGACTTAACAGTATTCCCTGAAAACTCCCTGCTGTCTGATCATTTCTTAATAACATTTACATTTACTCTGATGGACTACCCAGCAGTGGGGAATAAGTTTCATTACACTAGAAGTCTTTCAGAAAGCGCTGTAACTAGGTTTAAGGATATGATTCCTTCTTTATGTTCTCTAATGCCATATACCAACACAGTGCAGAGTAGCTACCTAAACTCTGTGAGATAGAGTATCTCGTCAATAGTTTTACATCCTCATTGAAGACAACTTTGGATGCTGTAGCTCCTCTGAAAAAGAGAGCTTTAAATCAGAAGTGCCTGACTCCGTGGTATAACTCACAAACTCGTAGCTTAAAGCAGATAACCCGTAAGTTGGAGAGGAAATGGCATCTCACTAATTTAGAAGATCTTCACTTAGCCTGGAAAAGAGTCTGTTGCTCTATAAAAAAGCCCTCCGTAAAGCTAGGACATCTTTCTACTCATCACTAATTGAAGAAAATAAGAACAACCCCAGGTTTCTTTTCAGCACTGTAGCCAGGCTGACAAAGAGTCAGAGCTCTATTGAGCTGAGTATTCCATTAACTTTAACTAGTAATGACTTCATGACTTTCTTTGCTAACAAAATTTTAACTATTAGAGAAAAAATTACTCATAACCATCCCAAAGACGTATCGTTATCTTTGGCTGCTTTCAGTGATGCCGGTATTTGGTTAGACTCATTCTCTCCGATTGTTCTGTCTGAGTTATTTTCATTAGTTACTTCATCCAAACCATCAACATGTTTATTAGACCCCATTCCTACCAGGCTGCTCAAGGAAGCCCTACCATTATTTAATGCTTCGATCTTAAATATGATCAATCTATCTTTGTTAGTTGGCTATGTACCACAGGCTTTTAAGGTGGCAGTAATTAAACCATTACTTAAAAAGCCATCACTTGACCCAGCTATCTTAGCTAATTATAGGCCAATCTCCAACCTTCCTTTTCTCTCAAAAATTCTTGAAAGGGTAGTTGTAAAACAGCTAATTGATCATCTGCAGAGGAATGGTCTATTTGAAGAGTTTCAGTCAGGTTTTAGAATTCATCATAGTACAGAAACAGCATTAGTGAAGGTTACAAATGATCTTCTTATGGCCTCGGACAGTGGACTCATCTCTGTGCTTGTTCTGTTAGACCTCAGTGCTGCTTTTGATACTGTTGACCATAAAATTTTATTACAGAGATTAGAGCATGCCATAGGTATTAAAGGCACTGCGCTGCGGTGGTTTGAATCATATTTGTCTAATAGATTACAATTTGTTCATGTACATGGGGAATCTTCTTCACAGACTAGGGTTAATTATGGAGTTCCACAAGGTTCTGTGCTAGGACCAATTTTATTCACTTTATACATGCTTCCCTTAGGTAGTATTATTAGACGGTATTGCTTAAATTTTCATTGTTACGCAGATGATACCCAGCTTTATCTATCCATGAAGCCAGAGGACACACACCAATTAGCTAAACTGCAGGATTGTCTTACAGACATAAAGACATGGATGACCTCTAATTTCCTGCTTTTAAACTCAGATAAAACTGAAGTTATTGTACTTGGCCCCACAAATCTTAGAAACATGGTGTCTAACCAGATCCTTACTCTGGATGGCATTGCCCTGGCCTCTAGTAATACTGTGAGAAATCTTGGAGTCATTTTTGATCAGGATATGTCATTCAAAGCGCATATTAAACAAATATGTAGGACTGCTTTTTTGCATTTACGCAATATCTCTAAAATCAGAAAGGTCTTGTCTCAGAGTGATGCTGAAAAACTAATTCATGCATTTATTTCCTCTAGGCTGGACTATTGTAATTCATTATTATCAGGTTGTCCTAAAAGTTCCCTAAAAAGCCTTCAGTTAATTCAAAATGCTGCAGCTAGAGTACTGACGGGGACTAGAAGGAGAGAGCATATCTCACCCATATTGGCCTCTCTTCATTGGCTTCCTGTTAATTCTAGAATAGAATTTAAAATTCTTCTTCTTACTTATAAGGTTTTGAATAATCAGGTCCAACCTTATCTTAGGGACCTCGTAGTACCATATCACCCCAATAGAGCGCTTCGCTCTCAGACTGCAGGCTTACTTGTAGTTCCTAGGGTTTGTAAGAGTAGAATGGGAGGCAGAGCCTTCAGCTTTCAGGCTCCTCTCCTGTGGAACCAGCTCCCAATTCAGATCAGGGAGACAGACACCCTCTCTACTTTTAAGATTAGGCTTAAAACTTTCCTTTTTGCTAAAGCTTATAGTTAGGGCTGGATCGGGTGACCCTGAACCATCCCTTAGTTATGCTGCTATAGACGTAGACTGCTGGGGGGTTCCCATGATGCACTGTTTCTTTCTCTTTTTGCTCTGTATGCACCACTCTGCATTTAATCATTAGTGATCGATCTCTGCTCCCCTCCACAGCATGTCTTTTTCCTGGTTCTCTCCCTCAGCCCCAACCAGTCCCAGCAGAAGACTGCCCCTCCCTGAGCCTGGTTCTGCTGGAGGGTTCTTCCTGTTAAAAGGGAGTTTTTCCTTCCCACTGTAGCCAAGTGCTTGCTCACAGGGGGTCGTTTTGACCGTTGGGGTTTTACATAATTATTGTATGGCCTTGCCTTACAATGTAAAGCGCCTTGGGGCAACTGTTTGTTGTGATTTGGCGCTATATAAAAAAAAATTGATTGATTGAATTGATTGAAGTGCAGATGGGAGTTTCAACAGCTAAGATCCATGTTTTGTGAATTGTTCAAACCTCAGGGTTTGACATGGGTGTTACAAATGTGCTTTGAAACATCAGTCACATGATCATTTCATATCCTTTATAAAACCTACCTGAGTTGGTTCTGACAATATCAAGATCCCAACATCAAGATCTTTGAATTTTTCAAAACATGTGTTTCTTGAGCCCAACTGATATATTAGTTGGCTGATAATATGAATGAGCCTTTCATGAACATATCAGTATAGTTGTTAGTTTTGAAGCTATGAAAACTTATTTTACCAAATAAACAATGCACTTAGGCTGTTGGAAATTGTGTCATTACACACTTTATCCAGTAGGAGGCACTTGGATGACAATGCTGTCAAATACACATGGGACCCCCATCACCCATTTGTCATATTAGCTCCAAAAGACAGAGGAAAAGTAACCAGCTGTCATTTATTTTTAATCAGAGTGGATGTTTTACAGTGACAAGAGACAAGTGCTCGCTATGCCGCCAGCTAGGCGGGGTCAAATTAGACAAGAGGTCTATTTTATGCAAGTCCAGAGTGGTGCAACACAGCCCCTGCCAATCCAAGTGAAAGCAGTGTGGCAGCAGCATGATAATGTTGGTTACTTGTTGGTTATATTTCATTTTCAATTTTCAAGTTATTATATTTTATATAGCGCCAAATCACAACAAAGCTGCCTCAAGGCACTTCACACAAATAAATTCTAACCTTACCAACCACTAGAACGAGCACACAGGAGACAAGGAAAGGAAAAACTCACTCTGATGATATTGAGACTGCTTAGGCCATTCTAACAGTTACAAGGTTTTTACAAAGTTTTACAGAGCTGAAGAAACAGAAAACAGGAATTCAATTAGGTAACTTCAATGAAGTATATTTATTGTTATTTATAATAAGGTTCATGTTTAAAATGTAAAACATCAAGCCTCAATTACATTTCTTTGTTATAAGGGTTTGATAGTGAAATATTCAGAATCATTGCCATTTCTTACCCATATATTGTTAGATACTGTATATTCTTGAAAAAGTTTTAGTCCCGAATATCGTTATTGGTATCGGCTCCCCAAAAATCCTTATCAGTTGTTTCATTAGTTTCAAAAGTAGGCTGAACTACCAGAAAAAAAGGTTAAAATTTCTGCTGCTGCAAGAACGTTCTCTGACCCAAGACTGAATGGGCTAAACGTGAGTTGTCTTTTAACTTACTCATAGAGGTTGTACTGATCAACCGACCTCGGCCTGTCGTCACTTTAGAGCAGTGAATCAAAATGCTGCTCCTCCTTGCAGTATTAATTTCACACGTCACATTTCTTCCTGGTCTTGTGACACCTAAGCAAGTAAGTAAATTTTATTTATATAGCGCCTTTCACAGACATAAGTCACAAAGCACTTCACAGGTTAAAATACTATAAAAATAATAAAACATGGATAAAACAAAGGACAAGGTTAACAATTGGTCAGTTCTGAAAAGCCTTATTAAAGAGAAGAGTCTTCAAATGCTTCTTAAAGTCTCAGCACATTCCAGGGAACGCAGGAAAAGTGGCAGTTCATTCCAGAGACGAGGAGCTGTGGCTTTAAAAGATCTGTCACCTCGGGTTTTAAAGCAGGTTCTTGGAACCATCAGCAGGTTCTGACCTGAAGACCTGAGACTACGGGCAGAGGTATAAGGCTGAATCAGATCTTTAATATATCCGGGAGCCTGACCATGAAGGGCTTGGAACATCAGGACCAAGATTTTGAAAGTGAGTCTAGACTCAACTGGGAGCCAATGGAGAGACTTTAGGACAGGGGTAATATGAGCTCTCCTATTTGTACGAGTCAATAGCCTCGCAGCAGAGTTTTGGACGTACTGTAGCCGGTTAAGGTCTTTTCTACTATGGCAGGTAAACAGGCTGTTACAGTAGTCCAATCGTGAGGAGATAAAGGCGTGAATGATTGTCTCCAGCTCATGGCAAGGTACCACCTGTCGCAGCTTGGCGATATTCCGCAAGTGAAAAAAACAATTTCTAATTAATTTATTACAATGCTCAGAAAGAGACATTACTTCATCAAAGATGACTCAGAGATTCCGCAGACTTGTCTTAACTGACAAGCCCAAGTCACCCAACTGCTGCTTGATGCCGGGAATGGCATCATCAGGGGCAACAAGAAGTGTCTCAGTTTTCTCGGAGTTCAACTGAAGGCTATTTCCATTCAGCCACTGCTTCACCTGTGACAGACAGTTCATTAAAGAGTTCAGTTTCCAAAGTTCCGTAGTTTTAAAAGAGCAGTATAGTTGTATATCATCAGCATACAGATGATAGGACACATCACTGAAACACTGAATTATCTGCCCAAGGGGAAGAATATATAAAAGAAACAAGAGTGGCCCCAGCACCGAGCCTTGTGGTATGCCGCACTGCAGATGAGCTGACTCAGACCTAACATGGTTTACTGAATCGCTAAAACTCCTGTTTGTCAAATAGGAGGTAAACCATTTCAGCACAGAGCCTGACATCCCCACCAGATCTCGCAGCCTATTGACCATGATGGTGTGGTCGACTGTGTCAAAGGCAGAGGACAGGTCTAAGAGGACCATCACAATACACCTCCCAGCGTCAGCAGACATCATGATGTCACTGGACACTCTTAACAGTGCAGTCTCAGTAGAGTGGTGTTTCCGAAAACCTGACTGGAATTTGTCATAGATGTTATATGTCTCAAGGAAGGATGTCAGTTTGTTTGGCTACCAGTTTTTCCAGTAATTTAGATAGAAAGGGAAGCTTAGATATTGGGCAGTAGCTTTTATACTCTGCTTGGTCCATGTTAGGCTTTTTGAGTCTTGGTTCAATCACCGTATGTTTGAAGTGGGTGGGAAATACATCAGATGAAAGGGAAAAATTGAACAATTCAGTAACCCATGGGCCAATATAGTCAAGAATATTAAGGAGAAGTTTAGAGGGGATAATGTCGACCAAGCTAAACGTCAGCCTCATTTTGGATGACAATGCCACAATGTCTTCCAAATGCACAGGGTCGAAGGTTGACCACATCTGTGCAGGTGTCTCACTCTGAATAGGGCCGGAATATGAAGGCCAGTTTATTTGGTCTTTTATTTCCTGTACTTTCACAATAAAGAAAAAAAGTTATTGCTGTCAGCTTCAGAGAGCACAGGGGTAGCAGGAGCAGTGTTAGACACTAAAGAATTTATAGTGTCAAATAACACTATCGGGTTTCCCTTATTTGTTGTTATTAATTGTTGAAAGTGTTTAAATCTGGCCTCTTTTATAGACTCATTTAAAGACAACATATGGTCTTTAAGATGCAACCTATGGACCTGGAGCTGAGTGGATTTCCATAGCCGTTCAATTTACGGCACGTTCTTTTTATGCCGCGTTCACACCGGGCGCGATCAGACGCTACAAATTTGCGTGGGTCGCCAGGCGACGGACGCGCCTCCTTCGCCCGGTGTGTCGCTCTGCTTGGGTGGACATTCGCTGTGAAAATTCGCCCCGGTGCGTCATCAAATAGGAGGAGCTTCCATTCTGCTCGCCGGCTCCGTTGTCAGTCAAGCTAACATGTCGGACCTTGATCACACAGAGTGAGTTGTTGTGAAAAGCTCCCAATACAGAGAGTATCATTATTTGCTACAGGAGCTGTGTCTGGGTGACGGCTGCTTTCAGCGGTCCTTCCACCTCTGCGGGACCCAGTTTGAGGATCAACTGTCCCGTTCGTGCGCGCACATGTAAACAATTAAAAAAAAAAACTCCGCTGCTTTCTGCAGCTCGCTCTTCCCCCAAAAAACTGTCATAATTGTGTTTAGAAACCAGTCACCATTTGTTTTATTATACATCTGTGTAGTTAATTAATAAAATATTCTCTACAGACAATTCGCTCGCGCGCGCACGTAAGAAGAGAAAAGAAAAGGAAAAAGCTCCGCTCCAGCTGCTGCAAGTAGGGCTGCTGCTCGCTCCAAAAGCTCTGTCATAATTGTGTTTAGAAACCAGTCACCATTTGCTTTATACAGGTGTGTATTTAATAAGTAAAATAATCTCCAGGACGATTCGCGCGCGAAACTCCGCTCCCCGCTGCTGTGGTGCTGCTGTTCGCTCCAAAAACTCTGTCATGATTGTGAAATAAAGGACAAAAGAGACATAAGTCCTGCTCACAGGCTGCTACCAGATACAGGACATGTTCACATCTTCAGTCAAACTCCAGACATCTCCACGTCACTACATATTCAGTCCCTGATTGGTCATTGCGGCGCGACGAGACGAAAAAGTTCAGATTTTTGAACTTGGGGAGGAGGGCAACGTGACATGAGGCGACGCAATATTATGCCACAAATGCGCAAAATGCTCAAAATCGCTTCACTCGCGTCGCTTCACTCGAGTCCATTGCGTCGCACTGCGCAGTTTGGCGCCAAAACGCGTCCTCACATAGGGATTACATGGCAACCTGTGGCTGCAGTCGCTCGCGTCGCGCCCGGTGTGAATGCGGCTTTAAACTCCGGATGCTGTCATTTATCCAAGGGCAGGTGTGTTCATGGGTAGCACAGATTGTCTTGAGAGGAGCAACTTTGTCCAAGATTGTAGCACAATGAGAATTAAAACAGTTCAAGAAGCTGTCCACATCTGTGCAGTGTTCAACAACGTAAGAATCAAACAAGGCACAGAATCTGCCTGCTGTTGTCTCTGTGATGATCCTTCGTTCGGCCTGTTTACGGACAGGTCGAGGCTCAAGAAGAACAGAAAGATTAAAGAAAATGCCACTATGATCACTCGTGGACATCCTCAACACATACGTTTGTGACGTGTAGGCCTAGTGAGTACACTTGATCGAGTGTATGTTCCTTTAGGTGGGTGGGGCCTAATACATGTCTAAAATCATGGATTTCCATAGTCTTTAAAAATTCCACTGCTGGGGTAGACAAAGTGTCTTCAAAGTGCAGGTTAAAATCACAAAGAACTAAAAGTCTCTCGAGTTTAATAAGAGATGATTAAAAAGCTGTTAAACTCTGTGATAAAAGAGCCTGCAAAACCAGGGGGACGATAAATTAAAATTACATAAAAACTGCTTGAGGAACCGACCTTAATCATATGTGATTCAAATGAGGGGAAATGTTCACAGTCAATCATTCTGCATGTGTATCTGTCCTGAAACACAACAGCTAGACCTCCACCTCTTCGACCAGGGCAGGGCTTCCCAAGAGCACTGCACCTGACTATCTAATAAGTACCAGAATTTGATCAACTGTTTTTGGCACCTTTCACTTCTCTCATTTAGCTGAAGACATATGTTTTGGTTGGTCAAATGTGCCAGTATAATTTGGAGCACCAAATTTATTGATCTCCTACTTGGAAAAATATGATACTTAAGCTCCAAATTGGAGAGCCGGTTGGGAAACTCAAGCCAAAACCATCCAAGTACATGCTGTTGCTCAATGTCACTCCATAAGAATTACCTGTAGAGCGACGAAAATAATCAGCTAACTTGGCAGAAGCCCCCCAAGTCTCTGGAACTCCCCTGGGCACCATTCATCCAAAAAATAATTGATATGACATGCCGGTGGTGTGCAGAGCAATGGTGACATGCCAGAAAAGCATAGCACTCATAACATATAGCTTGACTGCATAGTCGTATTTCTCCTTACTATGCATGCTGGCTCATTATGGATTACACATACACCTCTGCTGTTCCCACAATATATCTGGAGTAAAATAAATTTTAAAAAAGATCTTCATTAAGGGCCCCTTCACACATAGTATGAATGTGGTGGAATTGCACATGAATTGCGCATGAAGCAGGAATCATGTGCAATATGTGTAAAATCGTAGCTGCCTCTGATGCCTCATACACCTGTTGCTACAACTATTTGTGCACACCAGCGGCTGAAAGACAGAGTGTGCCCTGTGAGAGCCGATTTGATCCCTCTCGCGGCAGGTGTCGGCCAGATTCCAGGTGATACACATGAACATCTAACACCGCTTGCTTGGCACTTAGAAAATGTGTGGCCATATGAGCTATTAGCACAAAACAGTCAGCAGACGATCACTTTTGAGCTGGCGGTGAAATTTGTCAAAGTGCCCCCACGACTGTGGAGTTGCCGAGTACACATGTGGCATGCAAGAGTGTCGGTTCCCCCCACAACACGTGTGCATGTGTTTTGTATGCTGCTCCCCGCTCCCCGCTCCAACACGTGTGTGCGTGTGGTTTGCTTGCACTCCCGCAGGCAAGGCGCCTCTCGTGATCAAAGGACGGGGGCATGGCTGGCTGCCCACAGCAAGAGCTGTTGACAACTCTGGTCCTGGACGTCACAGCTGCAGAACACGTACCGTGTTTTGACGGACACGCGCGCATGTGTGTGCTTGCTGTCCTCACGTGGAAATATGTAACAACATATATCGCTTTTGCGATGGGCTGGAGAGCATGCTGTCCCAACTGTTCCGCTGCTACGGGTTCATGCAAGCTCGTGCACGACCCCGTCGTGTGCACAAAACTGTCAGCGGGTTTGTTCACGCCTGCCTCCCGGCTCGATGTTTTCATGGTTCGCTCATACGAGCTGTTCCGCTGTGATTCGCCCTGATATGTACTTATTCATACTATGTGTGAAGGGGCCATAAGCTTTGGTGCAATGTGACTTTTGCATTATTCTCCTGGAAAAAGATCACTATCCTCATCCTTCAGTTACTTCCTTTTTCATACAAGACACCTATTTAAAAGACCTAAGGTTTTATTTATTAATGATGTGTATGCACTAAAACCATGTGTACATCATTTCCCACACAACAACTGGAGTTTATTATAGAAGAATGTGTAGCTTCCAATGCTTTTAGGAGTGGCCTTCAGGAACTTTGGTGACTGGTCTGACATTACAGTGGACACTGTCTCACAAATGTAGCCTTTGGACTTCTGATCTGCAACTCAGTTATTCATTCAATTATCCCACCATTGCAAATAATGAATCATATAGTTGCAACATATTTTGTTGCTGTATCTTCTGTCAAATATGTGCGTTTTTTGTTTGTTTGTATGCTTGTTTTGTCTTGTTAGTGTGGCCACAGCTGCCTGCTTGAGGTTGTTTCCTGTAATGAGGGAGTTTTTTTTCTTTATTACTTCCATCAGTGTTCTTGGTCACTCAGTGGATAATGTCTAGACTTTGTTCATGCGATTTGAAATGATGTTTATAATTTGAAATTATCTAGATAAATTGAATTAGTTATAATGGCTGTAACTCATACATTCTTCAGACCATACAGTCACGTGTTTTTCAGATCAAGTTAAGCCTGTGCTAAAGTGGAAATGGAAAACAAGGCAAGATGTAATTTAATGTACAACAAAGCAGCCAATGTCAAAGAGTTTGCATTTGTTATTACCATTAAATCATATTTTTGATCATGCACGCACACACCTATATGAGTATGTACAATTCCCCCCTCACAAACAGCTTCTTAATTAATTGTCTGGACTAAATTTGATCAGACCTCTTATTATTTATTGATTTATTTATTGATTTGTTTTGATGCTATAAATAGTCACGGCTGTGCATTGCACAAAAGTTGATTGCCTCCAGTATTTTCCTCATTCAGTGGCATTTCTTTTGAATGTGATTCCAGAATCAGGACCATTCACCAAATGAAACACATTTCCTTTTCTAAACCTCTCTTAGGACTGTTTCATTTTCACATTGAATAAAACTGCACTTCTGTGTGTTGTTTTTTTCATTTCCATGATATTCTCTGCTGTGTGACAGAATGGGCTGTCTTTTCAGTTACAGAGACACACACACAGTGTGCGATTGTTTGAAGGATTGTGTTTGTCCATTCATGGCAAAAGATGGGAGTGGACAGCAGACCAGTGCACGTGTGCACACTTTCACAATAAATGAGATTTGTAAAGGAGAACTATGGATATGGATTTTTAACTGTGATGAAAGGATGTGTGTGCACATTCATTATTAATATGCATATGCATGGCCTAGATTGCAAGCGAAGCTTTGGTTCAGGAATTAAGTTTAGTAGCAGTTTGATGCCACATTTCTCCATGTAATGTGGAGTTGTGTCAGGAAGAGCAACCGGTGTAAATTTGTGCCAAGTCAACATGCAGATCCAACTTGGATCTGCTGTGGTGACCCTAAGTGAAAACAATTGGGTTCAGCCAAAGGGATTTACTAGTAGTCAGCAAGATGAGAGAATTTTAAAAAGCAACCCAGTGTATTTACTACTTTAGGTAAAACTAATGGCAAGAACTAAAATCCTAATGGCATTTCACATTACATTGTGTTGTTTGACTGAACCAGGTGGGACCAAGATTTGTGACCAGAAGCCTTGATCCTAAAATTCTCCTTTCATCTGTGCAATTGATCGCAGAATTTTAAAGCATGAAAACTGGTGGACTGGCAGATAAAAAGAAAGTTCACCAACCTTTGCTTCAGAATTACAACAAATTGTAATATTTTTGAAAGACTTTGCCATGTATTGTCAGCAGTGTTGGGCATATTACTTAAAAAAGAAATTACAGTTACTAGTTGTTGTTGTTTCACCTTCTCCCATTTCATTCGGGGTCGCCACAGCTGATACACTCAAATCCGCATTGGTATTTGGCACAAGTTTTATGGTGGGTGCCCTTCCTGACGCAACTCCAGTTTTACCTGGAGAAACACACACAGCCAGTGGTGTTCCAAAGAGGTCTCCCATCCAAGTACTAACTAGGCCCCGTACTGCTTAGCTTCTAAGATCCAACGGGATCAGGGTGACACAGAGCAGACTGACTGCAAATTAAAGTTACTAGTTACGTCTCCAAAAAAGTAAGTTTTCAATTTCAATTTATTTTCATTTATATAGTGCCAAATCACAACAAAGTTGTCTAACCTTACCAACCCCCAAAGCAAGCACACAGGCAACAGTGGTAAGGAAAAACGCCCTCTGATGATTTGAGGAAGAAACCTCAAGCAGATCAGACTCAAAGGGGCAACCCTCTGCTTGGGCCATGCCACCGACACAATTTACAAAACAATTCACAAAATGAATATACAGGAAATTTTGCCGGTGCACAGGACTTGAGGGTTGCAGAAACAGACACCACACCCATCTCTGGATGGAGCCGCACCTCAAACAGAGAGGAAAAAAAACTGAATCAGGCATCAGAAAGACAACAAATACAGTATAATTAGCGTTAAGCAACAAGAAAAACAGAAGAAATACTAAGGTGATCGCCGGCCACACAATTTTATAGGTTAGTAGCAAAAAACAGCGTTTTTATTCTTCTCTACAAGAGTCAAGACAGAAGTCAGACTACCAGAGCAAGAATTTTAGCTGAGGAAGCTTCTGTGATTTGAAGCGAAACGTCCTCACGTCAAGCAACCCAGTCCAGTCGAAGATTCAAGCTTCTCTACTATGGAAACAACCTGGACAACTGAGAGCCTACACAGAAACATAGTAGCAAAACCTTAAAATCTGATCTCACAGGGACAGGAAGCAAGTGAAGAGATGCCAAAATGGTTGTAATGTGGTCAAAATTTCTGCTTCCTGTCAAAAGTCTGGCAGCAGCATTTTGAACGAATTGGAGAGCCCTAATGCTGGACTGCGGTAAATCAGAAAATAGAACATTGTAATAGTCCAATCAAGAAGAGACAAATGCATGAATCAGGGTCTCAGCGTCAGCCATAGACAGGATGGGACGAATCTTCGATATACAGTAGTGTTCAGAATAATAGTAGTGCTATGTGACTAAAAAGATTAATCCAGGTTTTGAGTGTTTTTCTTACTGTTACATGGGAAACAAGGTACCAGTAGATTCAGTAGATTCTCACAAATCCAACAAGACCAAGCATTCATGATATGCACACTCTTAAGGCTATGAAATTGGGCTATTAGTAAAAAAAAAAGTAGAAAAGGGGGTGTTCACAATAATAGTAGTGTGGCATTCAGTCAGTGAGTTTGTCAGTTTTGTGGAACAAACAGGTGTGAATCAGGTGTCCCCTATTTAAGGATGAAGCCAGCACCTGTTGAATATGCTTTTCTCTTTGAAAGCCTGAGGAAAATGGGACATCTAAGACATTGTTCAGAAGAACAGCGTAGTTTGATTAAAAAGTTGATTGGAGAGGGAAAACTTATACGCAGGTGCAAAAAATTATAGGCTGTTCATCTACAATGATCTCCAATGCTTTAAAATGGACAAAAAAAAAAAAAAAACAGACGTGTGGAAGAAAACGGAAAACAACCATCAAAATGGATAGAAGATTAACCAGAATGGCAAAGGCTCACCCATTGATCAGCTCCAGGATGATCAAAGACAGTCTGGAGCTACCTGTAAGTGCTGTGACAGAAGACGACTGTGTGAAGCTAATTTATTTGCAAGAATCCCCTGCAAAGTCCCTCTGTTAAATAAAAGACGTGCAGAAGAGGTTACAATTTGCCAAAGAACACATCAACTGGCCTAAAGAGAAATGGAGGAATATTTTGTGGACTGATGAGAGTAAAATTGTTCTTTTTGGGTCCAAGGGCCACAGACAGTTTGTGAGACGACCCCCAAACTCTGAATTCAAGCCACAGTTCACAGTGAAGACAGTGAAGCATGGTGGTGCAAGCATCATGATATGGGCATGTTTCTCCTACTATGGTGTTGGGCCTATATATCGCATACCAGGTATCATGGACCAGTTTGGATATGTCAAGATACTTGAAGAAGTCATGTTGCCTTATGCTGAAGAGGACATGCCCTTGAAATGGGTGTTTCAACAAGACAATGACCCCAAGCACACTAGTAAACGAGCAAAATCTTGGTTCCAAACCAACAAAATTAATGCCTCGCAGATGTGAAGAAATCATGAAAAACTGTGGTTTTACAACTAAATACTAGTTTAGTGATTCGCAGGATTGCTTAAAAGTAGTTTGAACATAATAGTTTTGAGTTTGTAGCGTCAACAGCAGATGCTACTATTATTGTGAACACCCCCTTTTCTACTTTTTTTTTTTAATAATAGCCCAATTTCATAGCCTTAAGAGTGTGCATATCATGAATGCTTGGTCTTGTTGGATTTGTGAGAATCTACTGAATCTACTGGTACCTTGTTTCCCATGTAACAATAAGAAATATACTCAAAACCTGGATTAATCTTTTTAGTCACATAGCACTACTATTATTCTGAACACTATTGTATTTCGCAGGTGGAAGAAAGCATAATATCTCAAATGTGGAGGTCAAAGGACAACGTAGGATCAAAAATTACTCCAAGATTCCTTTGTCAGCGTGATGTATGACACACGAGCCTAGGCTAAGCGTTAACTGGTCAAATTGATGTCTTACTAGACCAAGAACCATCATTTCAGTCTTATCAGAGTTTAAAAGTGGGACATTGCTAGACATCCATCTTCTTACTGATGCAAGGCAATTTTCTAAGAATTTTATGTGGATGAGATTACCAGCAGTTATCGGCATGTATAACTGAGTATCATCAGCATAGCAGTAAAAGGTAGAAAAGCAGAGGGGCTGTGGATCCCCATCTTTTATGTCACTAAGGTTAGAGGTAGTGTTATTATACAAAACACAGTGAGAACAACTGGTCAGGTATGACGTCAACGATGCAAGGGCAGTCCCAGTAATCCCAAAATGATTCTTCAGCCTATCGAGTAGAATATGATGATCCACAATATCAAATGCAGCACTAAGATCTAACAGCACCAGAACCGTAGTGTTATCCGAATCCATTGCAAGCAGAAGATCATTCACCACTTTAGTGAGAGCCATCTCAATGAATTTTAACCCCCCCCCCCCCCCCCCCCCCAAATCTTTTTCTTCTCTCGGTTGCTCCCGTTTGGAGTCACCACAGCAGATCAATTGTTTCCATCTCAACTCAATTTTATTTATAAAGCACTTTAAAACAGCCACAACTGAAACAAAGTGCTGGACATGGGGTTCATAGAAACAACACAACAACAATAAAAACAACAGTGGGGAAACAAAAACAGCTAAAACAGAGCAAAGTCTCATGCTATGTTAAAAGCCAGTGAATAAAAGTGGGTTTTAAAAACAGACATTGAGGAGGCCTAATGTGCACAGGTAGGGCATTCCAAATTTTAGGAGCAGCAACAGAGATTGCTCTGTGCCCTATGAGTGTTTGCTTGGACCTCAATACCTCAAGAAACAGATGATCAGCTGACGGGAGGCACCATGCAGGGGCGTAAGGGTGAAGAAGCTCAGAGAGGTGGGGTGGGATAAGGCCATTTAAATACGAGGTCTGTTAGAAAAGTAAAGGACCTTTTTATTTTTTGCAAAAACCATATGGATTTGAATCACGTGTGATTGCATCAGCCAAGCTTGAACCTTCGTGCGCATGCGTGAGTTTTTTCACGCCTTTCGGTTGCGTCAGTCGCCTGTGAGCACGCTTTGTTGGAGGAGTGGTCCAGCCCCCTCGGCGGATTTTCATTGTCAGGAAAATGGCCGAGCGACTGCCACTTTGCTGCATCAAAATTTTTTCAGAAACTGTGAGAGACAGCCAGGTGGAAACCATTCGGAAAATTCAGATGGCTTTCGGTGAAGATCTTATGGGTATCACACAGATTAAGGAGCATTACAACCGGATTAAAGATGGCCCACAGCGGCTGAGGGCGCGCCGCACTTTGAACGGCCATCGACAGGCTGAAACGACCAGATCATTTCCAAAGTGAAGGCTGTGTTGATCCGGGACGTCGTCTGACTACCAGAGAAATGGCAAGAGAGGTGGACATAGCACTTTTTCGGCACATTACACTGTTACAGGAGATTTTGTAATGAAAGACGTGCGGCGGAATTCGCGCGTCAGGACCGAGCCGCTAATGGCACAGAACAAAAAGCACCTCCCTGTTGGAAGTCTCACGGGACATGCCCAGCTCTTCCACCATTCAGACGGCTTTGGGTGGCTTTTCAGTCGAGTGAGTATCCAAGAAATTGTCGAAGAGCTGGGCATGCCACAACATGTCCTGTGAGACCAACACGGAGGTGCTTTCGTTCCGCGCCATTAGCGGCTCCATGGCGAATTCCTCCGCTCCTGTTTTCAAGACAAAATCTCCTTTAACAGTGGAATGTGCCGGGAAAGTGCTATGTCCACCTTTTCTGCCATTTCTCTGGTAGTCAGACGACGTCCCGGATCAACACAGCATTCAGTTTGGAAATTATCTGGTCGTTTCAGCCTGTCGATCGCCGCTTGGAGCATGGCGTGCCCTCCACCATTGTGTGCCGTCTTTAAACTGGCTGTACCACTCCTTAATCTCTGTGATGCCCATAAAATCGTCCCTGAAGGCCATCTGAATTTTCCGAATGGTGTCCACCTGGCTGTCTCTCACAGTTTCTGGAAAAATTTGATGCAGCGCTGCTCCAGCCGTTCAGACATTTTCCTCACAATGAAAATCTGATGAGGGGGGAGGACCAGTGCTCACTCAAAGCCTGCTCACAGGCGAATGACGCAACCGACAGGCGTGAAAAAACTCACGCATGCACACGAACGATTCAAATCCATGTAGTTTTTGCAAAAAATAAAAAGGTCTGATACTTTTCTAATAGACCTCGTATTTAAACACAAATAAAAGAATCTTAAAATGAACCCTAAAATGCACAGGCAGCCAGTGGAGGGAGGCCAGGATGGGTGTAATGTGCTCCCTCTTTCAAACTCCAGAAAGCAGATGAGCAGCGTTCTGAACTAACTGGAGACGTGCAAGGGAGGACTGACTAACTGCAAATTAAAGTGCATTACAGTTATTACAGAGGTAATGAAAGCACTGATTACTGTTTCTAAGTGATGATATGCACAGACACACCTTAGCAAACTACCTGAGGTGAAAGAAACTTCAACTAACTACTGCACTAATTTGGTGATCCAATTTAAAATCGCTGTCGATCTTAAAATCCAAATTAGTATCAGTACACTTCGCATAAGCTGCCAATGGACCCAAATCAACAGGGGAGGGTACACAGGAGCCGCTATGGCCAAACACAATCACCTCTGTTTTCTTATCATTAAAATTTAAGAAGTTTAGGGCCACCCAGGTTTAACATCTGCAAGACATGAAAGCAGGGGTATGAGAGAAAAGGCATAACTTCTCCTCAGGGGGAACATATGTCTGGCTGTCATCAACATAATAATGAAAAGCAACAACATGTTTTCTGAGGACAGACCCTAGGGGAAGGATGTACAGGGAAAAAAGCAGGGGTCCTAAAATTATACCCTGTGGGACTCTGTATAAGAGTGGGGTCCCACGGGGCCCTCTGTGTCTTCTTCCATCACACCAACCACCTACATGTCCTCCATCAGCATATCCATAAACCTCTTTTTTGGCCTCCCTCTTCTCCTCCTGCCTGGTGGCTCCATCTTCAGCATCCTTCTCCTGATCCATCCTTCTCCCACCCACTTCACCCTGCCTGCACTCTCTTCTTCACCTCTCTACCACACTCTCCATTACTGTAGACAGTTGACCCCAAGCATTTAAACTCATCTACTTTAACCAGTTCTACTCCTTGTAACTGCAATATTCCACCAGGCTCCATCTCATTCACACACATGCACTCAGTCTTGCTGCTGCTGACTTTCGTTCCCCTTCTCTCCAGAGCATATATCCACCTCTTCAGACTAGACTCAACTTGCTCTCTACTCTCACAACAGATCACAGTGTCATCTGCAAACATCATAGTCCATGGAGACTCTTGTCTGATGTCACCTGTCAACCTGTTCATCACCATTGCGAACAAGGAAGGACTCAGAGCTGATCCCTGTTGTAATCCCACCTCCACCTTGAATGAATCTGTAATTCCTACTGCGCATGTCACCGCTGCCATTATCCTTGTACATGCCCTGTACTACCCTCACATGCTTCTCTGCCACTCCAGACTTCCTCACACAATACCACAACTGCACCCTGTCATAAACTTTCTCGAAATCCACAAACACGCAATGTAACTCATTCTTGCCATCTCTATACTTCTCCATCAGTATTTTCAGAGCAAACATTGCATCTGTAGTGCTCTTTCTTGGCATGAAACCATATTGCTGCTCACAGATCTTCACCTGCTTTCTGAGCCTAGCTTCTACTACTCTTTCCCATAACCTCATGCTGTGGCTGATCAACCTCTTGCTTCTGTACTTACAGCAACTCTGCACATCACCCTTGTTCTTAAAAATAGGCACACTTCATCTCCACTCCTCAGGCATCCTCTCACTTTCCAAGATTTTATTAAACAATGTGGCTTGAAATTCCACTGCCATCTCTCCTAGACATTTCCATGCCTCCACTGGATAGTCACCTGGACCAACTACCTTTCCAGTTTTCCAGTTGTCCAAAATTGCTTTCCCTCCATCCAGTGCCTCTCTCACCTGCTCACTGAATTTCCCACAACAGTCTGCCTCCTTAATATCTATCAGTGGTGCAAATTTGGTGCGAATCCGTGAAGTCGTTTTGAAGTAATCCTTCAAAGTGTATCTAAAATTAAATCTTGATCCAGAATCCAGATTTGGATCTGTATCCCCTCTAAAATTTAACTGAGTCTTCCATGACCTAATATGTATCCGTGGTAAAAATTTTGGTGAGAATCCGTGAAGTAGTTTTGACGTAATCCTTCAAAGCCTATATAAAGTGAAACTTGATCCAGAATTTACATCCGGATCCAGATCACCTGCAAAATTTAATTAGTTCTTCCATGGCCAAATATGTATCTGTGCTGAAAATTTCATCAAAATGCGTGCAGTAGTTTTGACGTAATCCTGCTAACAGACAATTAAACGCCAATGATTTTATTATGTCTTTGGCAGACGTAATCATTCAATCATCTTTTGCGCTCCCATGTAATAGTGTCACTGCAATAGCCATACAATAAATATTTCAGTAACTCTTAAGAGAAAGTTTTTCTTGCATGCTTTTTGCTGAGACATGCCGGTTTTGAAGGAATCACATTTCATGCGTTTGTGGACTGAGGTGTGTCCTCAGGATGCAGACAGCTGGGTCATCAGCAGTGTCTTAAGGCATGTGTGGGTTCTTACTGTCACAATCTGCCACTGCTTCTCAGATCTGCATTTTGCACTTTCCCACCAATCACCTCACAATCCCCCAGGCTTCCTGTTAAAAATTCAATTTTCTTTAAACAATAAACGTGCTTAGCAGTTTGCACATATTCCATTTTATTATGAAAGGAGAAATAAAGCTCAAGCCCCAAGCATTTGGCAAAATGGCTCATATTTAAATACATAGAATAACTTCTGTAGCATTGCCAAAATGTACTTGTTTTATTATCACAATAGTTTCTGTTGCATTAACGGCCAGCAAGCTTCTTCTTGCTCTTCTTTACACGCCAGTTGAATGTGCAGTGTGGCAGGACACTTTAAACCCCTTCTTTAACATTCCATACTTGCAACCCCAAATCTGGAAAAGCTGGGATGATATGGAAAATATAAATTTAAAAAATGCAGTGACTGTTACATTTACTTTGACTTCAATTTCATTGCAGATCATATGAAATGTATGAAGATATTTCATGCTTTGTGTGGTCAACTTAATTTTATTTGCGATAATACATCCATTCCTGCATTTTAGGCCTTCAACACATTCAAAAAAAAGTTGTGATACGAGCAATCTAAGGGCCCCTTCACACATAGTGTGAATTTGGTCGAATTGCACATGACATGTGCATGAAGCAGGAATTGTATGCAAAATGTATCTGCCTCCAACGCCTCGTACAACTATTTGTACACACCAGCGGCTGAAAGACAGAGTGTGCACTGTGAGAGCCCATCGAACCCTCTCGCGGCAGGTGTCGGCCAAATTCCAGCTGACACACATGAACATCTAACACTGCTCACTTGACACTTAGAAAATGTGTGGCCATTCGTACGGTTATTAGCACGAAAACAGTCAGCAGACAATCACTGTCGAGCTGGATGTGAAATTTGTCTAAGTGCCCCATGCAAAAAGCCACACACATGTGGTGCAATTGTCTCACACATGTGCGCATGTGTCGCGTCCCCCCTCCCCGCTCCCCCCAACACATCTGGCATGCCGGGGGGGGCACACTTGCATAAAATGCTTATATGTATGTACAGATCTAATCACATGGGGGCTGGACAGCGAGGTCTGATCGCATACAGCATGGGGAGGAGCCTGTCAGCTGATCAGTTTTTTTTTAATTGTTCACATGTGTGTGCACGAATGGGACAGGAGATCCCCAAACTAGGTCCTGGAGGGGCAGAAGTGTGAAAGCGGCCGTCATCCAGACACAGCTCCTGCAGCAAATAATGAAACTCCCCGAATTGAGAACATCTCATGTTGTGAACCCAGGGACGGTGCCACTGGTGACGCTTGTCAGCTTTACACAACAAATAGAGCACAGCAACTCGCTCCGTGTGATCAAGGTCTGTGTGTCAAGTCAAAGCATGTTGACTTGACAGCAAGCAAAATGGAAGCTCCTCTTATTTGATGATGCACTGGGGCAAATGTTTGCAGCGAAAGCAGAGTTACACACCGGGCAATGGTGGCGCATCCATCACCAGGCGAGAGACGTGAATTTGTGGAGTCGCGTTTCGTGCGGTGTGAATGTGGCATTAGAGACAGAGAATAGACTTTGATGAATCTGCGTGCGCAGCAGTCAGTGCGTGCAGGAGAGAAAAAAGCTTGAGTATCGATCTTTTTACACGAGGATCGTTCAATATCAATACCAACGTTGGTATCGATATTATCAATATTAGGACCTCTACCCTTTACCCCCCCAGCCCGACGCCCCTGCCTGTGAGTGACATGAGTGACATTTTTTTAAACCAAGGTTGTTTAAGCACAGGGTTCTGTATTGTGTCCCCTTTTATGTATTATTTATATCAACCCAGTGATATTCACTTATTATACAGCTGGTTTTTATTTTTACTGTGTTCCACATCAGTGGCGTGATGTAGTGCAGCTGCTCGCACTGTGTTCCTGCTCACACAACATCGTCATGTGTAGGGTTGAGCCAGATACTCGTTTCAGAGGAGTATCCGGTACGAATAAAGTATTTTTGATGAGCACAAGCATGATCCGAATAAAACTCATCCATATCTGTGCTCGTGCTGAAGGAAAATTCTCATTGGCTAACTGACTGTCTTCACGCTCTGTGATTGACCAGTTCCACACAGCGCCCGCCCCTCCCTACACAGACACGTCTCTGCAGCTTCTCACACACACAGACAGGATCTCTCTCTGTGCTTGGCTGGATTCTGCCTCACGTTGCTCTGTCAGCACTCTTTAAAAGTTTTCTTCAGCTTGCCTCTTTTTCGGTTTGTCTGATATTTAAAGTTACTTGAACTTGTTTCATATCATACGCAGTGTTTTTGACAAGACAGAGCTGAAAACAGCTCCTCACTGCCTCCACTCCGGTCGGGTTTTATTTATTTATTTGTTTGTTTGTTTTTTAACCGTTTGTTTGCTCTTCATTTTGTTGGTGATATAAAAACAGTTGTAAAACTTTGCTCCTACTGAACGCAGTGCTTTTGAGAAGAATACAGTGAACAAGGCTGACATATTACTTCCCTGTTTGCCATCACTGGATGTTTGCATGAATCACCAAGTTCACATAGATCATTAAAAAATAAACAGTCTTACAGATCACTTACACACATACACACATATAGCTGAACACACAAAGTAGCCTATTTTAATATTTTTATTGAATATGACTGCATGCAGTATCTGACACTTTCTCACTGCAGTTCATAAAAATAAACTGGTCAGTCAAACAACCTCTGTCTCTCTCCCTCAGTCACACACACATGCACACACAGACAGATAGTCAGGCGCACACAGACACACACACACACACACACCTTAATCAATATTGTTTAACTTTGTGTGGGAAAAAAATGGCAAGAACGTGAGGTAGTAAAAATAAATAAATAACTGGGGGAAAAAAATCACAGTTTGATCATAAAATTAAAAAAAAAGAAAGTTGTGTTGAGTATGACAACTCTTGTTCATGCATACTTAGTAGTTCATAATTTCCTACTGCATTGAATGTCAATTCTGAGGCTGTTCTATTATTCATTCATACACTTAGGAATATTCATGTTCTGAGTTTATAAAAAAAAACATTGTTCTATAAATAGTTCTGATCAGTAACATCGACTCTCAATTCTGAGGCTGTTCTGTTATTCATTCATACACTTAAGAATATTTATGTTCTGGGTTTATAAAAAAAACTTGTTCTATAAATAGTTCCTTTACTATTGTGATCAATAACATGGACTCTCAATTCTGAGGCTGTTCTGTTATTCATTCGTACACTTACGAATATTTATGTTCTGAGTTTATAAAAAACTTGTTCTATAAATAGTTCCTTTACTATTGTGATCAATAACATCGACTCTCAATTCTGAGGCTGTTCTGTTATTCATTCATACACTTAAGAATATTTATGTTCTGAGTTTATAAAAAAAAACATTGTTCTATAAATAGTTCTGATCAATAACATCGACTCAATTCTGAGGCTGTTGTTGGGAAAGTGTAGGAACACGGACCCACAACAGGGGGCGCAAATGAACGGACAATGGAATAGGTCAAATAACAACACTTTACTGTTGCGAACGTGCACAACAAACACAACAAATTACAACAATGGACAAAGTTCAATTCACAAAGGTGTCGTGTGGGCAGGCTCGAAGATAGGAGACGCCTCTCCAAAGTAGAACCGGAACCACACGGTTTCCTCCGCCACAGGACCCCGGGAATACTGGAGCCGCCAAGTTCCGAACTCCCAGGTGGCCACTGCCTCCATGTGTCGGACCTGGTACTGCTGGCGAGGAACAAGAACACAATTAAACGTGGGCGCGTTTGCACCCAGCAACCTGCACGGCAGGGAAGCTACCTCCACCTCTCGTTGGAGAAAAAAGTCTGCAATCACTCACAAAAATCACAAAGGTTACTGTTGTTGGGTATTTTCTCCTCCAAACATTTTTAAACCTTTAACAAGACAAACAGAGTCAAGAAACACCAGTGAGACAGAAAGTCAAATTTTACGCGCGGAGTGCGGCCAGGCTGTACACCAAGGCTACACTAAAGTCTGGCCTGCTTTTCCGCTCTTTTTATTAAGAGACGCCCTCATCACATAAACAAAAAACTTGTCCTAAGGGTGGGGGTGATGACGCAAGACAAGTTTCTTCCCGTAACATAAACGCATACGTCAATAAGTGCAGCTGTAAGGAAGGACACTTTCTTTTACACAGGTCAGCACATCTCGTTCGTCTGTTGCAGTTATCAGCTGTTCTGCATCTGCCTGAAGTGTCCTGTCCTTCACACTCCTTCACACTAAGCACCACATCACAACAGTCAAAACGTTCTCTTACTCCCAGTCGTTAGCGGCTACGAAAACAAAGTTATATTATAATAATAAGTACATCCAGCCCTTCATTCCCAGCTCAGATTGACCCCAGAGTGCTAAAACAAAATTGAATTCTCAGGCTTGGTTAAGACAGGTGCAAAACAGCACAACACCGTTCTCATGAGAAAGAAGACAAAGCTAAAACAAGGTTGAATAACACATACATTCTCAGGGTGAAGTGCAAACAGCACAACACCGTTTTCATAAGAAAGAAGACGAAGGTACAAATGTTTAACAGTGAAGTTAAACATTTCACGTTAAACAGTCAAGCAGTCAGCTGAGATTATTACCTTCCAGGTAGAACGATATCTCGGCGATGAGGTGGAGATGCCGTCCTGCTGATATACCCCAGTGATAATTGCCGTCAGCTGTCTCAGGTGATGGGTGACAGCTGTTACAGAGGCTGCTCCTGTGGGGCGGCGGCGCCCTCTGGTGCCTGGAGCCCGCACTCCAGGCAGGGCGCCCTCTGGTGGTGGTGGGCCAGCAGTACCTCCTCTTCAGCGGCCCACACAACAGGACCCCCCCCTCAACGGGCGCCTCCTGGCGCCCGACCGGGCTTGTCCGGGCGGCGACGGTAGAAGTCGGCCAGGAGGGCCGGGTCCAGGATGAAGCTCTTCTTCACCCAGGAGCGTTCTTCGGGACCATACCCCTCCCAGTCCACCAGATATTGAAAGCCCCGGCCCATCCGACGGACGTCCAACAACCGGCGCACTGTCCAAGCCGGCTCGCCATCGATGATCCGGGCAGGAGGTGGTGCCGGACCGGGTGTACAGAGGGGCGAGGTGTGATGGGGCTTGAGCTTCGACACATGAAACACAGGATGGATCCGCAGTGAGGCTGGAAGCTGAAGCCTCACTGCGGCGGGATTGATGACCTTGAGGATTTTAAACGGTCCTATGTACCTGTCCTGTAGTTTAGGGGAGGCCACTTGTAGTGGGATGTCCTTTGTGGACAACCACACTTCCTGCCCGGGGCGATACGTAGGGGCCAGGGTCCGCCGCCGGTCTGCATGGGTCTTCGCCCTCATCCGGGCCTTCAACAAAGCAGAACGGGCGGCGCGCCACACCCGACGGCACTTCCGCAGGTGGGCCTGGATCGAGGGCACACCGACCTCCCCCTCAACCACCGGGAACAACGGGGGCTGATACCCCAAACACACCTCAAAGGGGGAGAGGCCGGTGGCTGATGACACTTGACTGTTGTGGGCGTACTCGATCCAGGCCAGATGAGTACTCCAGGCCGCCGGGTGCGCGGCTGTCACACAACGCAGTGTTTGCTCCATTTCTTGATTGGCCCGCTCTGCTTGCCCGTTGGTCTGGGGGTGATACCCGGACGAGAGACTGACCGTGGCCCCCAGTTCCCGGCAAAAGCTCCTCCAGACATGCGAGGAGAACTGGGGACCGCGATCGGAGACGATGTCTGATGGTATCCCATGCAGGCGGACGACGTGGTGGACCAGGAGGTCCGCTGTCTCCTGGGCCGTAGGGAGCTTCGGGAGGGCCACGAAGTGGGCCGCCTTGGAGAATCGGTCCACTATCGTGAGGATCACGGTGTTTCCCTGGGACGGCGGGAGGCCCGTGACAAAATCCAGGCCGATGTGGGACCAGGGGCGATGAGGCACGGGCAGCGGCTGTAGCAGTCCCGGAGCCTTGCGATGGTCGGCCTTGCCCCTGGCACAGGTGGTACAGGCCTGGATATAGTCCCGGACGTCGGCCTCCAGGGACGCCCACCAGAAGCGCTGCCGGACAACTGCCACGGTTCTTCGCACCCCTGGGTGACAGGAGAGCTTAGAGCCGTGACAGAAGTCCAGGACTGCAGCCCTTGCCTCTGGTGGGACGTAAAGTCTGTTCTTTGGTCCAGTCCCGGGGTCCGGGCTTCGTGCCAGGGCCTCCCGGACGGTTCTCTCTACGTCCCAGGTGAGGGTGGCCACGACAGTGGACTCCGGGATGATGGGTTCCGGTGGATCCGACAACTCCGCTTTGACCTCGTCTTCGTGTACCCGGGACAAGGCATCCGACTTCTGGTTCTTGGTCCCGGGCCGGTAGGTGATGCGGAAGTCAAAACGGCCGAAGAACAGTGACCAGCGGGCTTGCCTGGGATTCAGCCGCTTGGCGGTCCTGATATATTCCAGGTTCCGGTGGTCAGTGAAAACCGTGAATGGCACGGACGTTCCCTCCAACAGGTGTCTCCACTCTTCAAGAGCCTCTTTCACCGCAAGGAGTTCTCGGTTGCCAACGTCATAGTTCCGTTCAGCCGGGGTCAACCTGCGGGAAAAATAGGCACACGGATGAAGGACCTTATCGGTCTTCCCACTCTGGGACAGCACAGCTCCTATCCCTGAGTCCGAGGCATCCACTTCAACCACTAACTGGCGACTAGGATCGGGCTGCACCAGAACAGGTGCAGACGAGAAGCGCCGTTTCAACTCCTTGAACGCGGCATCGCAACGATCCGACCAGGTGAAGGGGACTTTTGGTGAGGTCAGGGCTGTCAGGGGGCTAGGAACCTGGCTGTAGCCCTTAATGAACCTCCTGTAGAAATTCGCAAAGCCGAGGAACTGTTGCAGCTTCCTACGGCTTGTGGGTTGGGGCCAGTCTCTCACCGCTGCAACCTTGGCCGGATCAGGAGCGACGGAGTTGGGGGAGATGATGAACCCCAGGAAGGACAAAGAGGTGCGGTGAAACTCACACTTCTCGCCCTTAACAAACAGCCGGTTCTCCAGTAACCGCTGCAGGACCTGACGTACATGTCGGACATGGGTCTCAGGATCCGGAGAAAAGATGAGTATGTCGTCTAAATATACGAAGACGAATCGGTGCAGGAAGTCCCGCAAGACATCATTAACCAATGCTTGGAACGTCGCGGGAGCATTTGTAAGACCGAACGGCATGACCAGGTACTCAAAATGACCTAATGGGGTGTTAAATGCCGTCTTCCACTCGTCTCCCTTCCGGATCCGAACCAGGTGATACGCATTCCTAAGATCAAGCTTGGTGAATATCTTGGCTCCATGCAGGGGCGTGAACACCGAATCCAACAAGGGTAAGGGGTATCGGTTACGAACCGTGATTTCGTTCAGCTCCCTGTAATCAATGCATGGACGTAAGCCGCCATCCTTTTTCCCCACAAAAAAGAAACCCGCACCCATCGGGGAGGTGGAATTCCGGATCAACCCGGCAGCCAAAGAGTCCCGGATGTAGGTCTCCATTGATTCGCGTTCAGGTCGTGAGAGGTTGTACAGCCTGCTGGACGGGAACTCAACGCCTGGAACCAAATCAATGGCACAATCATATGGGCGGTGCGGGGGAAGGGTGAGTGCCAGATCCTTGCTGAACACCTCTGCAAGGTCATGGTACTGCACCGGCACCGTCCCTAGATTGGGCGGGGCTCTGACCTCCTCCCTGGCCTGGGAACCGGGAGGAACCGAGGAACCTAAACATACCCGATGGCAGGTCTCGCTCCACTGGACCACTACCCCGGACGGCCAATCGATCCGGGGATTGTGTTTCAACATCCAGGGAAAACCTAAAATCACACGGGAGGTGGCCAGAGTTACAAAAAACTCGATCTCCTCCCGGTGATTCCCCGACACCACCAGAGTTACTGGTGGTGTCTTGTGGGTGATTGGAGGGAGTAGGGAGCCGTCTAGTGCCCGTACCTGCACAGGCGAGGTAAGCGCCACCAGAGGGAACCCTATCTCCCTGGCCCATTTGCTATCAAGCAAATTCCCTTCTGAGCCCGTGTCCACCAGTGCTGGGGCCTTCAGGGTTAAATCCTCATAAAGGATTGTAACTGGGAGTCGTGTGGCGATGTGGGTGTGTCCCACGTGAACGTCTCGGCCCCCCCCTAGCCCAGTGTCTAGGGGCGGGCGTTGGTGTTTAACCGCTCGGGGCAGTCTCTTACCTGATGCTCAATCGAGCCACAAACAAAACACGCTCCGCGGGCCAGCCTCCTTTGTGTGACCGGTGCCCTAAATGTTGCCCTACTCGTGTCCATAGCTTCGTCAGCAGGGGGAGCTGTGATCACACGGAGCGCAGGGGCCGTGGAGCGTGGGGAGGGCGGAACGCGGTTGGAACCGGAAGGGAGAGGGACGACGCGTGCCTGGCCACGCCCTTCGTCTCGTTCCCGACGGCGCTCATTTAACCGATTGTCTAATCGTATGACAAGATCGATAAGCCCATCCAAATCCCGCGGTTCGTCCTTAGCCACCAGGTGCTCCCTGAGGACCAATGACAGTCCGTTTACGAAGGCGGCGCGGAGGGCAGTGCTATTCCAGCCGGACCTCGCAGCCGCGATGCGGAAGTCGACTGCATAGGCAGCTGCGCTCCGGCGCCCCTGTCTCATTGACAGCAGCACGGCTGAAGCGGTCTCTCCTCTATTAGGGTGATCGAACACTGTTCTGAGCTCCCTCACAAACCCATCATATGTCAGAAGGAGCCGTGAACTTTGCTCCTAGAGCACTGTAGCCCAAGCGTGTGCCTCACCACGAAGCAGATTTATCACATAAGCTACTTTGCTAGCGTCGGTCGCGTACATGACGGGACGCTGTGCGAAGACGAGCGAACACTGCATAAGGAAATCCGCGCACGTCTCCACACAGCCTCCGTACGGCTCTGGGGGGCTTATGTATGCTTCAGGGGATGGTGGGGGGGGTCGTTGGACAACCAGTGGAACGTCGCTGTCACGCACAGGGTCTACGGGAGGGAGAGCCGCAGCGGCGCCCGGAGGGCGCGCTTCCACCTGCGCGGCGAGAGCCTCCACCCTACGGTTCAGGAGGGCGTTCTGCTCGGCCATCAAGTCTAACCGAGTCGTGAAAGCGGTGAGGATCCACTGCAACTCACCGATTACCCCTCCTGCGGACGCCTGTGCGCCTTGTTCTTCCATTGGCCGTTCAACAGCCGGTTGACGCCCCTCGGGATCCATGACGCTGGCCGAGATATCCTGTTGGGAAAGTGTAGGAACACGGACCCACAACAGGGGGCGCAAATGAACGGACAATGGAATAGGTCAAATAACAACACTTTACTGTTGCGAACGTGCACAACAAACACAACAAATTACAACAATGGACAAAGTTCAATTCACAAAGGTGTCGTGTGGGCAGGCTCGAAGATAGGAGACGCCTCTCCAAAGTAGAACCGGAACCACACGGTTTCCTCCGCCACAGGACCCCGGGAATACTGGAGCCGCCAAGTTCCGAACTCCCAGGTGGCCACTGCCTCCGCGTGTCGGACCTGGTACTGCTGGCGAGGAACAAGAACACAATTAAACGTGGGCGCGTTTGCACCCAGCAACCTGCACGGCAGGGAAGCTACCTCCACCTCTCGTTGGAGAAAAAAGTCTGCAATCACTCACAAAAATCACAAAGGTTACTGTCAAGCAGTCAGCTGAGATTATTACCTTCCAGGTAGAACGATATCTCGGCGATGAGGTGGAGATGCCGTCCTGCTGATATACCCCAGTGATAATTGCCGTCAGCTGTCTCAGGTGATGGGTGACAGCTGTTACCGAGGCTGCTCCTGTGGGGCGGCGGCGCCCTCTGGTGCCTGGAGCCCGCACTCCAGGCAGGGCGCCCTCTGGTGGTGGTGGGCCAGCAGTACCTCCTCTTCAGCGGCCCACACAACAGCTGTTCTGTTATTCATTCATACACTTAAGAATATTTATGTTCTGAGTTTATAAAAAAAACTTGTTCTATAAATAGTTCCTTTACTATTGTGATCAATAACATCGATTCTCAATTCTGAGGCTGTTCTGTTATTCATTCATACACTTAAGAATATTTATGTTCTGAGTTTATAAAAAAAACTTGTTCTATAAATAGTTCCTTTACTGTTGTGATCAATAACATCAACTCTCAATTCTGAAGCTGTTCTGTTATTCATTCATACACTTAAGAATATTTATGTTCTGAGTTTATAAAAAAAACTTGTTCTATAAATAGTTCCTTTACTATTGTGATCAATAACATCGACTCTCAGTTCTGAAGCTGTTCTGTTATTCATTCATACACTTAAGAATATTTATGTTCTGAGTTTATAAAAAAAACTTGTTCTATAAATAGTTCCTTTACTATTGTGATCAATAACATCGACTCTCAATTCTGAGGCTGTTCTGTTATTCATTCATACACTTAAGAATATTTATGTTCTGAGTTTATAAAAAAACATGTTCTATAAATAGTTCCTTTACTATTGTGATCAATAACATTGACTCTCAATTCTGAGGCTGTTCTGTTATTCATTCATACACTTAAGAATATTTATGTTCTGAGTTTATAAAAAAACTTGTTCTATAAATAGTTCTTTTACTGATGTGATCAATAATATCGACTCTCAATTCTGAGGCTGTTCTGTTATTCATTCATACACATAAAAATATTTATGTTCTGAGTTTATAAAAAAAACTTGTTCTATAAATAATTCCTTTACTATTGTGATCAATAACATCGACTCTCAATTCTGAGGCTGTTCTGTTATTCATTCATACACATAAGAATATTTATGTTCTGAGTTTATAAAAATACTTGTTCTATAAATAGTTCCTTTACTATTGTGATGAATAACATTGACTCTCAATTCTGAGGCTGTTCTGTAAATATTTATTCATACACTTAAGAATATTCATGTTCTGAGTTCATAAAAAAAACTTGTTCTACAAATAGTTCTCTTACTTTTGTGATCAAAAACATTGATTTGAATCTAAATTTTGAGGCTGTTCTGTAAATAGTTTTCAAATAAACAATAAATATAGCAAATTCTGATCAATCCATATCAATTTCAGACTTAAAATAATGTTTTAATATAATGTGATTTAAGTCCCAGGTATTTCGGGTTAAACCACGCCAACTTCCGGTTTAGGCCCCGCCCACTACGAGTACAGATACGGATACAGATCATTTAGATGTTTGAACAGATACAGATAGTGGTGTACTCGCTTATCCCTAGTCGCGTGCACAAACTGTCGCACCGGGATTGTGCACGCCTGCCCATCGGCGCAATGTTTGCGTGGTTCGCTCATACGAGCTGTTTTGCCGGGAGTCACCCTGAGTTGTAGTTATTCGCACTATGTGTGAAGGGGCCCTAAAACTCATAATGAGGTTTGAAAATTTTTAAATAATGATGTTATTTCAAACATATGATGTGAACAGGTGATTGTAATCATAATTTGGTACAAAAGCAGTGTCCATACAATTCTGAGTCTTTGAGAAGCAACGATGGGCAGAGGATCTCCAGTTTGTCAACAAATCTGTAAGAAAATTGCTGAAATGTTTAAAAACATTGTTCCTCAAAGGAAGATTCAAATTCAAATCAAATTTATTAATTTATATAGCCCCAATTTCCAATGAGATCACCTCAAGGTGCTTCACACAGCATAATAAAAACAGAGAAAACTGTATTAAATTTTTAAAAACACAATAAAAAGACAAAACCATAAAAGAACACAAGAATAAAAACACATCATAACACAATAAAACTAATGATAAAACAAGGAAAACAAATGAGTCTTTAAACATGATTTAAAAGTCTCCACAGTATCCGACTGTTGTATGTGTGCCGGGAGATCATTCCACAGAGCTGGGGCACGATAAGAGAAAGCTCTGTGACCGGCAGACTTTTTATTCACCCTGGGAGCACTTAAAAGTCGTGCACCCTGGATGGAATTTGCATATGTGTCCATCTACAGTGCATAATATCATTAAACAATTCAAGGAATCTGGAGGAATTTCAGTGCTTAAAGGGGAAATACGCAAGCTTAAGCTGGACACCTGTGTTCTCTGATCCCTCAGACGGCACAGCATCAAGAACTGTCATTCATCAATAACTGATATAACCACATGGACAAGGAGCTACTTTGGAAACCTTTGTCGAGCACTACAAATAGGGTTACATTCACAAATGTCACTTAAATCTTTAGTGTGCAACAAAGAACCCCTTTGTTAACCTTGTCAAGAAGTACTGTCAAGTTCTCTGGGAATGGAGGCATCTGGAATGGATCATCTCACACTTATTTTTTCATGCTCCCGTCATGAAATGAGTCACATTTTCATGATGCAGTTATTTTTATTTTACGATTTCTAACCCTACCCCTTCTCCTAACCCGAACCATAACCCCACAGACCCCTGCATCACCATGCATTTTGTGATAACATCACAAAATGAATTCATGATACCATCACGAAAATGTGGTACATTTCATGTTGGTATCATGAACTAATAGAGTAATTTACTTCTCATGATGCCATCACGAACTGCCATGAGATTTGGTTGAGATGATCACATACTGGAAATGTGTATTGTAGTTAGAGAAATAAGAATTCCAAGTCTTTTTTTTGGAACAAATGGACGTTGTGTGCTCTGGACCAAAAGAGAAACTTGAGTACCGCCCTCGTAGTGCACAAACTTCCACCAGCACTAGTTTCCAATTCCACAAATTTTTACCTTGGAAAAAATTTTCAAGGTCAAAGATCTGTTAAAGGGGCTTTTCATAAGCTAAAATTACTCACTCTCATCAATCATCTACAACCACTTATCCAGGACCGGGTCATGGGGTCAGCAGCTCCAGCAGGGGACCCCAAAGTTCCCTATCCCTCTAAGTTAAAATAGGCTAAAATATAATACTAAATAAAGAACAAAAGGTCTTTTTCAATGTTAAAAAGAACCAAATATCCACTAAATCTGCAATACGGATCAGATGTGGCTCAAACTTGATTGAGAGTGCCAGTTTGCACCTCATTGTCACAAATGAGAGTGATTGAGGCACTTTTGATTGAGGTATAACACAAAATGTTCACCAAATGAGCTTTATAATATTAAATTCAAATGTCCACAAAATCCACAATCCAGATCAGATCTGGATCAAACTTTGTTAAGTGATAGTGAGTGCCTGTCTCCACCTCATATTCAAATATGACAGTGATTGGGGTATGTTTGATTAAGATATAATGTAAAATATACATTAAATGTGGTTTTCAATGTTAAAATTAAATGGCCACAAAATCTGTAATATGGATCAGATCCAGATCAAACTCAATCAATAAAGGATACCATCTCACATAACACTCTCAAACCAGAAAGAAATTTGATCTTTGTTGTGAAAAGTTTTGAAAAGTCATTCAATGTAAATTATTGGCATTTTTCCCAGATTTGTCCTGACTTTGACCTTTGAACTATGAACTTGAAAATGTAATCAGTTCTTGCCGATCAGAATATAAATCTTCAGTAAATATATCTTTATGATATATGAAAAACTGTGGGCTACAGGCTGTTTACAAGCAAACAGACAAACAAGCAGGGATGATAACATAACCTCCTCCAACTAAAAAGAGATCATCCAGATTGTTATCAGCAACAAGTCCAAAAGCCAGTGTCTGTCATGCTATGGGGTTGTGTCAGTGCCCCTGGCAACGGTCAATCACAATTCTGTGATAGCAACATTAGTGCAAAAAACTATATTAGATTTTAGAGCAACATATGCTGCCTTAAAGAGGATATCATTTCCAAAGATGTGCTTGCATTTTTCAACATGACAATGTAAAACCACATTCTGCACAGATTACAAAGGCATGGCTGCAAAAAAAAAAAAACTAAATAAAAACAAATCAAAAAGAGGATACTAGAATTGGATAGAGCTGTCTGCAGTGTGAAGAATTTTGAAAGGAAAATGCAACAACGGTGACCTTGTACTGTTGCTGGCCTGAAGCAGCTCTTGTTTGCAAGAGTTGCACAAAATAACACCTCAAATGATTCATTGCTTTGTATCCTCAAAACCAAAATGTCTTTGGGAAAAGTGGTAAACTTTTGATGGAATGTGTTGCAGGCCTCAAATGCAGGAATGGAAGCATTTTAACAAATTAAATGAAGCTGCCTAGAAAAAAAACAACATTACATATATTAGGAGCATACGTTCTGCAAAGGAATAAAAGTCCAAACAAATGTGAAAATCATTAGCTTTTCTACATCCAAACTTATTCTGATTTGGAGTTGTAACTGTTTCAGAAAACAACACACAGAACACCACACAAAACAATTGTTTCAGAAAATTGTTCCCCATTTCAAAATGCTCAAAACATGGAATAAAACAGTTGTTTTTACTAAAGTGATTCAGCGATTCATTGTTTTAAAATGCCCAAAGCGCAGCACTCATCTAATGGACAGCGGCACCACCACCAAAAAAAAAAAAAAAAGAATTCCTGGCTTTGCTCCTCTTCTTCTCTCCAATATTATTATTGTTGACAGCTTTGTCATGAATACCTCATAAATTTGCTCAGTCACTGTCACTGCTTCCTTCTCCCATCTTTCTCTTCAATGCCTTTGTGAAGTGATACCTGCTGTTTTAGATTTCATTAATGTTGAACCAAAGAATACAAATTCTCTCCATGTTGTCTGTGTGTCCCTTCCACGTCTTTCCACATATAATTCATGCAGCAGAGTCAAAATACATCCTCTGCACAAAATCAAATAACATTTTAATAATTTATTGTTACCCTGCAGAAGACCACCTTCACAAAACTGCAATTTCATCTAATCTGATGGGGAAAAAACAACCCTCATTATGTCTTTCCATAAAATTGTGGGTGTCACAATGATTATCATATGCTGATCCTGAAATTGGTCAAAACTGGTTTGATATCTGCAAATTCTATCTTGTAAGATAACAAAGATCAATATGTGTGTCTCAGTAGTGGAGTAACTCAGATGTCAAACAGTGCAGCATATTCTCACAGGCTTTGATCAGTTTCAACAGTTTTCGGTCTCTCTGGAATCCCACAGCTGAATTCCAACCTTGGAGTCATGGACAGAGTTCTACAGCCTTCCACAAGGTGTACACTTGCAGTGAGGAATAAGCAACTGAGGGCATGACCTTCTTCATATTATTCAGCAACTTGCCCAAAACTGAATATTTTGAGCATTTAACACACAGATTCAGAGACAGAGCAGCAGCAACTTGCCTACCACCCCCCCCACACACACCCCCAACTATTTTCTCAAAAACTGCTAAAGGAAATAGCATAACCCAACATTTAGTGTATAATCTCATTGCTCTATATTCAGATTTTGTAGTTGCAGTCCAATACTAATGGATCAATAAATACGTATGATAGATCTAACAATCAAATCGGACTGAGGAGCACATTGGGGGTGAGGTGTCACATTAACATGCCACCACTTTCAACCTGTTTGTGGTTTTGAACTGGCGAAATATTTTTCAGTGACTGGTTGCAGTCTACATCCCCCCCCACCAACAGCAGCAGTGATAGAAACGGACCCGGCGCCACGAGGGGGCATTTGGGGGTGACGCACACCCGAGAAAAGTGAGAAAATGTTAATGCCTTTTTGAGAAAAGTGTATAAAGTGTGTAGTGAGGGGTTTTACAGCCTTAAAACATCTATAATAATTGTAAAAAATAACGCTGTCTACTTCGCAGATTTCACCTATTGCAGGCTATTTTTAGAACGTAACTCCCGCGATAAACGAGGGACCACTGTATATCTAACATAAAAGGTTTATCTTTGACCCATTGTGTGACTGTCATGCCCAATTGCGCTGTGTTTGCGCTTGTGATGGAGGGCTGTATGTGGAGTTAATCTACTGTCTCGTGTCGTCTCTCAGATCAGTTGTTGGTTTGGTTTTGTGGTATGCAGGAGATCACTTGACCGAGGGTCTATACGTTCAAATAATAATTAAAAAATACTGTCATCACTCTTTACTCTTACTCAGTCAGTCTCTTACAACGGTGTAGCCTAAATACACGAGCTTTCTAGGAGCACACCCAATTCATTACGCACGCTCAGAGGCACGTCCCCTCCGGTGCGCACTTTTTTTGGGGGGGGGGGGGTGACCCCGCCCCCTGTGACAAACTCATCGCCCCCTTAATATTTTTTTTCTGGCACCGGGCCTGGATAGAAATGCAGCACTCAGTGAACTGTATCAGGTTATCAGTGAACAACAAACTGCACACCCAGACGGTTTTATCATCCTCCCTGGAGATTTTAATTATGCTGATCTCAAAACTGTCCTTCCAAAATTTCACCAGCATGTTGATTTCCCAACAAGGGGAAAAAAAATACCTTGGACTTGGCTTACACCACACACAAAGGAGCATACAAAGCCATGGCTGACAGGTGATGTCCACAAGCTGCTGAGAGCCAGAGACAAAGCCTTCAGAGCCGGGGATGAATCTGGCTTGAGAACAGCGAGAGCCAACCTGTCCCCTGGCATCAGGAAGGCAAAAAAGGATTACACACAAAAGATAACATCCCACTTCAGAGACAGCAAGGACACACAGAGCCTATGGCGAGGCATTTGCGCTGTCACTGACTACAAGCTAGCACCACAAAGCTGTGAGAGCCACACCTCTCTGCTCAACAACCTGAACTGCTTCTTTGCACGCTTCGAAGCACTGAACATCACACAGCCACAGAAGACACCACCCTCTCCCCACGACCAGACCCTGTGCCTCTCTGTCGCCAGCGTGAAGAAGACACTGGTGGCCATCAACACCCACAAAGCAACAGGTCCGGACAACATCCCTGGTCGTGTGCTGAAGGACTGCGCAGAGGAGCTTAAGGATGTCTTCACAGACATCTTTAACACTTCCCTGAAGCAAGCTGTTGTTCCATCATGCTTCAAAGCTGCCACCATCATACCTGTGCCAAAAAAATCAGCTCCATCCTGCTTCAATGACGACTGTCCGGTGGGACTGACACCCATTATCATGAACTGCTTCGAATGGCTAGTCATGTCACACATCAAATCCATCCTCCCCCCCACCCTAGACCCCTCCCAGTTCGCATACAGAGCCAAGCGATCTCCAGAGGACGTAATGTGCTCAGCCCTGCACCCAGCAGTCACCCATCTGGACAAGAAGGACTCATATGTGAGAATGCTCTTCAAAGACTTCAGTTCAGCGTTCAACACCATAATACCTCAACAGCTCATCTGCAAACTGGACAAACTGGGGCTCAGCACCTCCCTTTGCAACTGGCTGTTGGACTTCCTCACCCAGAGGCCACAAGCAGTCTGTGTTGGCAACAACACCTCGAGCAGCATTGTATTGAACAGAGGGGCTCCTCAAGGCTGCGTGCTCAGTCCACTGCTCTTCACATTACTGACACAACCCACAGCACAAACCACATAGTGAAGTTTGCGGATGACACAACTCTGGCGGGGCTTATCACCAAGGGCGATGAAACTCACTACAGGGAAGAGGTCAAGCTTCTGACCATGTGGTGTAGAAACAACAACCTCCTGCTGAATGTCAGCAAGACCAAGGAGATTGTTGTTGACTTCCAGAAAGGTCACACCCAACACCTGCCACTGACCATCAAGGGTGCTGCTGTGGAGAGAGTGAGCAGCACCAAATTCCTGGGGGTTCACATCAGTGAGGACCTGTCCTGGACCACCAACACTGCATCACTGGCAAAGAAGGCCCAGCGGCGTCTCTCCTTCCTGTGGAAACTCAAGCGGGCAAGTGCTCCACCAACCATCATGAGCACTTTCTACCGTGGCACCATTGAGAGCATCCTCTCCAGCTGCATCAGTGTATGAGGCGGAAGCTGCACTGACTATAACAGGAAAGCCCTGCAGCACATAGTGAATACAGCGGAAGGATCATTGGTGCCTCACTCCCCTCTATGCAAGACATATAGACTACCCACTTCACCAGCAAAGCAACCACAATTGTGAGCGATGCAAACCATCCCGCACACAACCTGTTTAGCAGTCTGCCCTCCGGGAAGAGGTACTGGAGCCTCCGGTCCCGCACCACCAGACTCACAAAGAGCTTCATCCACCAGGCTGTGAGATTATTGAACTCTCTCCCCCCACCTCCATCCAGGCTTTCAAGAAGCTTATATATATATATATATATATATATACAGTGAGGAAAATAAGTATTTGAACACCCTGCGATTTTGCAAGTTCTCCCACTTAGAAATCATGGAGGGGTCTGAAATTTTCATCTTAGGTGCATGTCCACTGTGAGATACATAATCTAAACAAAGAAAAAAATCCAGAAATCACAATGTATGATTTTTTTTAATAATTTATTTGTATGTTACTGCTGCAAATAAGTATTTGAACACCTGTGAAAACCAACGTTAATATTTGGTACAGTAGCCTTTGTTTGCAGTTACAGAGGTCAAACATTTCCTGTAGTTTCTCACCAGGTTTGCACACACTGCAGCAGGGATTTTGGTCCACTCCTCCATAAAGATCTTCTCTAGATCTTTCAGTTTTGGAGTTTCAGCTCCCTCCAAAGATTTTCTATTGAGTTCAGGTCTGGAGACTGGCCAGGCCACTCCAGGACCTTGAAATGCTTCTTACAGAGCCCCCCCTTAGTTGCCATGGCTGTGTGTTTGAGGTCATTGTCATGCTGGAAGACCCAGCCATGACCCATCTTCAATGCTCTTACTGAGGGAAGGAGGTTGTTTGCCAAAATCTCGCAATACATGACCCCATCCATCCTCCTTTCAATACGGTGCAGTCATCCTGTCCCCTTTGCAGAAGAGCACCCCAAGAGTATGATGTTTCCACCCCCATGTTTCATGGTTGGGATGGTTTTCTTGGGGTTGTTCTCATCCTCTAAACATGGTGAACGGAGTTGATTCCAAAAAGCTCTATTATGGTCTCATCTGACCACATGACCTTCTCCCATGCCTCCTCTGGATCATCCAGATGGTCACTGGTGAACTTCAAACGGGCCTGGACATGTGCTGGCTTGAGCAGGGGGACCTTGCTGCCCTGCAGGATTTTAAACCATGACGGCATCATGTGTTACTAATGTAATCTTTGTGACTGTGGAATTCAGAGTTTGGGGGTTGTCTCACAAACTGTCTGGGGCCCTTGGATCCAAAAAGAATAATTTTACTCTCATCAGTCCACAAAATATTCCTCCATTTCTCTTTAGGCAAGTTGATGTGTTCTTTGGCAAATTGTAACCTCTTCTGCACATGTCTTTTATTTAACAGAGGGACTTTGCGGGGGATTCTTGCAAATAAATTAGCTTCACACAGGCATCTTATAACTGTCACAGCACTTACAGGTAACTCCAGACTGTCTTTGATCATCCTGGAGCTGTTCAATGAGTGAGACTTTGCCATTCTGGTTATTCTTCTATCCATTTTGATGGTTGTTTTCCGTTTTCTTACACGTGTCTCTGTTTTTTTTTTGTTTTTTTTGTCCATTTTAAAGCATTGGAGATCATTGTAGATGAACAGCCTATAATTTTTTGCACCTGTGTATAAGTTTATCCCTCTCCAATCAACTTTTTAATCAAACTACGCTGTTCTTCTGAACAATGTCTTGAATGTCCCATTTTCCTCAGGCTTTCAAAGAGAAAAGCATGTTCAACAGGTGCTGGCTTCATCCTTAAATAGGGGACACCTGATTCACACCTGTTTGTTCCACAAAATTGACGAACTCACTGACTGAATGTCATACTACTATTATTGTGAACACCCTTTTTCTACTTTTTTTAGTAATAGCCCAATTTCATAGCCTTAAGAGTGTGCATATCATGAATGTTTGGTCTTGTTGGATTTGTTAGAATCTACTGAATCTACTGGTACCTTGTTTCCTGTGTAACAATAAGAAATATACTCAAAACCTGGATTAATCTTTTTAGTTACATAGCACTACTATTATTCTGAACACTACTGTGTATATATATCAATCAATTCAATCAATCAATTTTTTTATATAGCGCCAAATCACAACAAACAGTTGCCCCAAGGCGCTTTATATTGTAAGGCAAGGCCATACAATAATTATGTAAAACCCCAACGGTCAAAACGACCCCCTGTGAGCAAGCACTTGGCTACAGTGGGAAGGAAAAACTCCCTTTTAACAGGAAGAAACCTCCAGCAGAACCAGGCTCAGGGAGGGGCATATATATATATATATATATATATGATATCTGTTGCCCATGACAATGTCCTACACTGTTTCACTTTATCACCATCACACCACTTGCACAGTGTCTTAACAAAAATCTGCTGCTGCTACAAATACTGAATGGTTTACACTACTGCACTCTCCACTTTTACTTTTACTATTACCTCAGACACTACACTGTAAATACTAAATACTTGTCCTTATTGTCTTGTCCTTAATGTCTTGTCCTGTCATCACCGAGGGAATGTGAGAAATGAAATTTTGATTCCTTGTATGTCTAGTACATGTGAAGAACTGACAATAAAGCTGACTTTGACTTTGAATGGCGGGAAAGTTACACAAGTACACAGAGAACATGCAAATGCCACACAAAAAGGACATAGAATTTAATGCAACTAAACCTGCAACCTTTTTGTTGTGAAGCCAAAGTCCCAATAAACAAAAGAATTAGACTGACTAAAAAGATCACTGAATACACATATTTTAAAGCTAACTGGGAAGGTGGCTAATTAAAACTAAATCTACATCTAACTGAATATAACGCTAACACATTATTAACAACATGCTAAAGATAACTAAATCTAAAACTACCAGGTTATAAAGTTAACTGAATACTAACATATTAGAAAGCTAACTGAGAAGGTGGTTAATTAAATCTAAATCGACAACTAACTGAATATAATTTTAACAGATTATTAACAACATGCTAAAGATAACTAAATCTAAAACTACCTGGTTATAAAGCTAACTGAATACTTATAAAGATAAATGTGAAGGTGGTTACTTAAATCCAAATCTACAACCCGCATTTCTCTGTCTTAACAAACAGACGGTTCTCCAGTAACCGCTGGAGCACGAGCCGTAAATGTTTGATGTGGGTCTGGGCATCGGGGGAAAAAAAAATCAAAATATCATCCAAATATACAAACACAAACCGGTTGAGGAAGTCACGGCACACATCATTAACCAACGCCTGGAAGGAAGCAGTTAGGTAAGGTTAGTCAGACCGAAGGGCATGACCAGGTACTCAAAGTGTCCCAATGGCATATTGAAAGCCGTCTTCCACTCATCCGTTTCCCAGACACGCACCAGATGGTAAGCATTACGGAGATCTAATTTAGAAAATATGGTCGCCCCATGCAAAGAGCTAAACACCGAATCTAAAAGGAGTAGAGGGTACCGATTCCGGACCGTAATGCGTTAAGTCCCCGGAAGTCAATGTAGGGGCACAGGGTGCAATCTTTCTTACCAGCAAAAAAGAACCCTGCCCCAAGGGGAAACAATGAAGTCCGGATCAGCCCAGCAGCCAAGGAGTCCCAGATATAGGTCTCCACTGACTTGCCTTCCAGGCGGGAGAGATTGTATAACCTACCAGAAGGTAGCAGGGCGCCCAGAAGTAAGTCAATGGCACAGTCAAAGGACGGTGAAGAGGTAGTAAGAGTGCACGATCCTTGCTGAAAACCTCACCAAGGTCGTGATACTCGGAGGGAACTAAGGACAGATCAGGTGGTGTGTGGACCACCTCCTTGACAGCAACACTGGGAGGAACTGAGGCACCCCTTGAGACAGGCTTCACTCCACTGAGTGATGACCCCAGTCAACCAATCAATACCGGAATTGTGTTTTGTAACCCACGGATAGCCTAAAACCACAGGAGATGAAGAAGGAATAACAAAAAACTATATCAGTTCTCTGTGATTTCCTGACACCACTAACGTGACTGGTTTGGTATGGTGAGTGATGGCTGGGAGGGCCGTGCCATCAAATGCATGCACGGACAGTGGGGAAGGAAGTGGTTCAAGGGGTAATTTAGCTTTGGATAATAAAGATAAATCGATTAAATTCCCATTGGCTCCAGTATCGATTAGAGCTGGGGCCAAAAAGACACATCACAAAAAAAGGATTGTGGCCAGGATTTGAGTGCGACTGGATCCTACACTCGTGAATCTAGCTTGGCTCACCTGCAGCCTGGACCCTATGAGTGAGCTTTGGCTTTTGGCCGAATGGGGTAAGTGCTGAAGATATGCCCCTTAGCGCTACAGTATAGGCACTCCCCAGCCACCAGTCTCCTCTGCCATCAGCTGAGCTTGGTAGGAATGGCCCCGGTCCATGCCGCAGTGTGAGCGAGTCAAAGCTACCCGATCAGCCCAACGGCCTTTGTCCCGACAGTGCACCCTCAACTGGTTGTTCAGATGGATAACTAAAGAAATAAGGGAATCCAGGTCAGCCGGTTCGTCCCGGACTGCCAACTCATCCTTAAGAGCATTGTTTATTCCGTTAATATAAATGCTTCGCAGCGCCACGGTGTTCCAGTCGGCCTCCGCAGCGAGAATGTAGAAGTCGACCGAAAACTCAGCGGAGCTACGCTGCTCCTGTTTCAACGTCAGTAGACATTGAGAGATGAAATATTTCTGTGTGGGATGGTCGAAAATCAAACGGAACTCTTTAGAAAATGAGGAGAACGAGTGGAGAAAAGGAGAATCGTTGCTCCAGAGGGCGGTAGCCTAGGATCGAGCCTCCCCCCGGAGCAAATTGACTACGTACATGATTTTACTTTCTTCAGAAAAGTAATGACTGGGACGCTGGCTGAAAACAAAAGAACTGCATAAAAAACGAGGCACGTGTCTATACAACCGGAAAATGGTTATGGATGGCATATGAATGGTTCGGGAGCCGCTGCTGCTGCTGCAGTGGGAGACGAAGCTGTGATTAACTGAGCCAGAGCAGAGGGAGGTGGGGCTGGTGTGTCTATGAAAGACAGCTGACTGAGTTGTGTGGAGAGATCTGTGAGCCGAGTGTCGGAGTGTTTAACCTGATCGGTAAGGAAGCTCACATAAGCCGCAATGGAATCCACGGCCTGCTGGAGTTTACCGAGGTACTCCCCCTGGATGGAAAGTGCCTGCTGCATCTGGTCTGCCCCCACTGTGTACATGACATGGCCAGAAACTCCTGTTACGGTTAGGACCAGAGTGGAACGGAGAACCCAAATGCTGGGAGCAGAAACAAGAGTTGATGGAACCAGAAAATGGATTTATTAACAAATAAATGTGCAGCAAGTGAAGGGGTTTGGGTGTGTCAGCGGCCTAGAGAGTGGAGACAGGGCCCAGACAGCGGTGGAACCAGGGAACCACAGTCCAACTGGAAAAGGAACCAGAGCGAAAAGTGGGTGACGAGATTCGGGGAGCCAGGTGGCCGCCTGCAAGCTGTCGACATGCGATTGTTAGAGGTTTACTGAGTCTCTGGCGAAGATGATGTGACGAGCTGGGGTTTAAATGCAGAGACTGATGAGATGAGTGGCAGGTGCGTCAATCAGGTTAAGGTGCACCACCTGTGCAGAGGAGAGATGGACAGAAGCCAGCAGCAGGGAGAGCCAGCCCACAACAATATCTCCCAAAATGTGAACAGAGGCCTGGGAAAACATAATGTCGCAACACGTGAATTTCTTCACGTTTTGGTGTATGTGCTTGACTGAGGAAACAATGCGAAGCTACCATCTGTGGTATTATGACTGCACACCTCTCACTTTCATTGCACCACAGAGCTTCACACCACCACTCGACTCGTGCACGCGCTTACCTTGAGACTTGCACAAATTTAATCCCCACACTGGCACACAATCTGGTGTGCCAATGAGTAAACTCATCGTAAAGCGTTGTAAACTGTGCGAAAACTGTGTGCAGCTGTGTGCACAAAAAAATACAACCCCAATTCCAATAAGGTTGGGGCAAAAACAGAATACAATGATTTGCAAACCCTCTTCAAGCTATATTCAATTGAATACACCACAAAGACAACATATTTAATGTTCAAACTGATAAACTTTGTTGCTTTTGTGCAAATATTTGGTCATGGTGAAATGGATGCCTGCAACATATTTCAAAAAAAGTTGGGACGGGGCAACAAAAGACTGGGAAAGTTGATGAATGCTCAAAGAACACCCCAAAAGCCTCAGCCAACACAAGCAAAGATGGGGCGAGGATCACCACTTTGTGAACAACTGCATGAAAAAATAGTCCAACAGTTTAAGAACAATGTTTCTCAGCATTCAATTGCAAGGAATTTAGGGATTCCATCATCTACAGTCCATAATATAATCAGAAGATTCAGAGATTCTGGAGAACTTTCTACATGCAGCAAGGCCGAAAACCAACACTGAATGCCCCTGACCTTCGATCCCTCAGGTGGCACTGCATTAAAAACCAACATCATTGTGTAAAGGATCTTACTGCGTGGGCTCAGGAACATGTCAGAAAACCATTGACAGTTAACACAGTTCGTCGCTATATTTACAAGTGCAATTTAAAATTCTATCATGCAAAGCGAAAGCCATACATCAACAACATACAGAAATGCCGCCGCCTTCTATGGGCCCGAGCTCATTTGAAATGGACAGAGGCAAAGTGGAAAAGTGTGCTGTGGTCTGATGAGTCCACATGTCAAATTGTTTTTGGGAATCATGGATGTTGTGTCCTCCGGACAAAAGAGGAAAAAGACCATCCAGATTGTTACCAGTGCAAGGTTCAAAAGCCAGCATCTGTGATGATATGGGGGTCTGTTAGTGCCCATGGCATGAACAACTTACACATCTGTGATGGCACCAACAATTCTGAAAGGTACATCCAGGTTTTGGAACAACATATGCTGCCATCCAAGCAACGTCTTTTTCAGAGACGTCCCTGCTTATTTCAGCAAGACAATGCCAAGCCACATTCTGCACATGTTACAACAGCGTGGCTTCGTAGTAAAAGAGTGCGGGTACTAGACTGGCCTGCCTGCAGTCTAGACCTGTCACCCATTGAAAATGTGTGGCACATTATGAAGCACAAAATACTACAACGGAGACCCCAGACTGTTGAACAATGAAGTCGTACCTCAAGCAAGCATGGGAAAGAATTCCACCTACAAAGCTTCAACAATTAGTGTCCTCAGTTCCCAAACGCTTATTGAGTGTTGTTAGAAGGAAAGGTGATGTAACACAGTGGTAAACATACCACTGTCCCAACTTTTTTGAAATGTGGTGTAGGCATCCATTTCAAAATGAGCAAATATTTGCACAAAAACAATGAAGTTTATCAGTTTGAACATTACATATCTTGTCTTTGTGGGGTATTCAATTGAATATAGGTTGAAGAGAATTTGCAAATCATTGTATTCTGTTTTTATTCACATTTTTTCACAAGGTCCCAATTTTATTGGAATTGGGGTTGTATTTGAAATGTTCACCTTGACACTTGCACGCATTTAACCCCTGCACTGCCACGCAATTCGTCGTGTCAATGCAATTCGCTTTGTCCCGCTGGATGCTGCGCTTTGTGCCGCTGGATGCTGCGTTATATAAAATAATCTCATAGCAATTAATCATCAGAAAATCACTAAGGTTCCATGGGCAAGGTCCTTAATCCCCAAACTGCTCCCATTAAGCGCCTTGTATGGGGAATGCAAGGCATCATTGTAAAGCGCTTTGAACTTCTGATTCAGATGGATAAGCACTATATAAATACCATCCATTTACCATTTTAAAAAGAAGAACATGCCTAAGACTGTGGAGGGTTTCACTGCCACACTCACCAAAATGTTTACTAGTGGGATCTGTAAGGTCTAAATGGTAGTCCTGTATACCACTTTGATGGGAGTTATGCTATGATTTGGCTCTATGTAACTAAACTGATATAAACTGAAGTGAATACAATGTCAACTGAATAAATTAACTTAAAGGTTAGCTGAACTGAAATATATAAGGATAGGGGTTCACTTAATAATCTTACACTCTGCAGTCAGATCATGCAGACTGCATCTCTTATCTATATTCCAGGTAAAATCTACACTTGCATCAGGTGCAGCATCAGCCAGTCAAGGTATCTGGAATGGTGTGAATTTTTCAGGCTTCTGACCTCTGCTGCAGGGTACAATCCTAAATTGTGATGTTCCAAATAATATCTTGGCCAGACAGTGACACACATAACGCACCATCAAGGACAGTTTCCATCATGCTGTGCATTTTCCAGAAATAAATAATTAAGAAAAATTCCTGATGCAATAACATAGACTGTAGATGCAGACAAAATGATTCTAACAGCATTAAAAAGTATGAAACTCAACAGTTACTGACTATTTAGAGGAATGAGCATTGTCCTTGATGCTAAGCTCATTTGAAGTTCAAGATATTTTTGGGGTGACAATATAATTTATGTGACTTCTTTAAAAGGAAAAACATGAAAAATTCAAACTAATTTCATTATCAGAAAGCATTTTACTCTGTTATGATCTAAGTAACCTCCAATAGACTTGTTGCCAATTCAATCTCTGTGTGCCGTCGCCCTAAACGAAACTGAATTACAGGCACATAATACATAAAAACAATGCCTCAACAGAAGAGGGAGGGGAAGAGAGGGGAAAAGAGAGTCCACAGCCCAATGGGAAAGAAAGAGAAATATTTGAATAAACCTTTGTGCACATGAGAGCACACCCAAAACCCTCAGTGCATACATCAAATAGTCCATCCCTGAATAGGAACAGCTTAACTGTGTCGCTCTGAGACCTGTGTAACTACACAGATTGAACTGAGCTCTTAGACGTTCATGGCAATCATGTTACATCTCAGTCAGATGGGCCCTAAACAAAGACCCAAGATAGCAACAGTTGGTCAGCAGTTGCAGTTTTGACCTCTGTGTATGAACTTTAAAAATAATCCACAAAGGCCTATAGTGAATCATCAAAGTCAGCTTTGATGTCACTCAACAATAACTAGAATTCCTGCAGTTCACTATCCCTGGTGAGTTCACCAATTATTTGAGAGATTTCTCTACATCCCATACAGATATCAACCATACCAACCTGAGGTCAGTATGATTTCTGCCATCAGACCTTTATGGCATCATAAAGTCAACAATGTAAAAAAAAAAAAAAATCATAAAAAGAAAACATACGTATCTGCAGATTTTGGGTTTACCTTAGTCAGAGACACCAAGTTTCTCTTCAAACCTAATTATTTTTTGAAATTCTGAACACCTGTTCTGACTTTTAACCCAAGTGACTGTCAAGCACAGTGGCTTGGTGGTTAGCACTGTTGCCTCATAGGAAGAAGATCATGGGTTTGTTTCCCATCAATGCCCTTTCTGTGTGGAATTTGCATGTTCCCCCATGTTTCCATGGGTTCTGTCCGCGTGCTCCGTCCTCCCACATCCAAAACACATGCAGGTTAGGTGAATTGGAAACTTTTTAACTGTCCAGGTCTACCCTGTAAAAGAGATCTCATTCTCCATGGGACCAACCTGTTTAAATTAAAATTAAGTTCAACTTTGATGAATCAAAGTAACCACTGAAACTAGAGATCACATTTTTTTTTACTTTAATTATGTTATTAAGTTTGGATTTACACCAAATGGATATTTTTAATGAAAATGATCAGAAACACACCTTTTGACCTTCGACCACAACAGATGAGAAATTAAACAAATTTGCTTTGATGTGTTTTGATTGGGGCAGCACAGTGGTTAGCACTGTTGCCTCACAGCGGGAAGGTCATGGGATTAATTTTCACCTTTCTGTGTGGAGTTTGTATGTTCTCGTCATGTTTGTGTGGGTTCTCTCCGGGTGCTCCAGCTTCCTCCCACATCCACAGACATGCAGGTTAAGTGAATTGGAAATCTGGAATTGCCCGTAGGTGTGCATGTGGGTGTGAATGTGTTTGTTTGTCTATATGTGGCCCTGCTACAGACTGCTGTCCTGTTCAGGGTGTACCCCACCTCACGCCCATTGACTGCTGGGATAGGCTCCAGCCCCCCACAACCCGATCTTGGATAAGCAGTTGAAGATGAGTGTGAATGTGTTGGTATTGCACTGAGCAGGTAGTGAACCTGGGTTTGATTCCTCATCATGCAACTGTGTCCTTGGAAAAGACACTTTATTTGCATTGACCCAATCCACCCAGCTGTAAATGGGTACTGGCCTTGGCTGGTGAAGTAACTTGTGTCCCAGCCAGTGGGAATTGTAGACTCTCAGCCACCCATGCTATGGGATCCGGGGATAGGTACTGGCACCAGTGGGCTTCAGGGTCTATCTAGAGCTCCTTTTCTTTCTTCTGTATATATGTATAAAGGACAGCATGGTTAGCATTCTTGCATGGTTAGCATTTAAAGCCTGTGTCCTTTTTGTGTAGAATTTTGACATTCTTATCATGAATTGGTTTCCTCTGAGTTCTCTAAGTTGCTCCCACCATAATGTGCATCAAAACATATGCATTAGCTTCTTTCTTCATAGGCCAGGAGACACATCAAGAAGGGGATTAAACATGCACCAAATCAACATGTAAATCATAATAATAATAAGGTCGGATACTTTTCTAATAGACCTCGTATATATATATATATATATATATATATACCTGTATATATATATATATATATATATATATATATACCTGTATATATATATATATATATATATATATATATATATATATATATATATATATATATATATATATATATATATATATATATATATATATATATATATATATATATACACTCAACAAAAATATAAACGCAACACTTTTGGTTTTGCTCCCATTTTGTATGAGATGAACTCAAAGATCTAAAACTTTTTCCACATACACAATATCACCATTTCTCTCAAATATTGTTCACAAACCAGTCTAAATCTGTGATAGTGAGCACTTCTCCTTTGCTGAGATAATCCATCCCACCTTACAGGTGTGCCATATCAAGATGCTGATTAGACACCATGATTAGTGCACAGGTGTGCCTTAGACTGCCCACAATAAAAGGCCACTCTGAAAGGTGCAGTTTTATCACACAGCACAATGCCACAGATGTCGCAAGATTTGAGGGAGCGTGCAATTGGCATGCTGACAGCAGGAATGTCAACCAGAGCTGTTGCTCGTGTATTGAATGTTCATGTCTCTACCATAAGCCGTCTCCAAAGTCGTTTCAGAGAATTTGGCAGTACATCCAACCAGCCTCACAACCGCAGACCACGTGTAACCACACCAGCCCAGGACCTCCACATCCAGCATGTTTACCTCCAAGATCGTCTGAGACCAGCCACTCGGACAGCTGCTGAAACAATCGGTTTGCATAACCAAAGAATTTCTGCACAAACTGTCAGAAACCGTCTCAGGGAAGCTCATCTGCATGCTCGTCGTCCTCATCGGGGTCTCGACCTGACTCCAGTTCATCGTCGTAACTGACTTGAGTGGGCAAATGCTCACATTCGCTGGTGTTTGGCACGTTGGAGAGGTGTTCTCTTCACGGATGATGCGAAGGAGATGTGTTGCACTGCATGAGGAAAATGGTGGTCACACCAGATACTGACTGGTATCCCCCCCCAATAAAACAAAACTGCACCTTTCAGAGTGGCCTTTTATTGTGGGCAGTCTAAGGCACACCTGTGCACTAATCATGGTGTCTAATCAGCATCTTGATATGGCACACCTGTGAGGTGGGATGGATTATCTCAGCAACGGAGAAGTGCTCACTATCACAGATTTAGACTGGTTTGTGAACAATATTTGAGGGAAATGGTGATATTGTGTATGTGGAAAAAGTTTTAGATCTTTGAGTTCATCTCATACAAAATGGGAGCAAAACCAAAAGTGTTGCGTTTATATTTTTGTTGAGTATATATATATACGAGGTCTATTAGAAAAGTATCCGACCTTATTATTTTTTCAAAAACCATATGGATTTGAATCACGTGTGATTACATCAGACATGCTTGAACCCTCGTGGGCATGCGAGAGTTTTTTCACGCCTGTCGGTTACGTCATTCGCCTGTGGGCAGTCTTTGAGTGAGGAGTCGTCCACCTGCTCGTCGATTTTTTTCATTGTTTAGGAATGGCTCAGAGACTGTTGCTTTGTTTGATAAAAATTTTTCAAAACTGTAAGGCACAACTGAGTGGACACCATTCAATAAATTCAGCTGGTTTTCGGTAAAAATTTTAACGGCTGATGAGAGATTTTGGTCTGGTAGTGTCGCTTTAAGGACGGTCCACGGCGCCTGACGGTGATCTGCGCTTCGAGGCGGCAGCGTCTCGCCGTTTCAAGTTGAAAACTTCCACATTTCAGGCTCTGTTGACGCAGTAAGTCGTCAGAGAACAGAGAACTTTCAGAAGAAGTCGGCATGAGGAGTTTATTCGGACATTCCATTGTTAACGGTCATTTTGTAATGAAAGAACGTGCGGGCAGAGTCGCATGTCGGGCTGTACCCGACCGTGGGGGGTCGCGGCAGGAAAAACACCTCCGTTGGAAATCTTAACGGGCAAGTTGGAACATGCCCAAGCTGTTAAACAATTTCTCAGTTACTCACTTGTTGAAAGCCATCAAAAGCCGCCTGAATTTTACAAATGGTTTTCAACACGGAGGTGTTTTTCTGGTCGCGGCGCACACAGATTTGCGTCGTCGCCACGGAAACGACTCGGCGAATTTGCGCGCACGTTCTTTCATTACAAAATTACCTTTAACAGTGGAATGTCCACATAAACTCCTCATGCCGGCCTCTTCTGAATCTTTTCTGTTCTCTCACGACGTCCTGGGTCAACAGAACCTTAAATTAGGATGATTTCAGCTCGAAACAGCCAGACAACGTCGCCTGGGAGCGCTGCGCGACGTCCCGCTCCGTGGGAAGTCCTTACACCGACAGAAACACCCCATAATCTCTCATCAGCCGTTAAACCTTTCACAGAAAACCAGCTTAATTTCTCGAATAGTGTCCACTCGGATATTCCTCACAGGTCCAGAAAACATTTTTGATAAAGCAACGCGCGCCGTCTCGAGCAGCGTGTGAAACAAAGGAATTCAGCCGAGAGGGCGGGACCACATCTCACTCAAGGCCTGCCCACAGGGAAATGACGTCACCGACACGCGTGAAAAAACTCACGCATGCGCACGAGGGTTCAAGCATGATTGGTGTAGTCGCATGTCATTCAAATCCATATAGTTAAAAAAAATAATAAAAGGGTCGGTTTATTATCTAAGAGACCTCGTATATATATATATATATATATATATATATATATATATGAGGGTTCCAACTCAATCAGGTGAGATGTAGCTGAAAGATCTGCTCTGGCAAACTCAAACAAATGGAGAAGGAAAAAAAATCTGCCAAACATTGCAGATTGTAATAAATGATTGTTTAATATCCATCTATCTTTGCCTTGATGGGGGCAAGAGGGTGCAAGTCCATTTTTGCATGTGCAAGCACACATCACTATTTAAGATGTGCAAAGTCAGGTGGTAAGTCTGAATTGATTGGCGTTACAGTGTTCATTAGGCATGGGTGTGTTGTAGTCCAACCATAATATCAACTAATCAAAGCACCTGTTCTTGTAAAGTGAATTAAATACAATCATTACATGAAATAAGAGTAAACATGTCAAACCTCAGCTTGTTGTGTCACTGCTTCACCTCAGAGAGCTTTGGTGACCACTGTCCACTGTGTGTTCAGACAGGTTGGTGCTAATCTGTTAATTCGATTCCTTAAAGTCTGTGTGCCTGGCACAGCCTAGTCTAAAGGTATCAGGCGTTGCACAAACTGTACGACACAACTGCAAACTCACACGACTGATAGAGTTCAAAAAAGGGGTTTAATTGACTCAACAGGCAGGTAGTCGGTACACGTGTGGTCCAGCAGTGTGGCAGAGGTAGCAGGCAGACAAGAAACAGAGGCGTAGTCAAAAACAGGCACAGGTCAAAATACACAGCATAAGGGCAATCAGAGGCAAGACAAAAAACAAGGTCATAAACAGGCAAGGTCAAAATACTTTTAAGCTGGATAAAACAAGGCATGAGACAGAGGCTGGAAAGCGACAAAGTCAACGATCTGGCAGTGAGCTGAGAGGGCTTAAATATCTGGTTGTGATTAGTGAAACAAAATGCAGGTGTTGGTGAAGCTTCTGGAAGGGGGCATGACTACTGAACAGAGATATGCATGGAACAACATACTGAAGGCAGGAAAACAGAGTGGGGTGATGAAACAGACAAAGATGCCTGAGCAGGTGCAAGAGCGGGAGTGAGTGAAAATGCAAAGCAGACAGAATCTAATGCCGCGTTCACACCGGGCGCGACCAGACGGCACAAATTCATGTTGGTCACGTGGCGACCGAGGTGCCACCATCGCCCGGTGTGTCGCTCTGCTTTCACTGCAAAAATTTGCCCCAGTGCATCATCAAATAGGAGGAGCTTCCATTCCGCTCGCCGGCTCCGGTTGTCAGTCAAGTTAAATGACGGACCTTGATCTCATGGAGCGAGTTGTTTTGGAAAGCTGACAAACGTCATGAGATGTTCCCAATTTGGGGAGTATCATTATTTGCTGCAGGAGCTGTGTCTGGATGACGGCCGCTTTCAGCGGTCCTTCCGCCTCTGCAGGACCCAGTTTGAGGACCTCCTGTCCTGTTCACACGCGCACATGTAAACAATAAAAAAAAAAACCTCCACTCCCCCTGCTGTGGGGCTGCTGCTCGCTCCAAAAAAACTGTCATAATTGTGTTTAGAAACCAGTCACCATTTGCTTTATTATACATCTGTGTAGTTAATAAATTAAAATAATCTTCATGGACGATTTGCACACGCGCACACGTAAAATAAGAAAAAAAAAACTCCGCTCCCCCTGCTGCGGCGCTGCTGCTTGCTCAAAAACTGTCATAATTGTGTTTATAAACCAGTCACCATTTGCTTTATTATACATCTGTGTAGTTAAGAAATAAAATAGTCTTCACGGATGATTCGCTCGCGCGTGCACGTAATGATAACAAAAACTCTCTGCTGCCTGCTGTGGGGCTGCCGCTCGCTCTTCCCCCAAACTCTGTCATAATTGTGAAATAAAGTACAAAAGGGACATAAGTCCTGCTTACAGGCTGGCTACCAGAGACAGGACATGTTCACATCCTCAGTCAAACTCCAGACATCTCCACGTCACTCCATATTCAGTCCCTGATTGGTCATCGCGGTGCGACAAGACGAAAAAGTTCAGATTTTTCAACTTGGGGAGGAGGGCAACACGCCGTGACGTGATGCAATATCGTGCCACAAACATGCCAATCGTTCAAAATCGCTTCACTCGCGTCGCCTCATTCACATTCATCATGTCGCGCTGCATGGCTTGGCGCCACAACACGTCCTTCCATAGGGATTACATGGGGACAACCTGTCACTGCTGTCGCTCGCGTCGCGCCCGGTGTGAACGCGGCATAAGTGTGGGAGACAAAGACACAAACGTTGGAGCAGGGACAGTCAAAGAACAAGAGGCAGTAACTGAAACCATGGACAGAACGCAGAACAACTAAGACCTGGTAACAAACTAAGCACAAACATAAGAACTGAAAACACAAATGAGAAGAGCCAAAGAAACAACTAAAAATCGGAGAATAAACAAACCCGGTGACTAGAGAATAATACAATTAATAAAACAAGATAACAGATAAACAGAAAATGCAATAAATAACAAATGGAACATAATCAAATAAGAAGCACTGCAGATAAATAACAAAACTCTCTGACTAAAGTATAATACAAACAATGTGATAAACAGAATAAAACTGAAACTAAATCCACATAAGAGAAAGCAAACAATTAATACCACAGCAATCAATCAATCAATCAATCAATCAATTTTTTTATATAGCGCCAAATCACAACAAACAGTTGCCCCAAGGCGCTTTATATTGCAAGGTAAGGCCATACAATAATTATGTAAAACCCCAACGGTCAAAACGACCCCCTGTGAGCAAGCACTTGGCTACAGTGGGAAGGAAAAACTCCCTTTTAACAGGAAGAAACCTCCAGCAGAACCAGGCTCAGGGAGGGGCAGTCTTCTGCTGGGACTGGTTGGGGCTGAGGGAGAGAACCAGGAAAAAGACATGCTGTGGAGGGGAGCAGAGATCGATCACTAATGATTAAATGCAGAGTGGTGCATACAGAGCAAAAAGAGAAAGAAACAGTGCATCATGGGAACCCCCCAGCAGTCTACGTCTATAGCAGCATAACTAAGGGATGGTTCAGGGTCACCTGATCCAGCCCTAACTATAAGCTTTAGCAAAAAGGAAAGTTTTAAGCCTAATCTTAAAAGTAGAGAGGGTGTCTGTCTCCCTGATCTGAATTGGGAGCTGGTTCCACAGGAGAGGAGCCTGAAAGCTGAAGGCTCTGCCTCCCATTCTACTCTTACAAACCCTAGGAACTACAAGTAAGCCTGCAGTCTGAGAGCGAAGCGCTCTATTGGGGTGATATGGTACTATGAGGTCCCTAAGATAAGATGGGACCTGATTATTCAAAACCTTATAAGTAAGAAGAAGAATTTTAAATTCTATTCTAGAATTAACAGGAAGCCAATGAAGAGAGGCCAATATGGGTGAGATATGCTCTCTCCTTCTATTCCCCGTCAGTACTCTAGCTGCAGCATTTTGAATTAACTGAAGGCTTTTTAGGGAACTTTTAGGACAACCTGATAATAATGAATTACAATAGTCCAGCCTAGAGGAAATAAATGCATGAATTAGTTTTTCAGCATCACTCTGAGACAAGACCTTTCTGATTTTAGAGATATTGCGTAAATGCAAAAAAGCAGTCCTACATATTTGTTTAATATGCGCTTTGAATGACATATCCTGATCAAAAATGACTCCAAGATTTCTCACAGTATTACTAGAGGTCAGGGTAATGCCATCCAGAGTAAGGATCTGGTTAGACACCATGTTTCTAAGATTTGTGGGGCCAAGTACAATAACTTCAGTTTTATCTGAGTTTAAAAGCAGGAAATTAGAGGTCATCCATGTCTTTATGTCTGTAAGACAATCCTGCAGTTTAGCTAATTGGTGTGTGTCCTCTGGCTTCATGGATAGATAAAGCTGGGTATCATCTGCGTAACAATGAAAATTTAAGCAATGCCGTCTAATAATACTGCCTAAGGGAAGCATGTATAAAGTGAATAAAATTGGTCCTAGCACAGAACCTTGTGGAACTCCATAATTAACTTTAGTCTGTGAAGAAGATTCCCCATTTACATGAACAAATTGTAATCTATTAGACAAATATGATTCAAACCACCGCAGCGCAGTGCCTTTAATACCTATGGCATGCTCTAATCTCTGTAATAAAATTTTATGGTCAACAGTATCAAAAGCAGCACTGAGGTCTAACAGAACAAGCACAGAGATGAGTCCACTGTCCGGGCCCATGATACATCAAAAATAAATAAAAACATGACAAAACATAACTGAAGCATGACGATGGCAACCTGATATCATATAAATAAAACACAGAAGATTCAGGACATGAACCCATCATGGGCAGGAACATGACAAAAGGGAAGGATGTGCCACTGTGATTGTTTGATATTATGTTCAGACTACAGTAAATCCAGTCCCTTTTCATCGGGAATTTACATCCCTTTGGGCTGGAATTTCCTGCTGTTTAAATGCACTCAGACACACCGCAAATGGACTTGTACCATCTCATCACTTTTACTGCCTGGAGACATGTTTTTGTTGAAGAGAAAATGAACAGCAGGTCCCTTCAGCTTCTCCCTTGTTTCATTCTGGGTCACCACAGCAGACCTGAGATGGATCTGCATGTTGATTTAGCAGAGGTTTCACGCCGGATGCCCTTTCTGACACAACTCTGCATTACACGGAGAATGGGCAGGGACTGCCTTCCACCGGGAACCTTCCACACTGGGAACAAGCATACTAACTGTTTGTCCACCACCCCTGCTGTTCAAGACAAGATGAACAATCTGTAAAATAATCCAACAAGCCAGGACATTTCAAGCATAAGATATTGAGAGGTGCAATTCTTCTCTTTCATCACGAATAATGCCATGATGAGGTTGGAGCCTAGGAAAAACACTCGAAGCACTAAAGGTCACAGTTGTGGTTTTGAGCTCTGAGCTCTACAGCATGTTAGTGGTGACAGTTGTTTTATGAAGGCCGCGGTCTCCTGAAGTCTCAAATGACCCAGTTTAGACCACAGATTAATACAAGGTCAGCAGATGTATTACATGGCAAAGATAGCAGTATAAGCCCATTTTAAGAGGTGGTTTGTACAACAGGAGGTACTTACAATCTTTCACGGCATCATGTAAATCAGAACAATCCAAACTAAAATCACATTCACTCAAGTGAAAACTCACTGACTGATTTTCATTTTACTTCCCCTGGAGTTTTTGCTAATGATGCTGAATATTAAAAACAATAGTTTCTTCTGAAATTAAGTATAATGGAGAAATTCACTGCTGCAGCTCTGTGCCTAATTTGCATTTGTAATGACTCAAATTTAAATGAAATAGTACTTTACAATACAGGTTTTTCTCAGATTAGTTTCCGCCTGTGACAAAATAATTTGACACAGCGTGTTTATGATTTTTGAATACCCATGGCTAACATCTGGCTTTTACCTGAACAGAAGGATTTGGATAAATAGAATGACCCAGTGTGCAAATTATACAGTGGCTGCATCTGAATGCTCAGACTAGCATATGATGTACAGTAGGCAAAAAGCAGTACATCAGAATCCATAGGGTGTGCAAATAATCAGTTTGCATTTAAATCTGCTGTTGCAAAATAGAACATTTTTGCAACATAAGCTTTGGTCAGACCTTATAATAAAGCCATGAATAATGAGCCACCTATGGATTTATCAGAAATTTCAGTGATTATTGGACTAATGAGCCATGTATATGATGTTCTTCTGAAGGAATTGCAGGAAACAGATGATTTTAAAAAAAGGCTACAGGGGCTTTCTCAGAGTGGAACCTGCTCTGTTGCAGGGAGCCTGTCCTGTCTTCGTAGCTGCAGGTTTCGGATAATGGGCTTCTAACAGCCTTGTACTCACACCAACATGCTTCTAACATCCTCATTTGTCCTCGTAGTACTTCGTACACAGATCGCCCCACGATATTTTTGCTCAATTTTGAAATTCACGAAATTAGCTTCACGCTCAGAGATGAGTCCTGTTAGCCGAATAATCTGCCTCCAAGAGCCTCTAAGAGCCACTGTTCTCCCACGTTTCTTAAATGACTCACACAAAAAAAATAATGTTACGTGGCTTATTATTCATCGTTCATTATTCGGTCTGACCAGGGCTTTACATGGTTACGTGCACAACCCAGTTTCATGGCAGGTCATGGCGACATTACGAAAAGTACATTAATCTATGGGTTTGTGGCGGGGGCATGAAAATGAAGGGGCTTTTCATAACGGGGGCACAAATTCATTTCATGACAGAGGGCACAAAATGAAGGGTGATGGGGGTCTGGGGGGTTATAGTTAGGGTTAGGGGAGGGTAGACACTTACCTTATGATTATGGTTAAAGTTAGGAGAAGGGAAAGATTATCAAATCAAATTAAATCAATTTTATTTATATAGCACCAAATCACAACAAACAGCTGCCCCAAGGCGCTTTATATTGTAAGGCAAAAGCCATACAATAATTACAGAAAAACCCCAACGGTCAAAACGACCCCCTATGAGCAAGCACTTGGCGACAGTGGGAAGGAAAAACTCCCTTTTAACAGGAAGAAACCTCCAGCAGAACCAGGCTCAGGGAGGGGCAGTCTTCTGCTAGGACTGGTTGGGGCTGAGGGGAGAGACTCAGGAAAAAGACATGCTGTGGAAGAGAGCAGAGATCAGTCAACAATGATTAAAAGCAGAGTGGTGCGTACAGAGCAAAAAGAGGTGAATAAAAAGAAACACTGGGTGCATCATGGGAAACCCCCGAACAGTCGATACCAGCATAACTAAGGGATGGTTCAGGGTCACCTGATCTGCCCTAACTATAAGCTTTAGCAAAAAGGAAAGTTTTAAGCTTAATCTTAAAAGTAGAGAGGGTGTCTGTCTCCCTAATCCGAATTGGGAGCTGGTTCCACAGGAGAGGAGCCTGAAAGCTGAAGGCTCTGCCTCCCATTCTACTCTTACAAACCCTAGGAACTACAAGTAAGCCTGCAGTCTGAGAGCAAAGCGCTCTATTGGGGTGATATGGTACTAAGAGTTCCCTAAGATAACATGGGACCTGATTATTCAAAACCTTATAAGTAAGAAGAAGAATTTTAAATTCTATTCTGGAATTAACAGGGAGCCGATGAAGAGAGGCCAATATGGGTGAAATATGCTCTCTCCTTCTAGTCCCTGTCAGTACTCTAGCTGCAGCATTTTGAATTAACTGAAGGCTTTTCAGGGAACTTTTAGGACAACCTGATAATAATGAATTACAGTAGTCCAGCGTAGAAGAAATAAATGCATGAATTAGCTTTTCAGCATCACTCTGAGACAAGACCTTTCTAATTTTAGAGATATTGCGCAAATGCAAAAAAGCAGTCCTACATATCTGCTTAATATGCGCATTGAAGGACATATCCTGATCAAAAATGACTCCAAGATTTCTCACAGTATTACTGGAGGTCAGGGTAATGCCATCCAGAGTAAGGATCTGGTTAGACACCATGTTTCTAAGATTTGTGGGGCCAAGTACAATAACTTCAGTTTTATCTGAATTTAAAAGCAGGAAATTAGAGGTCATCCATGTCTTTATGTCTGAAAGACATTCCTGCAGTTTAACTAATTGGTGTGTGTCCTCTGGCTTCACGGATAGATAAAGCTGGGTATCATCTGCGTAACAATGAAAATTTAAGCAATGCTTTCTAATAACACTGCCTAAGGGAAGCATGTATAAAGTGAATAAAATTGGTCCTAGCACAGAACCTTGTGGAACTCCATAATTAACCTTAGTCTGTGAAGAAGACTCCCCATTTACATGAACAAATTGTAATCTATTAGATAAATATGATTCAAACCACTGCAGCTCAGTGCCTTTAATACCTATGGCATGCTCTAATCTCTGTAATAAAATTTTATGGTCAACAGTATCAAAAGCTGCACTGAGGTCTAACAGGACAAGCACAGAGATGAGTCCACTGTCTGAGGCCATAAGAAGATCATTTGTGACCTTCACTAATGCTGTTTCTGTACTATGATGAATTCTGAAACCTGACTGAAACTCTTCAAATAGACCATTCCTCTGCAGATGATCAGTTAGCTGTTTTACAACTACCCTTTCAAGAATTTTTGAGAGAAAAGGAAGGTTGGCGATTGGCCTATAATTAGCTAAGATAGCTGGGTCAAGTGATGGCTTTTTAAGTAATGGTTTAATTACTGCCACCTTAAAAGCCTGTGGTACATAGCCAACTAATAAAGATAGATTGATCATAAATTGATTATAAAGACCAAAATAAAATAAAAAAAAAACTGTCAAAAAAATTGGGCGCTTTTCGTGATGGGAGCACGAAAAACCGTGAGACTGGGCTGTATGTGCATATGTGTCAGCTGTTAACCTCCAGGTCAAAGGACAGGTACACTGTAAATTGGACAGTATATTCTAATTGTTTCTTTACTACTCACTCACTTACTTCTAGTACATACTAAAGTAACGGTTGGGTAGTATTTATTAGTCAACATTAAGTACATGCTAAGTATTCGGGTGCAGGGAATGACAATTGGTAGAGGTGTCCTCATCTGTCCTATCTGGGGGTCAATTAACTAACATTAGTTAGCTACTATTAGGTAAGTCAAACATCAGCTTTAAGTTTGTTTGTTAAACTTTAACTTAAGGCAAAAGTCAGAGACTAGCGAACATTAACATTAATTTGTGGACACTTGGCAAAGTCTAGTTCATAAGCTCCGAAGGTAAGGAATTAAAGTGTACCAAACAAGCTAGTTAGCTGCTTACATTAAGGTAGAATAGTATAGTTTAGCTTGCGGCACACACTGAACCATAGACTTAAATAAGCCTTTGCAATGATGGGAGTGAAGCAGACAGATCAGAGGTTCCACCACAGAGAAAGATTGTTGAACTACAATGCTAATTCATCCCTTGACCAAGTGCCATCAAGGAGGCAATGCCTACCACATGCCTAAACATGCTGCTGCAAGTCAGCCATAGTGTCACAACATTCAACACAACATCCTCCAGTGTTTAAAATGGCTCAGCCCATTTGTTTACCTGTTAACTGTAGTACTACTTTATTTATCTCTCTCTATTGCAGGGGTGGGCAACGAGGGCCAAGACAGTGCAGGTTTTCCATGCAACCAATCACCTCAGCAGGTGGGTTTGCTGAGGAGCTTCTCCCCTGAACATAAACACCTGATCATCAATGAAATCACCTGCTGAGACACCTGAACATCATTTAAATCACCCACTGAGACACCTCAATATCAATGAAATCACCCGCTGAGACACCCGAACATGAATGAAATCACCCGCAGAGACACCTGAACATCAATGAAATCACCCGCTCAGACACCTGAACATCAATGAAATCACCCGCTGAGACACCTGAACATCAATGAAATCACCCGCTCAGACACCTGAACATCAATGAAATCACCCGCAGAGACACCCGAACATCAATGAAATCACCCGCTCAGACACCTCAACATCAATGAAATTACCCGCTGAGACACCCGAACATCAATGAAATCACCCGCAGAGACACCTGAACATCATTTAAATCACCCGCTGAGACACCTCAACATCAATGAAATCACCCGCTGTGACACCCAAACATCATTTAAATCACCCGCTGAGACACCTCAACATCAATGAAATCACCCGCTGAGACACCTCAACATCAATGAAATCACCCGCAGAGACACCTGAACATCAATGAAATCACCCGCTCAGACACCTGAACATCAATGAAATCACCCACAGAGACACCCGAACATCACTTAAATCACCCGCTGAGACACCTGAACATCAATGAAATCACCCGCAGAGACACCCGAACATCAATGAAATCACCCGCAGAGACACCCGAACATCACTTAAATCAACCGCTGAGACACCTGAACATCACTTAAATCACCCGCTGAGACACCTGAACATCAATTAAATCACCCACAGAGACACCCGAACATCACTTAAATCACCCGTTGAGACACCTGAACATCACTTAAATCACCCGCTGAGACACCCGAACATCAATGAAATCACCCGCAGAGACACCCGAACATCACTTAAATCACCCGCAGAGACACCTGAACATCAATGAAATCACCCGCAGAGACTCCTGAACATCAATTAAATCACCCGCAGAGACTCCTGAACATCACTTAAATCACCCGCTGAGACACCTGAACATCAATTAAATCACCCACGGAGACACCTGAACATCACTTAAATCACCCGCTGAGACACCTGAACATCAATTAAATCACCCGCTGAGACACCTGAACATCAATTAAATCACCCACAGAGACACCTGAACATCACTTAAATCACCCGCAGAAACTCCTGAACATCACTTAAATCACCCGCTGAGACACCTGAACATCAATTAAATCACCCAAGGAGACACCTGAACATCAATGAAATCACCCACAGAGACACCTGAACATCAATTAAATCACCCGCTGAGACACCTGAACATCAATGAAATCACCCGCTGAGACACCTGAACATCAATTAAATCACCCGCAGAGACTCCTGAACATCACTTAAATCACCCGCTGAGACACCTGAACATCAATTAAATCACCCACGGAGACACCTGAACATCAATGAAATCACCCGCAGAGACACCCGAACATCAATGAAATCACCCGCTCAGACACCTCAACATCAATGAAATCACCCGCTGAGACACCCGAACATCAATGAAATCACCCGCAGAGACACCTGAACATCATTTAAATCACCCGCTGAGACACCTCAACATCAATGAAATCACCCGCTGTGACACCCAAACATCATTTAAATCACCCGCTGAGACACCTCAACATCAATGAAATCACCCGCTGAGACACCTCAACATCAATGAAATCACCCGCAGAGACACCTGAACATCAATGAAATCACCCGCTCAGACACCTGAACATCAATGAAATCACCCACAGAGACACCCGAACATCACTTAAATCACCCGCTGAGACACCTGAACATCAATGAAATCACCCGCAGAGACACCCGAACATCAATGAAATCACCCGCAGAGACACCCGAACATCACTTAAATCACCCGCTGAGACACCTGAACATCACTTAAATCACCCGCTGAGACACCTGAACATCAATTAAATCACCCACAGAGACACCCGAACATTACTTAAATCACCCGCTGAGACACCTGAACATCACTTAAATCACCCGCTGAGACACCCGAACATCAATGAAATCACCCACAGAGACACCTGAACATCAATGAAATCACCCGCTGAGACACCTGAAACATCAATGAAATCACCCGCTGAGACACCTGAACATCAATTAAATCACCCGCAGAGACTCCTGAACATCACTTAAATCACCCGCTGAGACACCTGAACATCAATTAAATCACCCACGGAGACACCTGAACATCAATGAAATCACCCGCAGAGACACCCGAACATCAATGAAATCACCCGCTCAGACACCTCAACATCAATGAAATCACCCGCTGAGACACCCGAACATCAATGAAATCACCCGCAGAGACACCTGAACATCATTTAAATCACCCGCTGAGACACCTCAACATCAATGAAATCACCCGCTGTGACACCCAAACATCATTTAAATCACCCGCTGAGACACCTCAACATCAATGAAATCACCCGCTGAGACACCTCAACATCAATGAAATCACCCGCAGAGACACCTGAACATCAATGAAATCACCCGCTCAGACACCTGAACATCAATGAAATCACCCACAGAGACACCCGAACATCACTTAAATCACCCGCTGAGACACCTGAACATCAATGAAATCACCCGCAGAGACACCCGAACATCAATGAAATCACCCGCAGAGACACCCGAACATCACTTAAATCACCCGCTGAGACACCTGAACATCACTTAAATCACCCGCTGAGACACCTGAACATCAATTAAATCACCCACAGAGACACCCGAACATCACTTAAATCACCCGCTGAGACACCTGAACATCACTTAGATCACCCGCTGAGACACCCGAACATCAATGAAATCACCCGCAGAGACACCCGAACATCACTTAAATCACCCGCTGAGACACCCGAACATCACTTAAATCACCCGCAGAGACTCCTGAACATCAATTAAATCACCCGCAGAGACTCCTGAACATCAATTAAATCACCCGCTGAGGTACTCCTGAACATCACTTAAATCACCCCCGGAGACCCCTGAACATCAATTAAATCACCCACGGAGACACCTGAACATCACTTAAATCACCCGCTGAGACACCTGAACATCAATGAAATCACCCGCAGAGACACCAGAACATCACTTAAATCACCCGCTGAGACACCTGAACATCAATTAAATCACCCGCTGAGACACCTGAACATCAATTAAATCACCCACAGAGCACCTGAACATCACTTAAATCACCGCAGAGACACTCCTGAACATCACTTAAATCACCCGCTGAGACACCTGAACATCAATGAAATCACCCACAGAGACACCCGAACATCACTTAAATCACCCGCTGAGACACCTGAACATCAATGAAATCACCCACAGAGACACCTGAACATCAATTAAATCACCCGCAGAGACTCCTGAACATCACTTAAATCACCCGCTGAGACACCTGAACATCAATTAAATCACCCACGGAGACACCTGAACATCACTTAAATCACCCGCTGAGACACCTGAACATCAATGAAATCACCCGCTGAGACACCTGAACATCAATTAAATCACCCGCTGAGACACCTGAACATCAATGAAATCACCCGCTGAGACACCTGAACATCAATGAAATCACCCACAGAGACACCTGAACATCAATTAAATCACCCGCAGAGACTTCTGAACATCACTTAAATCACCCGCTGAGACACCTGAACATCAATTAAATCACCCACGGAGACACCTGAACATCACTTAAATCACCCGCTGAGACACCTGAACATCAATGAAATCACCCGCTGAGACACCTGAACATCAATTAAATCACCCGCTGAGACACCTGAACATCAATTAAATCACCCACTGAGACACCTGAACATCACTTAAATCACCCGCAGAGACACCCGAACATCACTTAAATCACCCGCTGAGACACATGAACATCAATTAAATCACTCACAGAGACACCTGAACATCACTTAAATCACCCGCTGAGACACCCGAACATCACTTAAATCACCCGCTGAGACACCTGAACATCAATTAAATCACCCACAGAGACACCTGAACATCACTTAAATCACCCGCTGAGACACCTGAACATCAATTAAATCACCCGCTGAGACACCTGAACATCACTTAAATCACCCACTGAGACACCTGAACATCAATTAAGTCACTCACAGAGACACCTGAACATCACTTAAATCACCCGCTGAGACACCCGAACATCACTTAAATCACCCGCTGAGACACCTCAACATCAATGAAATCACCCGCTGTGACACCCAAACATCATTTAAATCACCCGCTGAGACACCTCAACATCAATGAAATCACCCGCTGAGACACCTCAACATCAATGAAATCACCCGCTGTGACACCCAAACATCATTTAAATCACCCGCTGAGACACCTCAACATCAATGAAATCACCCGCTGAGACACCTCAACATCAATGAAATCACCCGCAGAGACACCTGAACATCAATGAAATCACCCGCTCAGACACCTGAACATCAATGAAATCACCCACAGAGACACCCGAACATCACTTAAATCACCCGCTGAGACACCCGAACATCAATGAAATCACCCGCAGAGACACCCGAGCATCAATGAAATCACCCGCAGAGACACCCGAACATCACTTAAATCACCCGCTGAGACACCTGAACATCACTTAAATCACCCGCTGAGACACCTGAACATCAATTAAAATCACCCACAGAGACACCCGAACATCACTTAAATCACCCGCTGAGACACCTGAACATCACTTAAATCACCCGCTGAGACACCCGAACATCAATGAAATCACCCGCAGAGACACCCGAACATCACTTAAATCACCCGCTGAGACACCCGAACATCACTTAAATCACCCGCAGAGACACCTGAACATCAATGAAATCACCCGCAGAGACTCCTGAACATCAATTAAATCACCCGCAGAGACTCCTGAACATCACTTAAATCACCCGCTGAGACACCTGAACATCAATTAAATCACCCACGGAGACACCTGAACATCACTTAAATCACCAGCTGAGACACCTGAACATCAATGAAATCACCCGCTGAGACACCTGAACATCAATTAAATCACCCGCAGAGACTCCTGAACATCACTTAAATCACCCGCTGAGACACCTGAACATCACTTAAATCACCCGCTGAGACACCTGAACATCAATGAAATCACCCGCTGAGACACCTGAACATCAATTAAATCACCCGCTGAGACACCTGAACATCAATTAAATCACCCACTGAGACACCTGAACATCACTTAAATCACCCGCAGAGACACCCGAACATCACTTAAATCACCCGCTGAGACACCTGAACATCAATTAAATCACTCACAGAGACACCTGAACATCACTTAAATCACCCGCTGAGACACCCGAACATCACTTAAATCACCCGCTGAGACACCTGAACATCAATTAAATCACCCACAGAGACACCTGATCATCACTTAAATCACCCGCTGAGACACCTGAACATCAATTAAATCACCCGCTGAGACACCTGAACATCACTTAAATCACCCACTGAGACACCTGAACATCAATTAAATCACTCACAGAGACACCTGAACATCAATGAAATCACCCGCAGAGACACCCGAACATCAATGAAATCACCTGCAGAGACACCCGAACATCACTTAAATCACCCGCTGAGACACCTGAACATCACTTAAATCACCCGCTGAGACACCTGAACATCAATTAAATCACCCACAGAGACACCCGAACATCACTTAAATCACCCGCTGAGACACCTGAACATCACTTAAATCACCCGCTGAGACACCCGAACATCAATGAAATCACCCGCAGAGACACCCGAACATCACTTAAATCACCCGCTGAGACACCCGAACATCACTTAAATCACCCGCAGAGACACCTGAACATCAATGAAATCACCCGCAGAGACTCCTGAACATCACTTAAATCACCCGCTGAGACACCTGAACATCAATGAAATCACCCGCAGAGACTCCTGAACATCACTTAAATCACCCGCTGAGACACCTGAACATCAATGAAATCACCCGCTGAGACACCTGAACATCAATGAAATCACCCGCAGAGACACCAGAACATCACTTAAATCACCCGCTGAGACACCTGAACATCAATTAAATCACCCACAGAGACACCTGAACATCACTTAAATCACCCACAGAGACACCTGAACATCACTTAAATCACCCGCAGAAACTCCTGAACATCACTTAAATCACCCGCTGAGACACCTGAACATCAATTAAATCACCCACGGAGACACCTGAACATCAATGAAATCACCCGCTGAGACACCTGAACATCAATGAAATCACCCACAGAGACACCTGAACATCAATTAAATCACCCGCAGAGACTCCTGAACATCACTTAAATCACCCGCTGAGACACCTGAACATCAATTAAATCACCCACGGAGACACCTGAACATCACTTAAATCACCCGCTGAGACACCTGAACATCACTTAAATCACCCGCTGAGACACCTGAACATCAATGAAATCACCCGCTGAGACACCTGAACATCAATTAAATCACCCGCTGAGACACCTGAACATCAATGAAATCACCCACAGAGACACCCGAACATCACTTAAATCACCCGCTGAGACACCCGAACATCAATGAAATCACCCGCAGAGACACCCGAGCATCAATGAAATCACCCGCAGAGACACCCGAACATCACTTAAATCACCCGCTGAGACACCTGAACATCACTTAAATCACCCGCTGAGACACCTGAACATCAATTAAATCACCCACAGAGACACCCGAACATCACTTAAATCACCCGCTGAGACACCTGAACATCACTTAAATCACCCGCTGAGACACCCGAACATCAATGAAATCACCCGCAGAGACACCCGAACATCACTTAAATCACCCGCTGAGACACCCGAACATCACTTAAATCACCCGCAGAGACACCTGAACATCAATGAAATCACCCGCAGAGACTCCTGAACATCAATTAAATCACCCGCAGAGACTCCTGAACATCACTTAAATCACCCGCTGAGACACCTGAACATCAATTAAATCACCCACGGAGACACCTGAACATCACTTAAATCACCAGCTGAGACACCTGAACATCAATGAAATCACCCGCTGAGACACCTGAACATCAATTAAATCACCCGCAGAGACTCCTGAACATCACTTAAATCACCCGCTGAGACACCTGAACATCACTTAAATCACCCGCTGAGACACCTGAACATCAATGAAATCACCCGCTGAGACACCTGAACATCAATTAAATCACCCGCTGAGACACCTGAACATCAATTAAATCACCCACTGAGACACCTGAACATCACTTAAATCACCCGCAGAGACACCCGAACATCACTTAAATCACCCGCTGAGACACCTGAACATCAATTAAATCACCCACAGAGACACCTGAACATCACTTAAATCACCCGCTGAGACACCCGAACATCACTTAAATCACCCGCTGAGACACCTGAACATCAATTAAATCACCCACAGAGACACCTGATCATCACTTAAATCACCCGCTGAGACACCTGAACATCAATTAAATCACCCGCTGAGACACCTGAACATCACTTAAATCACCCACTGAGACACCTGAACATCAATTAAATCACTCACAGAGACACCTGAACATCAATGAAATCACCCGCAGAGACACCCGAACATCAATGAAATCACCTGCAGAGACACCCGAACATCACTTAAATCACCCGCTGAGACACCTGAACATCACTTAAATCACCCGCTGAGACACCTGAACATCAATTAAATCACCCACAGAGACACCCGAACATCACTTAAATCACCCGCTGAGACACCTGAACATCACTTAAATCACCCGCTGAGACACCCGAACATCAATGAAATCACCCGCAGAGACACCCGAACATCACTTAAATCACCCGCTGAGACACCCGAACATCACTTAAATCACCCGCAGAGACACCTGAACATCAATGAAATCACCCGCAGAGACTCCTGAACATCACTTAAATCACCCGCTGAGACACCTGAACATCAATGAAATCACCCGCAGAGACTCCTGAACATCACTTAAATCACCCGCTGAGACACCTGAACATCAATGAAATCACCCGCTGAGACACCTGAACATCAATGAAATCACCCGCAGAGACACCAGAACATCACTTAAATCACCCGCTGAGACACCTGAACATCAATTAAATCACCCACAGAGACACCTGAACATCACTTAAATCACCCACAGAGACACCTGAACATCACTTAAATCACCCGCAGAAACTCCTGAACATCACTTAAATCACCCGCTGAGACACCTGAACATCAATTAAATCACCCACGGAGACACCTGAACATCAATGAAATCACCCGCTGAGACACCTGAACATCAATGAAATCACCCACAGAGACACCTGAACATCAATTAAATCACCCGCAGAGACTCCTGAACATCACTTAAATCACCCGCTGAGACACCTGAACATCAATTAAATCACCCACGGAGACACCTGAACATCACTTAAATCACCCGCTGAGACACCTGAACATCAATGAAATCACCCGCTGAGACACCTGAACATCAATGAAATCACCCGCTGAGACACCTGAACATCAATGAAATCACCCACAGAGACACCTGAACATCAATTAAATCACCCGCAGAGACTCCTGAACATCACTTAAATCACCCGCTGAGACACCTGAACATCAATTAAATCACCCACGGAGACACCTGAACATCACTTAAATCACCCGCTGAGACACCTGAACATCAATGAAATCACCCGCTGAGACACCTGAACATCAATTAAATCACCCGCTGAGACACCTGAACATCAATTAAATCACCCACTGAGACACCTGAACATCACTTAAATCACCCGCAGAGACACCCGAACATCACTTAAATCACCCGCTGAGACACCTGAACATCAATTAAATCACTCACAGAGACACCTGAACATCACTTAAATCACCCGCTGAGACACCCGAACATCACTTAAATCACCCGCTGAGACACCTGAATATCAATTAAATCACCCACAGAGACACCTGAACATCACTTAAATCACCCGCTGAGACACCTGAACATCAATTAAATCACCCGCTGAGACACCTGAACATCACTTAAATCACCCACTGAGACACCTGAACATCAATTAAATCACTCACAGAGACACCTGAACATCACTTAAATCATCCGCTGAGACACCCGAACATCACTTAAATCACCCACTGAGACACCTGAACATCAATTAAATCACCCACAGAGACACCTGAACATCACTTAAATCACCCACTGAGACACCTGAACATCAATTAAATCACCCGCTGAGACACCTGAACATCACTTAAATCACCCGCAGACACCCGAACATCACTTAAATCACCCGCTGAGACACCTGAACATCAATGAAATCACCCGCAGAGACTCCTGAACATCAATTAAATCACCCGCAGAGACTCCTGAACATCAATGAAATCACCCGCTCAGACACCTGAACATCAATGAAATCACCCACAGAGACACCCGAACATCAATTAAATCACCCACAGAGACACCTGAACATCACTTAAATCACCCGCTGAGACACCTGAACATCAATTAAATCACCCACAGAGACACCTGAACATCACTTAAATCACCCGCTGAGACACCTGAACATCACTTAAATCACCCGCTGAGACACCTGAACATCAATTAAATCACCCACAGAGACACCCGAACATCACTTAAATCACCCGCTGAGACACCTGAACATCACTTAAATCACCCGCTGAGACACCCGAACATCAATGAAATCACCCGCAGAGACACCCGAACATCACTTAAATCACCCGCTGAGACACCCGAACATCACTTAAATCACCCGCAGAGACACCTGAACATCAATGAAATCACCCGCAGAGACTACTGAACATCAATTAAATCACCCGCAGAGACTCCTGAACATCACTTAAATCACCCGCTGAGACACCTGAACATCACTTAAATCACCCGCTGAGACACCTGAACATCAATGAAATCACCCGCTGAGACACCTGAACATCAATGAAATCACCCGCAGAGACACCAGAACATCACTTAAATCACCCGCTGAGACACCTGAACATCAATTAAATCACCCGCTGAGACACCTGAACATCAATTAAATCACCCACAGAGACACCTGATCATCACTTAAATCACCCACAGAGACACCTGAACATCACTTAAATCACCCGCAGAAACTCCTGAACATCACTTAAATCACCCGCTGAGACACCTAAACATCAATTAAATCACCCACGGAGACACCTGAACATCAATGAAATCACCCGCTGAGACACCTGAACATCAATGAAATCACCCACAGAGACACCTGAACATCAATTAAATCACCCGCAGAGACTCCTGAACATCACTTAAATCACCCGCTGAGACACCTGAACATCAATTAAATCACCCACGGAGACACCTGAACATCACTTAAATCACCCGCTGAGACACCTGAACATCAATGAAATCACCCGCTGAGACACCTGAACATCAATTAAATCACCCGCTGAGACACCTGAACATCAATGAAATCACCCGCTGAGACACCTGAACATCAATGAAATCACCCACAGAGACACCTGAACATCAATTAAATCACCCGCAGAGACTCCTGAACATCACTTAAATCACCCGCTGAGACACCTGAACATCAATTAAATCACCCACGGAGACACCTGAACATCACTTAAATCACCCGCTGAGACACCTGAACATCAATGAAATCACCCGCTGAGACACCTGAACATCAATTAAATCACCCGCTGAGACACCTGAACATCAATTAAATCACCCACTGAGACACCTGAACATCACTTAAATCACCCGCAGAGACACCCGAACATCACTTAAATCACCCGCTGAGACACCTGAACATCAATTAAATCACTCACAGAGACACCTGAACATCACTTAAATCACCCGCTGAGACACCCGAACATCACTTAAATCACCCGCTGAGACACCTGAACATCAATTAAATCACCCACAGAGACACCTGAACATCACTTAAATCACCCGCTGAGACACCTGAACATCAATTAAATCACCCGCTGAGACACCTGAACATCACTTAAATCACCCACTGAGACACCTGAACATCAATTAAATCACTCACAGAGACACCTGAACATCACTTAAATCATCCGCTGAGACACCCGAACATCACTTAAATCACCCGCTGAGACACCTGAACATCAATTAAATCACCCACAGAGACACCTGAACATCAATGAAATCACCCGCAGAGACTCCTGAACATCAATTAAATCACCCGCAGAGACTCCTGAACATCACTTAAATCACCCGCTGAGACACCTGAACATCAATTAAATCACCCACAGAGACTCCTGAACATCAATTAAATCACCCACAGAGACACCTGAACATCACTTAAATCACCCGCTGAGACACCTGAGCATCACTTAAATCACCCACTCAGACACCTGAACATCAATTAAATCACCCACAGAGACACCTGAACATCACTTAAATCACCCGCTCAGACACCTGAACATCACTTAAATCACGCGCTCAGACACCTGAACATCAATGAAATCATCCGCTCAGACACCTGAACATCACTTAAATCACCCACAGAGACACCTGAACATCAATTAAATCACCCACAGAGACACCTGAACATCACTTAAATCACCCGCTGAGACACCTGAGCATCGCTTAAATCACCCGCTCAGACACCTGAACATCAATTAAATCACCCACAGAGACACCTGAACATCACTTAAATCACCCGCTCAGACACCTGAACATCACTTAAATCACGCGCTGAAACACCTGAACATCAATGAAATCACCCGCTCAGACACCTGAACATCACTTAAATCACCCGCTGAAACACCTGAACATCAATGAAATCACCCACCAAGACACCTGAACATCACTTAAATCACCCGCTGAGACACCTGAACGTCAATTAAATCACCCACTGAGACACCTGAATGTCAATGAAATCACCCACTCAGACATCTGAACATCAATGAAATCACCCGCAGAGACACCTGAACATCACTTAAATCACCCGCTGAGACACCCGAACATCAATGAAATCATCCACAGAGACATCTGAACATCACTTAAATCACCCGCTGAGACACCTGAACGTCAATGAAATCACCCACAGAGACACCTGAACATCACTTAAATCACCCGCTCAGACTCCTGAACATCACTTAAATCACCCGCTGAAACGCCTGAACATCACTTAAATCACCCGCTGAGACACCTGAACATCAATAAAATTACCCACCGAGACACCTGAACATCAATGAAATTACCCACCGAGACACCTGAACATCACTTAAATCACCCGCTCAGACACCTGAACGTCATTGAAATCACCTGCTGGGACACCTGAATGTTAATGAAATCACCCGCTCAGACAGCTGAACATCATTGAAATCACCTGCTGGGACACCTGAATGTTAATGAAATCACCTGCTGGGACACCTGAATGTTAATGAAATCACCCGCTGAGACACCTGAACATCAATGAAATTACCCACCGAGACACCTGAACATCAATGAAATTACCCACCGAGACACCTGAACATCACTTAAATCACCCGCTCAGACACCTGAACGTCATTGAAATCACCTGCTGGGACACCTGAATGTTAATGAAATCACCCGCTGAGACACCTGAACATCAATGAAATTACCCACCGAGACACCTGAACATCAATGAAATTACCCACCGAGACACCTGAACATCACTTAAATCACCCGCTCAGACACCTGAATGTCATTGAAATCACCTGCTGGGACACCTGAATGTTAATGAAATCACCCGCTCAGACAGCTGAATGTCAATGAAATCACCCACTGAGACACCTGAACGTCAATGAAATCACCCACTCAGAAACCTGAACGTCAATGAAATCACCCTCTCAGACACCTGAACATCACTTAAATCACCTGCTCAGGTGATTGGTAGAAAGGGAAGCCTGTAGTGTCTTGGTCCTTCATGGCACATGATTGCCCACCTCTGCTCTATGGCGTATGCGAGCCTCTGTGCTCCTGTGGAAACACCTTGCACCTGTTCACATTACACCATTTTAAATGAAGAAAAGCTGAAGAAAAATATCTTTGCACAAATGGGTATTTCAACTTTTGTTTTTTGTTTTTAAAATTAATACAAACCGCTGCTACTGCTAAACACAAGAAATAGGTTGGAATAATGTATGATAAATATTAATCATTTTTTCCAGTTTATTTGTGAAGCATAAAGTGATTTTTAATGCTTTCTACTCCGAATATGTTAACATTAAATTGTTATAAGTCAGTGAATGCTGTTTAGCTTGTACTGCACATCGAACAGGTTAGTGTTTCCAGCTCAAAGCTGTCAAATGACATTCAGCCCTTAAATTGACATTTCAAGTTTTGAAATTGTACTTTTTGTTAAATTCATTTGTAGTAAGGATTTGATTTAATATAATTTCATGATTTTGCAAAGATAAATGTATGTACTGGTTCATTACGGAGTAACTGGTTTGCATTACTTTACACTGCCTGAAAGCACTTCAAGCCCCCTTGAGTCATGTGGACATGGACTGCTCCACATTTTAGCACACCTCTGATACATACATGGTACAGTGATTTGTGTCAGTAGCATGGCCCAAGCAGAGGGTCACCCCTTTGAGTCTGGTCTGCTTGAGGTTTCTTCCTCAAATCATAAGAGGGAGTTTTTCCTTACCACTGTCGCCTGTGTGCTTGCTCTAGGGGTTGGTAAGGTTAGGCCTTACTTGTGTGAAGGGCCTTGAGGCAACTCTATTGTGATTTGGCGCTACATAAATGAAATAAATTGAAATTGAATTGAAAAAGTGTAAAAAAAAAACCCAAAACAAAAGCAAAAAAAATAAAAAATAAAAAACCTGGATGCTACACCATCGTTTCCTGCAGACAGACGGATGCCAGGTGGATAGTGATTGAGCGCTCCAATTCTGTCTTTCTCTATGAGTTCAGATAAGATTAAGAAATGGTGTGGTCCACTTTTGTGATGTCTGAAATCATATTACAAGAAGTGATGAGAGCTGTGAGAGGAAATGTATTCTGCATGAACTGACTTCAGCTGAAGGTAGTGTGGACAACCACATTACAAAAAAATGCAAAACACTCAGTTTCTTCTTGAGGACAGAAGATGACTTAAGAGCTAAAGTGACATAATTCAATATCGATAACTGCAGACCACAGTGGTTTATGCTCCAGTGGGGGGTTTCACATCCAACCGCAGTCACATTGACTTTATGATTATAAGTCATTTCTCAGGGGTACCAGCTTAATGTGTGTGTGTGTGTGTGTGTATACGTGTGTGTTCTGTCTGTTGTTTTTTTTTCCAGAGATGTTTCTATGCTCACAGCTAATCCAAGCATTAGTGTGTGTAAAAAAATAGATATATATATGTGGCTTCTGGATTCATTTCTGAATGTTGTTTCCAAGATCTTTTCATGTGAAGGAGGTCAGTATTTTGTTCAACAATTCATATGGAACAGTTCCATTATCTGAGATGGTCCAATCAATACGTGAGAGATGAACAGCTCTCTTTGGACTATGTCCAAGCCAGAAGTAACACATACGAACCTATGATGTCATCCACATGTTAAATAACCAATGAGAGAAGCGTATTTGTGGTCCTCAAGTGCTTTTTAAGGATTCTTCAAAAGTTTCACAACACTGTTATGAGCTGGGAAACTGAAGATATCACCAAAATAAGAGCAAATCTCACCGAGGACTAGAGGTGGAGCCAGATGTCCATGTTTTGTTGTTTTTTGTTGGCTTTTTCTTGGTACATTTTATTCTTTGACACTATCAAAGTGCTTTAAGCATTTTGAAGCACTGAATGTTTCTTTGAATCAGCTGGTTCATTCAGTTGTTTTTAAAGGGGGGTTTCAATAATAAGGAATCAATTTGTGAAACAATGACTCATTTTCTGAACCAGTTGTTGAATTTAATGTTTTGAGTATTCCAAAAGACAGAATCAGTTTTTCAAACAATTGCTTCATTTGGCATTTTGTGACTTTTGAAGCAGTGAATTAGTTTATGAAGTAATTGCATTAGTATTTTGAGCATTCAGAAGCAATGACTTTGTGTAACGTTTCTTAATTTATTGAAGCATTCTTAACATAACATTTTCCCACACCATTTTGAATTTATTGGGTAATGTTTGCAAGGCATGAACTTATTTTCTGAAAAAGTTCCTCTTTTTTTTTGGTAGGTTTTAGTTTTTGAGTATTTGCAGAACCAGAAAGTCTCAACTGTACATTAAAAATCACCATTACACTACTGAACTCTTTTGTAGAAGTAGATTTCTCAAGCAACCTTTCCATTTCAAAATTTCAAACACAGACCGATGTGTTCATTTCAAATCTTTTAGCGCACTGAACCATTTTCTGAAGCCATTGTTTTATTTGGTGGTTTGAGCATTTGGAAACACTGACTTATTCCTTGCACTGGTAACAGCACAGCAAAAATGCAGATGAGTGAGCGAGTGAGTTCATCCCAGCCAGCTTATGTAGGCAATAACTCAAAAACACCAGATGCCATCATCTTGTAACTCACCATATTAAATGAGCACTAAATGAGGATGACATCATTGGACTGTGATTACTTTTGATGCACCATCAATCAAAAAAGCACCTTTTTTGCCTATGTAATATCTCATAGATCTGCCACCTGCTGGATGCAGTGCCTGCCTTTCCTGAAAAACAGCTAACTGAGCCATTTCATAGGTGTATTTTATCCCGCTTCATAGGATAAAATACAAAACAGAACAAGCAAGTGAAACTGGAATTAAAGAATGGATAGAATGTTTGGCTGGCAATGACACCAAAACTTTTCATTGGTACTGCAAATTAGTGACGACAAACTCTAAAGTCTCTAAGGAAAAAATTTGCAACACCTGTGTTTTTGAAACATTGCCAGACTCACATTATTAGACTTGCTGAACACTGACACCTGCTGGACTGCTCACAAATATGCATATCAAATGATACATTTCATACTTAAATGATATGTAGCTTGGTGCTTAAAGTAACTGTTCCACTTAGTTTTTTGAGCATGTTGAGACAGCGGCTCATGTTCTGAAGCAAGTGCTTCAATTGAATGAAACAACTGCTTATTTTGTGTAAAAATTAAAAGACCTTTTTTTCAGAAGAAATTGCTTCATTAAATCTTTTGAAAAGTGAATTATTTTTTGAAGCAACTGACTCATTCAATGAAAGCATTTTTTTTAGAAAATCATCCTTTCTGCTTTGATTGCATGCAGAATATTTCAAGAGAGGTCTAAACACAAATTCCATCCCTTAGCTACTGTGAATTCTATATTTTCATGAAATAATAACTTTCTATGGTTACACATGAAAAACATTTGTGTGAATTGTATGAATAGGTTACCCCTTTATCAAATTACAGTCTGAACAATAGACTTCTTTTTGCAGCAGCATTTCAGCAACATAAACAAAAATCCTGCATCTGTTTAGCTTGATGGCTTTGATACAATAATTCATTTACCTTTAGTGTGAATGAAAAGATCTGGCACTCTGACAGCGCATGAAAGAAAAGCTGTTTCTGTAACGATCTGACTGAGTTACTCCTACAAATATTTGCTCCTCACCCTGCAAGAAGACGTGGAGCAGAAGTCCGGCGATCATCATGCTGTCCGGGGACATTGGAGAGTTTGGTTCTGGGAAACTCACACCGGCGTTCTTGCAGCTCAGTGAGCCGTCTCCTGCCTCATCCAGCTCCCTGCGCTCTGCGCCCTGCGCGCACTGATCGGACGCGCTCTACACAAAGTTGGCACAAGTGGAAAGCGCGCACTACTGAGATCCTCGTTGTCCCATTTATTTTTCCAATCCTCGATGTATTGAAGAAGTTGGGGCGGAGGTGTCTACATCCAAAAAGTTGTATGTCGGCGGTTGAGCTGCGTCTGAGTGCGCGGTTTGTGTTGGAGCTCGGCAGCTGGAGAGCGCACACAGCCTGCGCCGAGCTTCTTCTGTTAAAGGCGCCGTGGGGTTGGATTAAAGTATCCGACATGAGTGGGGGCTGCTGCATATTTGTGGCATCGACATCATCATCTTTCACGAATTCACAAATGTCTCTTTCTGTGCTTTTAGTCAAGCCTGCAGTCACACCGCCTTTTTCCATTCATATCATCTTACAGCACGATTTGGAGTGTGAAATTTTAACTTGTTCCACTGCAGCCGACCCGTGGAGAGGACGCGCCGCTTCACCGGACGCGATCCATATGCAATGAGAAATAAATACATCTCACCTGTATATAATAAACCTGCTGCCCCTTATTTACATAATCAGCTTAATCAATGCTGTAAACAGATTGAAATATACTTCTTTTCTAGAAAAGTGCTCCAGCTTTTCATCTATTTTTTTTTTTTTTTTTTTTTTTTTTTTTTTGCATGTGTTTTATAGAAAATAAAGCTCTCTTATTCCTCGTGTTTTCGTCTGCGCATCCGGTTTACCACTTTAATATCACAACAGTTTTCTGAAGTTTGCAGACTTATGTGGCAGTGTGATGGGCACATCTTTTTTTAAAGTAAAAAACAAATAAAAAAATTTAAAACAAGCATCTCAAAAAGAAGATTATGGGTAAATGCATCAACCCTTAACCAGTACAAGGCTACTGTTCTTAAACTAAAAACTCACATTTATGAGACCTGCCTCACAACCAACTGTATAATGTAATGGGAATCATTAACAACCCCCCCCCCCCCCCCCCCCCCCCCCCCAAAAAAAAGTGATTCAAGATCAGACTATTTGCAGATTCTGATCTCCTTTTACAACTTCTGGTCATGCTGTATGATGGCATAAAGGAGGCTCGAGTGTGATTACACGGCAGCAGCGCCACCCGGTGGTTAACTCTGTGTCTGAGGTAAAATATGAGGGATGACTGAATGTGATATTCAGTCATTCTCTTCAGGCCCAGATCCAGACCTGTTTGGACCAATGCAGTTGCCTGCATGCTGCCTAAGGGAAGCATGTATAAAGTGAATAAAATTGTTCCTAGCACAGAACCTTGTGGAACTGCATAATTAACCTTAGTCTGTGAAGAAGATTCCCCATTTACATGAACAAATTGTAATCTATTAGATAAATATGATTCAAACCACCGCAGCGCAGTGCCTTTAATACCTATGACATGCTCTAATCTCTGTAATAAAATTTTATGGTCAACAGTATCAAAAGCAGCACTGAGGTCTAACAGTACAAGCACAGAGATGAGTCCACTGTCTGAGGTCATAAGAAGATCATTTGTAACCTTCACTAATGCTGTTTCTGTACTATGATGAATTCTAAAACCTGACTGAAACTCTTCAAATAGACCATTCCTCTGCAGATGATCAGTTAGCTGTTTTACAACTACCCTTTCAAGAATTTTTGAGAGAAAAGGAAGGTTGGAGATTGGCCTATAATTAGCTAAGATAGCTGGGTCAAGTGATGGCTTTTTAAGTAATGGTTTAATTACTGCCACCTTAAAAGCCTGTGGTACATAGCTAACTAATAAAGATAGATTGATCATATTTAAGATCGAAGCATTAAATAATGGTAGGGCTTCCTTGAGCAGCTTGGTAGGAATGGGGTCTAATAGACATGTTGATGGTTTGGATGAAGTAACTAATGAAAATAACTCAGACAGAACAATCTGAGAGAAAGAGTCTAACCAAATACCGGCATCACTGAAAGCAGCCAAAGATAACGATACGTCTTTGGGATGGTTATGAGTAATTTTTTCTCTAATAGTTAAAATTTTATTAGCAACGAAAGTCATGAAGTCATTACTAGTTAAAGTTAAAGGAATACTCGGCTCAATAGAGCTCTGACTCTTTGTCAGCCTGGCTACAGTGCTGAAAAGAAACCTGGGGTTGTTCTTATATTGTTCAATTAGTGATGAGTAGAAAGATGTCCTAGCTTTCCGGAGGGCTTTTTTATATAGCAACAGACTCTTTTTCCAGGCTAAGTGAAGATCTTCTAAATTAGTGAGACGCCATTTCCTCTCCAACTTACGGGTTATCTGCTTTAAGCTGCGAGTTTGTGAGTTATACAACGGAGTCAGGCACTTCTGATTTAAAGCTCTTTTTTTCAGAGGAGCTACAGCATCCAAAGTTGTCTTCAATGAGGATGTAAAACTATTGACGAGATACTCTATCTCACAGAGTTTAGGTAGCTACTCTGCACTGTGTTGGTATATGGCATTAGAGAACATAAAGAAGGAATCATATCCTTAAACCTAGTTACAGCGCTTTCTGAAAGACTTCTAGTGTAATGAAACTTATTCCCCACTGCTGGGTAGTCCATCAGAGTAAATGTAAATGTTATTAAGAAATGATCAGACAGAAGGGAGTTTTCAAGGAATACTGTTAAGTCTTCAATTTCCATACCATAAGTCAGAACAAGATCTAGGATATGATTAAAGTGGTGGGTGGACTCATTTACATTTTGAGCAAAGCCAATTGAGTCTAATAATAGATTAAATGCAGTGTTGAGGCTGTCATTCTCAGCATCTGTGTGGATGTTAAAATCGCCCACTATAATTATCTTATCTGAGCTAAGCACTAAGTCAGACAAAAGTTCTGAAAATTCACAGAGAAACTCACAGTAACGACCAGGTGGACGATAGATAACAACAAATAAAACTGGTTTTTGGGACTTCCAATTTGGATGGACAAGACTAAGAGTCAAGCTTTCAAATGAATTAAAGCTCTGTCTGTGTTTTTGATTAATATATATAAAGTCAAAGGGGTCATAAATAACCCCGCTCTGTCATATTAGTCGCTAAAATAGCTTGGTCGCTTGAGGAATAAAGGAGCAAGACGCTCATATCCTGGATCAAAGGAAAATGCCTGAGTTTGGCTTGATGTTTAACTGTGTTAACATGGGCTAAGTTCTCTTTAGGTCAAGGTCCTCCCATGTAGTTCTGGGCTTTCTCAGAATCATCCTTACCCCATGAGGAGAGATCTTGCATGGAGGCCCAGAGAGAGGAAGACTGACAGTCATCTTGTGTACTTTCTTCCATGTGGCCCTGCGACAGACTGGCATCCTGTCCAGGGTGTACTCTGTCTCACGCCCTATGACTGCTAAGATAGGCTACAGCCCCATGACCCGATCTTGGATAAGCGGTTGAAGATGAGTGTGTGTGTGTGTGTGTGTGTGTGTGTGTGTGTGTGTGTGTGTGTGTGTGTGTGTGTGTGTGTGTGTGTGTGTGTGTGTGTGTGTGTGTGTGTGTGTGTGTGTGTGTGTGTGTGTGTGTGTGTGTGTGCATTACATGTCACATGTGCTTTAAAAGAAAATATTTTACTTCATTTCAGACCTTCAAAATGACAAGGAAATGTACATCAAAATCAAAGGAAAGATTGCAGATGCTAAAAGGGAAGAAAAGTTAGGAGCTGAAGAAAAGGAATAAAAATTGGCAAAGCAAAGGTGAAGAATGAAAAAGTCATATCATTCAAAAACGGAAGAAAAAGAAGAGCCCCTGCAGGATTAAAAAGAAAGGGCATCCAAGATGAGGAAGGAAACATTCAATCCAACAATAAGTGCCAGAAAACGAGCTGCTGACATCCTTTATGTGAAAGACAATGTAACAAAAAATATATTGTCTGTAATCATGATAGTAGCTGTCTTTCGCAATTTAATAGTTGTGGTCAATAGTAGCATTTATTGTTACATAGTGACGGGTAGTCAAGTCACTGCTATAGTCAAGCAAACTATAGCTCAGCTTTTAATACTGTAGTGCAGCAAGAAAAGTCAAGAATATATTGATCATATTTGATTTGAATGTATTCTGCAATAAAATTACATAAGAATACATAAAAAAATACTGCTGAGGATAACACAAGAAAGCTTACGATATGGATGCTTATTTGCATTGTGGTCCTTGAAAAAAAAAAACAACAAAAAACAAACAAACATACATTAAAATGAAATACAGTAATGGAAAAGCTCAATGTGTTGTGGAAATACATGAACCAGACAATAATACTAGTAAATAAAATAACAAACAATAAAAGTTATAAAAGGGCATTCTTGAGTAATAGCTCTAAGCAATTCACATACAGACCAAGCAGCTAGTCAAGAAAAACAACAAAAATAGAAAGACTCAAGAAATGGACACTAATAATATAAAATATATAAAGTAATATAAAATATAAAAAGATTCCTTGACTAGAACTTACAATACTAGTTAATAAGAACTGCTTAACTAGATGTTTAAACACATGCCTAGAAGCAATTTCACGAATAGACAGAAGAAGACTATTCCATAATTTAATCCCAGTAAATGTAAAAGATGATAAGCCAAAAGACTGTACTCTAGGGACGTTAAAAGACAGATGACTGGACCTTGTCTCATAAGATGAAACATGCGGAATAAAATTAGATTTAAGGTAATCAGCTGCAAAATCGTGAACAACATTGAATACATGGTTCAGTTTAAGCTGATCTACCTCTTTTCAACTGGCAGCATATTAACCTTTACAAACTGGTCAACTCCAATGTGAGTCATTGGAGAGGCATTTAACAGTAATATTATTTTTCAAGCATGCAAGGTATCAAAATAACAACTGGAGATATTTAAAACAATATTAAGCAGATATTAAAATCAAAGTGTTATGCCACATTCAGGTTTACTTCTGCATATAAAATTTAAATGGCTGCAAAATGAGAAGCATAATGCTGGCGCCCTCTACAGGACAACTTGAAAAGATATTGAAAGGGTACATGAAAATAAGTTTCTGGGGGTGATAATAGATGATAAGATAAACTGGAAGACTCATATAAAACATATACAAAGTAAACTGTCAAGAAGCATTTCAGTTCTAAACAAAGCGAAACATATTCTGGACCACAACTCACTCCGCATTCTTTACTGCTCACTGGTTTTACCATATTTACAGTACTGTGCAGATGTATGGGGTAATACTTATAAAGGTACAACACAATCACTATCAGTCATGCAGAAAAGAGCTATAAGTATTATTCATAATACTGGCTATAGAGATCATACAAATCCACTATTTTTACAATCCAAATTCTTAAAATTCACAGACTTGGTTCATTTTCAAACAATACAAATTGTGTATAAAGCAATAAACAATTTACTTCCAGCAAATATTAAAAATATGTTTTTTAACAGATCAGGGGATTACAGTCTGAGGGGGAAATTTAATTTAAAGCATCAGTGGGCACGAACAACATTAAAAGGTTTCTGTATTTCTGTCTGTGGGGTGAGGATGTGGAACAGATTGGGAGTGGGGCTCAAGCAATGTCCAAGCATGAACCAGTTCAAACAGCGGTACAAAAATATGTTTTTTTCTAGGTATAGGGAGGAGGAAGGGTAATGAGGGTTAGGGTGTTTTTGTTTTTTGCTTCGGCTTGTAAATATATAGTATTTTGTATGTAAGTAGGTATGTGTAGGTGTATATTTATGTTTGTGTATATGTGTGTATATATATGTATATGTGTATATGTGTATGTATGTGTATGTATGTTGATGTGTATATATATATATATATATATATATATATATATATATATATATATATATATATATATATATATATATATATATATATATATATATATATATTGATATCGGTTTAGGTGTGTAGGAATCTATGTGTATATGTGGCAAAGGGTATTACTGGTTGTGGGGAAGAAGGGGTAGGGATAAATAAGCTGATGCTTCACCCTACCCCTTTTCGGACATGTTGGGTACACAGTAGGAACTTTTTTGTTGTTGTCTTTACTGATCTATCTTGTAATTGTTGTTGTATCAAATGTTCAAAATAAACAGTTTTCATTCATTCATTCATTCATTCATTCATTCATTCAAACCGAGGCTGGATGAAAGCAAATTTCATTTTAGAACTGAATGACTTTTAATAATAGATACTTAGCAACAAAACTGTTTTTCTTTATCATTATATCAACACCAAAGCACATCCATTTGTTCAAGTTCAGACATACAACACTTCATCTTGTCGAGAGTATTTGGAATCAGACTTTCAGTCAGGTTTGACATCCTGTACGACCACAGACTAACTCCTCAAGTAGGTTCAGGTCTTAAGTGGTGGAAATTTACATAATATTAATTATTATTGTATCTTGACTGGGCAGCACGGTGGTTTAGTGGTTAGCACGGTTGCCTCACAGCGAGAAGGTCATGGCTTCACTTCCCACCTGTGGCCTTTCTGTGTGGAGTTTGCTTGTTCTTTCCGTGTTTGCGTGGGTTTCCTCTGGATGCTCCAGTTTCCTCCCACATCCAAAGACATGCGGGTTAGGTGGATTGGAATCTTTAAATTGTCCGTAGGTGTGAGTAGGTGTGAATGTGTTTGTTTATCTGTTTGTGGCCCTGTGACAGACTGGCGCCCTGTCCTGGGTGTACACAGCCTTGCGCTCTATGACTGCTGGGATAGGCTCCAGCCCCTGCGACCCTTAACTGGACTAAGCAGTTGAAGATGAGTGTGTGAGTGTATCTTGTTTACCCATATATGCTACCTATTGCATTTTGTGCATTTAAGTAACTGACCTATAGGCTATCAGCTGTTTGTTTTTAGCTGAAGTACCAAAATACAGGCTACATTCAATTCATGATGAAAAACTTACAAGCTTCTCCACAGAAATCTACATGTCAGTATGTACGCTTAGACTAGTCCATAAGCTTCCCCAGCATTCAGTAGGGATCTGTATGTTGATTTGACACAAGTTTTAAGCCCCAAGCCCTTGCTGATGAAACCCCACATGTACTATACACATTGAACCTGGGACCAAGTCTTTAGAAGGCATGCATGTTAACTGCTTACACCACCTTAAAGCTCTCATCTTTTGAGTTTGTAGAAAAGACTGCAAAATCATTCAAAATTCGTATTCTGAAGAAAATTTGTTTTGACTCCTTCTTCTTCTTCTTTCGGTTGCTTCCACTAGGGGTCGCCACATCCTCCTCTTCTTCTTTGCCCAGCAGTAACCCTATTTCCACTGGCACCCTGTTGAGCGACAGCACCGTTGTTAACCTGGGCCTGATACCAAAATGTAATCTTCTAACCATAAAAGAAAAGTTGCCTTGGAGATGGACAGACAAATATCAACCTTATATGTACACCCACTTACAGCAGTAGAACATGTGGGGATATTGTTTTCTGTTCTATGTATGTGAACAAAATAACTAAAAGGCCCCTATCTTCCACTATGTACAGGTATTATTGCTGGTTTCCACTCAGCAAAGTTACCATTTTCTTGGCCAACACACATTTTCCTTTAATCCCAAATTTACTTGGCCTCACCTATGTCCCTTTCCCAAGACAAAAGGATGTCTGTAAGAGCTAAATAGAAAATTTAAAAGAGGGTATGATGGACCACATAGAGTTGGTGGTGCTAATAAAAAGTCAGGATGTAGAGCAGCAGTTTGCTTTCAGAGTGACACAGATGGACATGATTAGGAAGAAAGATATCAGGCAGATGGCACAGGTAGAACAGTGTGGAGACAAAGTCAGGGGTGAGATTGAGATGGTTTGGATGTGCAGAGAAGAGATCCAGGATATATAGGGAGAAGGATGCCCTTACCAAAAAGTAGTATATGCAAGTATGTTTCAAGTATACTTGTAGTTTACTTTTTATATACTTATCAGTACTATTTTTTGGTACGGGTGGTTAGGATGCAGCCACCAAGCAGGAATTCAGTTCAATTTATTTTATTTGTATAGCGCCAAATCATAACATCGCTGCCTCAAGGTGCTTTCACATGAGTAAGGTCTAACCTTATCAACCCTTCCTGAGCAATCATACAGGTAACAGTGGTAAAGAAAAACTCCCTCTGGTGATAATGAAGAAGAAACTTCAAGCAGACCAGACCCAGAGGTGTGACCCACTGCTTAGGCCATTCTAACACTTAAAAGGATTTTACAGATTTTACAAGATTTACTTAAGAAACAGAAAAAAATGGAGAAACAGAACAAAAACAGAGTCTGAAGTTAAACAGTCCATATTGGGTCTTTAATCTATTGGTGTCCCTGTCCAGTTTCTGTTAGGTCACGAAGACATACAGCTTCCAGTCACTGGTGGAATGCATCCTGAGATCAGTCTGACACCCTGGGGTGCAGGGCCAGCATCCATCAAGGGTGTTGTCAGTGCCTCAGACAGAGAGAAAAAGAGCAGAATCAGATGGATGGAAATAACTGAGATTGAGGCATTAGTTCACAGGAGTAAATCAACAGGGAAGCAGAGAGAATTACTAAGGTGCTTGCCGGCAGCTAGCCCTGTGCTTCACTAACAGACCCAGAATTTAGATGTAGTGAGGCCGAGACCTGTTCTGTTGCTAATAATATGAATTAAAAGCATAGTTGCATACTGCACCGGTATGCTAGCCATACAACAGGGAGAATAGTTGTGTCTTTAGTTTGGACTTGAATGTCTCTACGGGAGATGTCTCAAACTCATTCCAGAAAGGGCAGAGAGGGTGCAGGCTTTCTTTGCAACCTTCCACTCCACCAGGTGATTTCTCTGATTAACTGATTCCACCTGCTCAAAGTGATGTTAATCACTTTGGGCACCCCTGATAATTTTCATGATTTTCCTTTATAAATCATTGGTTGTCTGGATCAGAAATTTCAGTTAAATATATCATATAGCAGACGAATGCACTGATATTTGCGAAGTGAAATGAAGTTTCTGGTAATTACAGAAAGTGTGCAATAATTATTTAAATAAAATTAGGCAGGTGCATAAATTTGGGCACCCTTGTCATTTTATTGATTTGAATACATTTAGCACTAATTATTGGAACACAAAATTAGTTTGGTAAGCTCATTGACCCTTGATCTCCTTACACAGGTGAATCCAATCATGAAAAAGGGTACAGTGGGGTAAACAAATATTTAGTCAGTCCATGATTGTGCAAGTTCTCCTACTTAGAAAGATGAGAGGGGTCTGTAATTTTCAGCATAGGTACACTTCAACTGTGAGAGACAAAATGAGAAAAAAAAATCTAGGAAATCACATTGTAGGATTTTTAAAGAATTTATTTGTAAATTATGGTGGAAAATAAGTATTTGGTCAATAACAAAAGTTCAACTCAATACTTTGTAACATAACCTTTGTTGGCAATGACAGAGGTCAAACATTTCCTGTAAGTCTTCACCAGGTTTGCACACACTGTAGCTGGTATTTTGTCCCATTCCTCCATGCAGATCTCCTCTAGAGCAGTGATATTTTGGGGCTGTCGCGGCACAACACAGACTTTCAACTCCCTCAACAAATTGTCTATGGGGTTGAGGTCTGGAGACTGGCTTGGCCACTCCAGGACCTTGAAATGCTTTTTACGGAACCACTCCTTCGTTGCCCGAGCAGTTGTTCGGGATCATTGTCATGCTGGAAGGTCCAGCCACGTTGCATCTTCAGTGCTTTCACTGATGGAAGGAGGTTTTGGCTTAAATTCTCACGATACATGGCCATATTCATTCTTCCCTTAACACGGATCAGTCATCCTGTCACCTTTGCAGAAAAACAGCCCCAAAGCATGATGTTTCCACCCCCATGCTTCACAGTAGGTATGGTGTTCTTGGGATGCAACCCAGCCTTCTTCTTCCTCCAAACACAACGAGTTGAATTTTTACCAAAAAGTTCTATTTTGGTTTCATCTGACCACGTGATATTCTCCCAATCCTCTTCTGGATCATCCATATGCTCTCTGGCAAACTTCAGACAGGCCTGGACATGTACTGGCATAAGAAGGGGGACACGCCTGGCACTGCAGGATTTGAGTCCCTCTCTGTGTAGTGTGTAGCTTTTGTTACTTTGGTCCCAGCTCTCTGCAGGTCATTCATCAGGTCCCTCCGTGTAGTTCTGGGATTTTTGTTCACTGTTCTCATGATTATTTTGACCCCATGGGATGACATCTTGTGCAAAGCCCCAGATTGAGGGAGATTATCAATGGTCTTGTATGTCTTCCATTTTCTTACAATTGCCCCCACAGTTGATTTATTCACACTAACCTGCTTGCCTATTGTAGATTCACTCTTCCCAGCCTGGTGCAGGTCTACAATGTTCTTCCTGGTGTCCTTCAACAGCTCTTTGGCGTTGGCCATGGTTGAGTTTGGAGTCTGACTGTTTGAGGCTGTGGACAGGTGTCTTTTATACAGATAACAAGTTCAAACAGGTGCCATTAATACAGGTAACAGGTGAAGGACAGAAGAGCTTCTTAAAGAAGAAGTTACAGGTCTGTGAGAGCCAGAAATCTTGCTTGTTTGTGGGTGACCAAATACAACCCCTGGCAAAAATTATGGAATCACCAGCCTCGGAGGATGTTCATTCAGTTGTTTAATTTTGTAGAAAAAAAGCAGATCACAGACATGACACAAAACTAAAGTCATTTCAAATGGCAACTTTCTGGCTTTAAGAAACACTATAAGAAATCAGGAAAAAAATTGTGGCAGTCAGTAACAGTTACTTTTTTAGACCAAGCAGAGGGAAAAAAAATATGGACTCACTCAATTCTGAGGAAAAAATTATGGAATCATGAAAAACAAAAGAACGCTCCAACACATCACTAGTATTTTGTTGCAACACCTCTGGCTTTTATAACAGCTTGCAGTCTCTGAGGCATGGACTTAATGAGTGACAAACAGTACTCTTCATCAATCTGGCTCCAACTTTCTCTGATTGCTGTTGCCAGATCAGCTTTGCAGGTTGGAGCCTTGTCATGGACCATTTTCTTCAACTTCCACCAAAGATTTTCAATTGGATTAAGATCCGGACTATTTGCAGGCCATGACATTGACCCTGTGTGTCTTTTTGCAAGGAATGTTTTCACAGTTTTTGCTCTATGGCAAGATGCATTATCATCTTGAAAAATGATTTCATCATCCCCAAACATCCTTTCAATTGATGGATAAGAAAAGTGTCCAAAATATCAACGTAAACTTGTGCATTTATTGATAATGTAATGACAGCCATCTCCCCAGTGCCTTTACCTGACATGCAGCCCCATATCATCAATGACTGTGGAAAATTACATGTTCTCTTCAGAACATGTAATTGAGACATATTGCTTTAAGTTTTCTGTCTTGACGCTTTGATGTCTTCCTTGGTCTACCAGTATGTTTGCCTTTAACAACCTTCCCATGTTGTTTGTATTTGGTCCAGAGTTTAGACACAGCTGACTGTGAACAACCAACATCTTTTGCAACATTGCGTGATGATTTACCCTCTTTTAAGAGTTTGATAATCCTCTCCTTTGTTTCAATTGACATCTCTCGTGTTGGAGCCATGATTCATGTCAGTCCACTTGGTGCAACAGCTCTCCAAGGTGTGATCACTCCTTTTTAGATGCAGACTAACAAGTAGATCTGATTTGATGCAGGTGTTACTTTTGGGGATGAAAATATACAGGGTGATTCCATAATTTATTCCTCAGAATTGAGTGAGTCCATATTTTTTTCCCTCTGCTTGGTCTAAAAAAGTAACCGTTACTGACTGCCACAATTTTTTTTCCCTGATTTCTTATAGTGTTTCTTAAAGCCAGAAAGTTGCCATTGGAAATGACTTTAGTTTTGTGTCATGTCTGTGATCTGCTTTTTTTCTACAAAATTAAACAACTGAATGAACATCCTCCGAGGCCGGTGATTCCATAATTATTGCCAGGGGTTGTACTTATTTTCCACCAAAATGTATAAATAAATTCTTTAAAAATCCTACAATGTGATTTCCTGGATTTTTTTTTCTCTCATTTTGTCTCTCATAGTTGAAGTGTACCTATGTTGAAAATTACAGACCTCTCTCATCTTTCTAAGTTGGAGATCTTGCACAATTGGGCTGACTAAGTACTTTTTTGCCCCACTGTATTTAAGGTGGCCATTTACAAATGTTTCCCCTCTTTGCATCTCTTCTAATGAGTGGCAACATGGGACCCTCTAAACAACTCTCAAATGACCCGAAAACAAAGATTGTTCAACATCATGGTTTAGTGGAAGGATGCAAAAAGCTATCTCAGAGATTTCAGCTGTCAGTTTCCACTGTGAGGAGCATAGTGGGGAAATGGAAGACCACAGGCGCAGTACTAGTTAAGGCCCGAAGTGGCAGGCCAAGAAAAATCTCAGATATGCTGAAGCAAAGGATGGTGAGAACAGTAAGTCAACCCACAGACCTGGTCTAAAGACCTACAACATGATCTTGCTGCAGATAGTGTCTCTGGGCATCGTTCAACTATACAGCGCACTTTGCACAAGGAGATGCTGGATGCGAGAGTAATGCAGAGGAAGCCTTTTCTGCGTACACACCACAAACAGAGCCGCTTGAGGTATGCTAAAGCACATTTGGATAAGCCAGCTTCATTTTGGAATAAGGTGCTGTGGACTGATGAAACTAAAATTGAGTTATTTGGACATAACAAGGGGCGGTATGCATGGCTGAAAAAGAACACAGCATTCCAAGAAAAACACTTGCTACCTACAGTTAAATTTGGAGGTGGTTCCATCATGCTGTGTGGCTGTGTGGCCAGTGAAGGTACTGGGAATCTTGTTAAAGTTGAGGGTCACATGGATTCCAGTCAATATCAGCAGATTCTTGAGAACAATGTTCATGAATCAGTGACAAAGTTGAAGTTGTGCCGGGGCTGGATTTTTCAGCAAGACAACGACCCTAAATACTGCTCAAAATCTACTAAGGCATTCATGCAGAGGAACAAGTACAACATTCTGGAATGGCCATCTCATTCCCCAGACCTGAATATTATTGAAAATCTGTGGTGTGATTTTAAGCGGGCTGTCCATGCTCAGAAACCAAGAAACCTGAGATGTTTTGTAAAGAAGAATGGTCTAAAATACCTTCAACCAGTATCCGGATTCTCATTGGAAGATATAAGAAGTGTTTAGAGGCTGTTATTTCTGCAAAAGGAGGATCTACTAAATACTGATGTACGTATTTTTCTGTTGGGGTGCCCAAATATATGCACCTGCCTAATTTTGTTTAAAGAATTACTGCACACTTTCTGTAAATCCTATGAACTTCATTTCACTTCTCAGATATCACTGTGTTTGTCTGCTATATGATATATTTAACTGAAATTGCTGATCAAAACAACCAATGATTTATAAAGGAAAATCATGGAAATCATCAGGGGTGCCCAAACTTTTACATACCACTGTATCTCTGCAGGGAGATCATTCCACAAGGCAGGTGCATGAAGAAGGAGAAAGAGAAGAGGAAGGCCAAAGAGGAGGTTTATGGATGTGTTGAGGGAGGACATGCAGGTGGTTGGTGTGACAGAGGAAGATACAGAGGACAGGATGAGATGGAGACAGATGATCTGCTGTGGCGACCCCTAGTGAGATTATGGTATCACAATTATGGTATCGCTGAAAAAAAAGCTTTGCATGGACTGTCAAGCATAGAAGGCACTGCATGTTATTCAGTGGTAACCTGAATACATTTTGGATTTTCACAGACAAGCGTAATAATTGAGGTGAATGAAAAAAGTCAGTAGTTAGGAAATATTCATGCAACCATCTGGTGACTTGTCGAAAGAAATCTGGCTATAGAAGTCATGATTTATTTATCCTGAAGGGTGCATAATGCAACCCAATTATTTTGGCTTTAATATTTTTACTTAATTTATATAGTACTACTACTAGTACTATTACTAACAATAATAATAAACAAGTACATTAAATGAATTAATTCATTAATATGCACCAAGGTCCAATAACTGAACAGGTCTAAAGAATCTAATCAGAAAAATACATATAGTGTATCAATCAATCAATCAATCAATCAATCAATCAATCAATCAATCAATATACTTTATTGCGGACTCAACTACATAGCATAATAACAATACATACTGGTCCATAGACTTAAAAAAAAAATCATGTCGTAGAGATTTGTTTTCAGTTTGGCTTTGAAGAGGATATTTTTCGAAATGTTGATTTGGAGAAACCCGATTCTTTTTTGGCGGGTGGAAGACATTCTTTTCAGCAAGGATTTCTGTTTTTTTTTTCCCCTACTAGCTTATATGGCTTCATATCGGTGAAACTGTGAGTGATGCTGCTCTTCTGATTGTACATGATACTTTAAAATATTCCTGTGAGCTGTTATCAGGATCACAGACTGTAGCTGTGATTTGAATTTAGAGGGAACACAATCATGCAAAGTGTCCTCAACGTCACGCCGCGAATGCGTCATTAAAAAAACAGTTTGTTGTAATTGGTGGACAATTGTGTCAGATAGACAAATTGCCCAATCCTGGTACAACAAAGTTCCCGTTTTCTATCGCGATGCGTTGTCTTATATAAATATTAAACACGACGGTATAATCGGCCATTTCATCGGTGCAGGCCATCAGCCCTAGACGGCAGTGCGGGTTTCGTGTGTTCTGGTTACTTGAAAGGCACATTAACAACAACTCGCGATGAGTGAACAAGCGATTTCGTTCGCCAAGGACTTTTTGGCTGGTGGTATCTCCGCCGCCATCTCCAAAACAGCCGTCGCTCCTATCGAAAGAGTGAAACTTCTCCTTCAGGTAAATCTTCCGGTCGGCTCGCCGCCCCGGAGCCGGCTAGCTGAACTTATCTGCCGGTTCTTACCACCTGGTCGCTTTAACCTTCTCATTAGTGTGTGTTGTTAATGGAGTATTTTTGAGTGGGCTCACGGTGATGTCTCAAGGATTGGCGGTCATCTTTGAAGGGGAAATGACCTACAAGAGCCTGGTTGCTAACGTTAGCTTCCGACGTTAACCTTAGCTAGTGTGGCTAACAAAGGGCAAACGCCTGCACTGACATTGGCACATTATGTCCAAGAAGGCGCTAACTCGCTTATTTATTTACAAGTCTACTTTTTTTTGTTGAAAAACACTTAAGATGGTTACGTGTTGATTATAACTTGAAAGTGGCTCATGAACTTGTTGGTGTTGGCTAACGTTAAATGAGATGGCTATATGAAGGCCCAAAGCCATTCTCTGCTGGGTCAGCAGGTTTCACTTTTTTTTTTCTTCCCAAATGCCAGACCACATGGTAATAAAATCTGTTAGTTGTGTCGCTGAAGACAGATGTTCCGTGAACTGTTGGGAATCTTGTGGGTCTGTGACTGAGTACACACAGTACGGACGGTTGCCGAGTTCTGGATCACTTTTTTTTTTTTAAAGTCCCGCTATATGGAGCCATAATGCAACTGAATGTCCTTTACTTGTGTATTGTTGTATTGGGTATTTGGATGTTATTTAGCTGAAAAAGTCTGGGTGGAGTAGCGCTTCTACTTAAAGTGTGAAGCCACATTGTGTGGTGCAAACATTTGCCAGAAATGGATCACTTTTGCCAGTTCCGGATCATGACACACTGTCGCTTTGGGGTCATTCGTGGTATCTGGCTGGAGCCCTTCTAATGCAGAATGACACACACTGTGCCGGAGAATGTGTTTTGAACACAAAATGATAGAAATTATACTTATTTAAATGAGAATTTACTTGGTTTCGAAAGGCGCCGTTATACGTTTTTTTACGAGCAAAAAATAAAGTGTGGAGGTGAGATTTCTCCCGAATTAAAAAGTAAAAGCCCCCACATTCATGCCCATTCGTGATTTTGAGATGACTACCAAAGTCCACAAGGCTCACAACTACAGACACGAGGCTGCTGCTTCAGTGATCCGCAACCGGCAAATTTTCACGTCTGAGATAAATGTGCACAGCAATTAAACAGCAAGACATAACACACTGACATTTTTTTACCCAAGTAAGTATTTTCCCACTCTAGAACCAAAAACACCGAATGGCTAACTCACCTTTGCTACGTTTTAGAGATCGTTACTTTAAAACTTGCAGGAATGAGTGAGTGACGAAAAAGCGCGCACACCACAGACACCGGCATGTTTTGATTCCTCTGCTGATCACAAGGATGGCTGGATCCGGTCGAGCTTGTGGTCGTTTTTAGACAAAACATCAATCTTTCCTTTGATATCAAGTATTAGCTTATTCGTGCTGATTACGAGAAATGGCGGCTCAAAAACGACAGCAGTGATCCAGAACTGGCAGTGATCCGGAACTGGGCAAGTGACTGTATATTTACAGACTTTGTCCCACAGTGAATCTATACACAAGGGCGTCTCTAAGACTTCAAACAAGTTTTATATTGGGCATATTTCAGTTGTAATTTGTTATTGGGGGTCTGGTTTTGAAAGCCTTGTGTATGTCATACCTTGATTATTTTATTATTGTCACAATATTTTTTTAGCTTGACATTATTTTGTCAGTCATCTCACTAAAAATTCAATGGGCACATTTCAGTTGTAATCCCAGCCACCAGGAGGCTGGGCTTCTGATCACTTCTGTAGTGATAAGAATTGGAGTTTTATCAATATAGCTGATTCTTGTTCAGTTTCAGATCAGCTTTCTGCATGAAAAAATGTCAGATCTACACACATTTGCGTCAAGCTGTTATGCCTTGTGGAAACAGTTTTTGTAAGCCCAACAGTTAGAAAAACGTGGCACTATTGAAGAAGTGATAATGTCTGGGACCTGACTGGAAAGTTTGTTGTATGCGCAGAAGGTCTTCCCTGCAATTTTCCCCGCAATTTCCTCATCTGTGCAAATGTGTGCTTCTGGGCAACTGAAAAGTCCATATCTGTGCAAAATAAGACTCCAGACAATGAGTGCGTTTAATTTAATATCATTAAATATGCTACTTCCTGCAATCTGTCTGTGTTGTAAAGTTGATCAAATAATTTACCAACGCACTTACAGACTTTCCAGTCTGCGTGTGGTGCATGGGATTCTAATGAACTGAAGTATTTGGGGCCGGTTCTTGATTTTCATCCTCGGTTTTGTGTATATTGTATCTTCACGGAGACTTGGTATGGCAAAGTGGAACTTGGTACGTGAGCTTGCGCCACTAAGACCTCACACAAGTTTGGTGTTGGGTGCATTTTGATTATAGCTGTGATTACCAGAGGGGCACATCTCCAAAACATTGTGTATGCCATATCTTGACTGACAGCTTTTTTTGTATCATGGTCAAATGTAGTGCAGCATGTCACTGGACAATTTTGACACTGAGAGAGTTTAGGTTCTAATTGGTTTAACTGGGATAGTGGCTTCTGAAACTGCATACATGGTACTATCACAGGGTTCATGGATGGTGGTCAGATGTGACACTAGATTATGCCTTAGGACTGTATACAAATTTGAAGTTTGCTTCAGCAATGAAGGTTGGGATAAGCATGACTCTTTTACTAATGCTGATCAGTTTTTATTATAACAAAGCCAATTATCATATGTGTATGACAAGTGTTCTCAGTAATTGTGCTGTGATCAAAAAGCAAAACTGCTTTTATTCTTTGTCTACCAAGGTCACAGAATGGGGAAAATGTTTAATTTCCAACCTGTAAAATCTTTTTTCTTGTTGTTCAGGTCCAACATGCGAGCAAGCAGATGACCGCAGATAAGCATTACAAGGGCATCATCGATTGTGTTGTCCGTATCCCCAAAGAGCAGGGTGTCCTATCTTTCTGGAGAGGTAACCTTGCCAATGTCATCAGATATTTCCCCACCCAGGCCCTCAACTTTGCCTTCAAGGACAAGTACAAGAAGATCTTCCTTGATGGAGTTGACAAGCGCACCCAGTTCTGGAGGTACTTTGCTGGTAACTTGGCATCCGGCGGTGCAGCAGGAGCCACCTCTCTGTGTTTCGTGTATCCTCTCGACTTTGCCCGAACACGTCTTGCAGCTGATGTTGGAAAGGCAGGACCTGACAGAGAGTTTAAGGGTCTGGGTGACTGCCTGGTGAAGATCTTCAGGTCTGATGGTCTGCGGGGTTTGTACCAGGGCTTCAATGTTTCTGTGCAGGGCATCATCATCTACAGGGCTGCATACTTTGGCATGTATGACACAGCTAAGGGTATGTGGTTTTTGTTTTTTGAACGAATAAATCATGCATCTAAACCACAGTGGTTGCAAATTATAAGTGTATAACTTGTGATTTCAGGAATGCTTCCAGATCCCAAGAACACCCACATATTGATTAGCTGGATGATTGCACAGACTGTAACAGCTATTGCTGGCCTGACTTCATACCCCTTTGACACTGTCCGTCGACGTATGATGATGCAGTCCGGACGCAAACAGGGTAGGTGTTTGTATTAGATTTGTGGCTCTTTGAAGTGTTCAGGTCAAACTGTTATGTACCCTTGAGCTTTTTTCCTTTTTGTTTTTTTTTTTTTTGTTTGTGAATTTTGTAATGACATTATATATCAGGGTTCTTGAATTGGAATTGAATGTATTTATTTATCCAGCACACAGCTGAGCGACAACAAAGGCAATAACAAAACATAAAAGAAACATATGACGAACCTGTGTGGCTGAAAGGGTGAAGGCAGAAGCAAAGCTTATAAGCACCCTCCCCTTATACCATTAAAAATAAAGAATGTATATACACATACACACCTACACATATGGTCATAATAACTGTACAAGAGGAGAAAAAAGGTGCATAAACAATTTAACTTGACCACAAAATTTCAAAACACAACCAAACAAGAGTGAAGTGACAAAATGGTTAACCTAATCCTTCAACCTATAACAGGTAAATATATTATTTTTGTAAAGGCTTTTAAAACCAACCAATGTACCAAGTATTTTAATATTATCAGGACAGTTATTCCAAATATTTACACACCTGACGGAAACAGTGACTTTTAACAGTAGTACAGATCTTCAGTTTCTCAAATAATAATGTCCCTCTCAAACTGTAGCTGGAGTCTGTCATTTTAAACAGATTCTGGACATGGGGAGGCAAAAGCTTATTTTTAACTTTATGCATAATCTGTATTGTACTATAATCAACCAAGTCCCAGAATTTTAAAATTTGCAGACAAGCAAATAACGAATTTGTTGGCTCTCAATATGGTTTATTACTGATAATTCTTATAGCTTTCTTTTGCAACAGAAACTGGTTTAGTATTAGTTCTGTACGTATTTCCCCAAACCTCGACACAGTATGTCATATATGGAACAAGTAATGCATGATATAAAGTGGTCAGTGCAATTCTTAATTGAATGTCTAAAAATGAAATTCTTTCTGCTTGGTATCTGCATTTTGATGTGAAGTTTTATGCCAGATGCCTTTCTTGATACGCTACATTATATGGGGTATGGGTGGTCTTCAAGTGGGAACCTTCTGCTGTGGAACAAAGTGCGCTAACCACGTGGTCTTCAACGTGCCCGTTAAAATTTGTATAATTTTCCAATTTATTTTCATTTATATAGCGCCAAATCACAACAGAGTTCCCTCAAAGCGCTTCACACAGGTAAGGTCTAACCTTACCAACCCCCAGAGCAACAGTGGTAAGGAAAAGGGGTGACCTTTTTATTAAATTAATTTTATTTTATTAAACCCTCCAAATTGTGACTATCCAGGGTTGGGACCAGGAAGCAGAGTTGTAGTCTTACACACCTCTCTGCAGCTTCTCTCCCCCTGCCATCCTCCCAATACCCCATCCCCGTAGAGACGGTGCCTGCTCCCAGACCACCAACAACCAGTAAAAATCTATTTAAGCATAAAAATTCAAAAAGAAAAAATGATATAGCACCTTCAACTGCACCACAGACTAAAACAGTTAAATGTGGTCTATTAAACATTAGGTCTCTCTCTTCTAAGTCCCTGTTAGTAAATGATATAATAATTGATCAACATATTGATTTATTCTGCCTTACAGAAACCTGGTTACAGCAGGATGAATGAGTCAACACCCCCGAGTCACACTGTCAAAATGCTCGAAGCACGGGTCGAGGAGGAGGAGTAGCAGCAATCTTCCACTCCAGCTTATTAATTAATCAAAGACCCAGACAGAGCTTTAATTCATTTGAAAGCTTGACTCTTAGTCTTGTCCATCCAAATTGGAAGTCTCAAAAACCAGTTTTATTTATTATCTATCGTCCACCTGTTCGTTACTGTGAGTTTCTCTGAATTTTCAGACCATTTGTCTGACTTAGTGCTTAGCTCAGATAAGATAATTATAGTGAGCGATTTGAACATCCACACAGATGCTGAGAATGACAGCCTCAGCACTGCATTTAATCTATTATTAGACTCAATTGGCTTTGCTCAAAATGTAAATGAGCCCACCCACCACCTTAGCCACCACTTTAGATCTTGTTCTGACATATGGCATATAAATTGAAGACTTAACAGTATTCCCTGAAAACCCCTTTTTGTCTGATCTTTTTTTTTTATAACATTTACTTTAATGGACTACCCAGCAGTGGGGAATAAGTTTCATTACAGTAGAAGGCTTTCTGAAAGCGCTGTAACTAGGTTTAAGGATATGATTCCTTCTTTATGTTCTTCAATGCCATATACCAACACAGTGCAGAGTAGCTACCGAAACGCTGAGTGAGATTGATTATCTCGTCAGTAGCTTTACATCCTCATTGAGCACAACTTTGGATGCTGTAGCTCCTCTGAAAAAGAGAGCCTTAAATCAGAAGTGCCTGACTCTGTGGTTTAACCCACAAACTCGCAGCTTAAAGCAGATAACCCGTAAGCTGGAGAGGAAATGGCGTCTCACTAATTTAGAAGATCTTCATTTAGCCTGGAAAGAGTCTGTTGCTCTATAAAAAAGCCCTCCGTAAAGCTAGGACATCTTACTATTCATCACTAATTGAAGAAAATAACAACCCCAGGTTTCTTTTCAGCACTGTAGCCAGGCTGACAGTCAGCTCTATTGAGCCGAGTATTCAGAACCTTAATGATGTCCTTCAAACTATTAGTGAAAAGGAATCTCTATATGATGTAAAATGAGCATTTTCAAGTCGATGAATATATCTTGGACTTTTATTTACATCAGTCTTTATGAAATGCCATTGTCCAACTTTGTAAAGAAAACTCAATGTACAAGTGATTTACTTTACACTTGTAAGTATGTGATTGTTTTGGTTTTTATATTTTATTTCATGTATCGTTTTGTAGACATTCATTCTCAGATTTTAGGGTGTCATTTTATTATTAATATAAATAAGTCTGGATAATTTTTTGTGGCGTATTCAAGCATGTAGGCGGTACAGCGGCTTAGCAGTTAGCGCTGTGGCCTCTGCATGTTCTCCCTGTGTTTGCATGGGTTCTATCCTGGAATTGACCATAGGGGTGTGACTGTATTTGTCGGTGTGCCCTGCAATAGACTGGCATCCTGTCCAGGGTGTACCCTATGTCACACCCAGTGACTGCTGGGATAGGTGTAAGCCCCCTGTAACACTTAAATAGTCAGTGGGTATAGTAAATGGATGGATTCAAGCATGTAAAAACTCAAGGGTCTTGGCATGCACTGTACAAGTCTTGTGGAAAGGTAACTTTTGTTTCAAACCCTAGTTTGATAAGCTTTTTCTAACGGTTTCTTGTCTTCCTCAGCCGACATCATGTACAGCGGGACCATTGACTGCTGGCGCAAAATTTTACGCGACGAGGGTGGAAAGGCTTTCTTCAAAGGTGCCTGGTCCAACGTGCTCAGAGGCATGGGAGGTGCTTTTGTGCTGGTGCTGTATGATGAGATGAAGAAATTCATCTAATTCCGCCTGTTGTCACGTCACTGTCCGATTAGGCTTATTGTATTAACTTTCCGTTTTTTTTGTTTTTTTTATTGACTGTGCATTCTGCCTTATTTATGGGAACAAAACTACAGGACCAGTCGCTCTGTCACCTAGCTGAAGTTTGGATAGTGTTTGGCTAAACAGACTTTTTGAGAGTTTAACCACCACACTGCTGTTAATTTTGATGTGATGGCCTTGTCAGAACAAGGTTTATCTTGACTGCTGTTAGACTGTAGTTAAGCCAGATGATACTTTAGTGTTCAACAACAATCTTGACCATGTTGTTTGACACTAACTGGTTAGCAACAGGGATCTGAGACACAATACAAAGAAATGGAGTACTTAAAAACATTCACTGAGGAAATATGAAATGACAATGTTTTGTGTTTTGTTTTGTTTTTTGCACTTTGAAAGGTTTTAACTGTAAGTTTGTGTTATGATCAGAGTTGTAGGAATCTGAATTTCAGCAGTATGTAGACTTTAAGCTGCAGCTGGACCCCTTCTGAAAGTGTCCTCATGGGTTTAATTTCTAATAAATAGGGCAGTAGTTCAGAATAAACCCCTGGTACAGTTTAACCCATAGTTTCTGTCAACCAAGTGTTGTCTTAAGATGCTGTGTAAGCAGCATCTGAGGTTGATGCTGTGTTCTCTAGAAATCATCTGAAAGCCACTAGAGGTCAGTTTCCCATGGATAAGGCTAAAATGCATGACATGCTTGAAAATTTGACTTCTGTAACTCTGATCATTTTTAAATTCCTGTTTTAGTGGTGTGACATAGCAAGGCAATTGTTCATTTTGTGATAAAGGCATGGAATTTGGCACACATTCTAAATTAGCTGTTTATTTGCAGATATGGAGCCATCCTGGAGCTGAGCTCTGAGTTGCAGGGGTCAGTAAATAATTACACAGGGGTCAAAATTTAAAAATGCTCCAATCATGTTGAAAATTATACATTTGTCTGATCATAACTATTCTAAAAAGGTATAGTTTGGACTGTCAGATTGAATGTTATGTGGTAAAAATTATAAAGTTCAGTTTGTACAGGGGTGAAAAGTTAAAGTTGCTCCAATTTTGATATAAAGTGAGTGGTTGAAATAAAAAAAATTAGTAAATGGAATGGTTTTGACTATGTTGAATGTTTGGTCTCCAAAGTAAAGGTAAAACAAGGTCAACATATATTGGTTTCTATGATATGTTACCTTGTAACATAAGTAAGCATGACAGATGGTGCAAACTATTCCTTTCTAAAATGCTATTAACCAATAATTTGCATAATTTTTTACCGAAATTGGAGCAACTTTAACTTTAGATCCGTGTACAAAGTGAAGCTGACCTTTGTCACCGTCTTTGCTGTTTTTACCCCATAACTCCATGAAATTCAGTCATAGATGGTTCAGACTATATGTTTTTGGAATTATGATCAGACAAAAATGTGGTTTAGTTTAATATGAATGGAGCTTTTTAAAATTTTTACCCCTGTAGCTAATTAGAGGTCAGCTCCAGGGTGGCTCCATATCTGAAAATACACAATTAATTTAGAATGTGTACCAAATTCCATGCTTTTATCACAATGTACAATTTTATGGAAATTTTAGCTAAGCTGCACCACTGTTTTTCAGCATTCCAAAGGTAGTGTTATTGCACCTCTGAATCAGATTTGTCACTTTATTGTAACTGTATGCATGCAGTCACCACTGTGTGAGATCCATCAGATGTGGTTGTCTGTAACATCTGCTTTAGCTACACATGGACTAAACCTGTGCTCCTCTGAACACTCATCACTGGTTAAAACAGACTTGTGTCGTTTAAACTCCGGGTAGAAATTTTAGCTTTGCTATACGACAGGGCGACTGCTCCATCGGGTATGAGATCATGTGAAAAGACAGATTTGAAGCAGTCTCAAAATCGAAACCACAGCTTTGTAAGCGGCACGTCACCAGCCCTGTAGTGTCAGGATGTAGTGCTGGGCGGTGGCTGCATGTTGTGCATAATTTTTTTTTTTCCTGTTTTTTAAAACGTTCCACATCCTCTTCACGAATGTCATTCCTGTTAAGAGAAACCTGATACCTCTTTTTCATCCACTAGGTTTGTATGGTTCCAAGTTGAATAAACTTATCCTGGGGAACAAATGAATTGCTTTCAGCTGTCTTCACGGCCAACATGAAAGAAGCCCTCGCTGGTTATTGAGTTGCATGCAGTAGATTGCTGCTATATTTACTTGCGCTTATCTCCTCCTGAGCCACCTTGGTTTATAGTCACTAAGGATTGTAATGTGTTCCCACCTTTGGAACACATTTCTACGGCCGCTGGGACTGCAACTGATTTTGTACGATGTTAAATTCCTAGAGCCCAATCTGATGTTTTATAGGGATTTGTTTTGTCTCAACACTCCACAGCCGCCGCCCCCCCCCCCCCCCCCCCAAAAGGCTCTACCTAAAATAATTTTCAGTAAGCCAGGTTCCCAAGGATATTGTTTGTACATAAATAGCTAAAATAATCAACCCTATTTTCTTTGAAAGAGCTGCCAGTATTGGCTGAAGCATGCTATTCTTTAGCCACGATGCAGGTATTTTGGAATCTTGATATTAAAGTTTATGACGACCAGTAAAATGTTGTGACCAGCAGTGAAAGAACATGTAGGTTATTTCTGGAGAGATGAGAATTAAAGATTTATTTCTTTGTGAACAACATATGCATGGTGTTTGTGTATAATGTTGCATTACACACTACTGTTACACATGAGTATGTACTTCTATAGTAGTTTCTTGTCTTAAGTATTTGAAATGGGGGATGCAGAAAGGTGGGACTATACGTCGAGTTGTGTTGGAACAAATGAGATTTGAAGGTGTCTGGTTGTGATAGGTTTGTCATTCAGTAACTAATGCCAAAGGTTGCACAGGAGATAAGTTGAAAGACTTACAGGAACCATAGAATATGACTAACATGGCTTGCCCAATAAGCAGTATAGCGTGACACGAGTGGTGACGTCACAGGAACAGGTCTTTGCTACTTGTGCCCAACAGGGGGCGTCCGAGTCCAGGCAGTGATGCTACTCTTGTCACTTATGTGAAGTAAAAAATTATTAAATCTAGCAGAACGCTTTTAATGGGGTTGTATAGACCTAGCAGATACATGCTTCCACATGTAAGTTTATTTAATGACATTTTTAGAAATTGTGTCGAGGCCTCAGAGTGCATCCATCAGTCACAACTGAACTGTTTTAACTGCTGAATCAAGCTGACCTGCAGCTGGACATGCTGTTTTGCTGGTTAGTATATTAATTATTAATGATTCTCCGTGTCTTTTTGAGAGATTCTGCTGATAAAAATTAATGTCGGTGATCACATGACCTCCGCAACAGGAAATTACAGCAGCCATAGATTGTGATCTAATAAAAATCTTGGGAGTTGGAGCACAAACTATTAGGTACTCAAAAGAACCCGGCTGGAGGACTTGAAATGGTTCAGTGTAAATAAACCTTATCAATTAACGTGCCACATTTAACTTTTCATGCGTATATCTAATTGATGCTAATACGAGTTAGCTTTGGTAGCTGCCAATCCAGTAAAAGCTAACAACGCTAAACAGAACACATTTAGCTTAAGCTACTGCTAACTGCTGACTTTCATGATACTCATTTGGTTTTGTTCAAGGATTTTAGAAATATTTTAAAACCTTTTTTTTCTTGCTTTAAAGCCCTAAAAAAAACTTATAAAGCTTAAATTTTAATATTCTGAAGTGTACAAATAGTGTACAAACACATTGTGCACTCATGGGCATTCATTAATTTTTGGGACTGCAATGGCATAGACCCCAGAATTTTTGCAACATGGGAACAGTCAAGTGACTGATTTGTGGCACTTTGCAAAAGCAAATGTGCGCTTGCTTGAAACAGGTTTGTCCTGGAAAAGACAAGTCAACATACACCGTAATTGGATTAAGGTCCTGGGATTAATTGGAACCAACATGCTGCTCGCTTGCTGATGTGCTTCTGGTCATTGTCTTGTTGAAGACAACAGAAGGCAACATGACCTCTTCAAGTATTTTGATGTATTCAAACTGATCCATGGTCCCTGGTATGTGCTAAATAGGTCCAACACCACAGTATGAGAAGCATTCTCATACGTTGCTTGCTCCACCATGCTTCACTGTTGTCACAGTGTACTTTGGCATGAACCCAGTTTGGGGGGGTTGTCTGACAAACTATCTGCGGCCCCTAGACCCAAAAAGAACAATCTTGCTTTCATCAGTCTGCAAAATGTTGCATCATTTCTCTAGGCCAGTCAATGTGTTTTTGGCAAATTGTAACTTCAGCACATCATTTTTTCAACAACTGGACTTTGCGGGGACTTTTTGCCTATAGCTTGGCTTCACATGGGCGTCTTCTAATTGTCACAGTACCTACAGGCAACTTTAGACTTTCTTAATCAAGGTACGCTGTTCATCTAAGCAATGTCTGGGACGACCCATTATACACAGATTTTCAGAGAGAAATGTACAACAACCAGCATGAACATTTGCTGCCATCGTCCTTAAGTAAAGGCCACAGAAAAATGCAAACACTGCTATTATTTTAAACAGTCTAACAGTCCCTTGTATTCACTTTCTGTAATGTGATAAAATGTTTATGTTTTTATTTTAAATAGAATGTGCAGTTAGACACACTGCTATTATTTTGAACACAACTGTAGATATTAGGGGTCGACTTCTAGCAAATTTCCCTCATTTGGTGAGTGTATGCTATGGTTTACAAATGTTTTTGACTATTAAACTTCATTAAAAAAATGTTAGTGGAAGTAAAGTTTGTGGAAGTTGATTGGTCTAATGTTTTCAGAGTAGGCGGAAAAGTTAACTTGCTAATGAAAACATTAGCTCCACTAATTTGCTGTTAGCTGATTAGGTGAACTGTGTCCTCCAATGATGATAATACAATAACATGCTTTTGGAGGGCGGTATGCATTTTCAGTTGCCCAAAATGACCGATATTCGTCTGAGTTAGATGAGGGCGAATATCGGTCATTTTGGGCGACTGGGCATGGACGGAGGGACTGTGAAAATGCATACTGCACAACAACCGCATGTTATTTGCATTATTATCACTTATTGAAATACACAGCACATGGAATCACATTAACAATATTTAATGTCATTTCAAACCGCACGACACCCAGCAAACGCATACATAAAAAGTTGGCTCACTTTAACTTTTGTCGTGTTGGCTGGTACTGCGCTGCTCTCCAAATTCACCAGGGCATCCTCATCAAGCTGGCTGCTTTGGCTGCTGTTCATTGTCCATATTGGGACCAACACACACTTCACACCTTTTCATGTTATCGTCTGCGGACAGTTCTTTGGTTGCGCATGCTATGACAGCATCACTTCATGCACAGCGGGCGGGTATTGGGATACCCGCCCGTTACTGCGGACAGGCAGGTAGTGTAAATGTAAATCTATGCTACCGGCCCAGCAACACCTCAGTAAGAGATAAGCGAATATCTGTCTTGCCTTTTCATCTTTTCCTCTGCGGACAATTCTTGGGCTGTGCGCTATGACGTCATCAGTTTACGCACAGCAGGCAGGTATCCGGATACCCGCCTGCTATGGGCAGCTGCGGGCGGGTATAGCCAGGTCAGCTGCGTAAATGTAAATCTACGCCTCACTAAGTGATAATACAACCCCTGGCAAAAATTATGGAATCACCGGCCTCGGAGGATGTTCATTTAGTTGTTTAATTTTGTAGAAAAAAAGGAGATCACAAACATGACACAAAACTAAAGTCATTTCAAATGGCAACTTTCTGGCTTTAAGAAACACTATAAGAAATCAGGAAAAACAATTGTGGCAGTCAGTAACGGTAATTTTTTCAGACCAAGCAGAGGGAAAAAAAAATATGGAATCACTCAATTCTGAGGAAAAAATTATGGAATCATGAAAAACAAAAGAACGCTCCAACACATCACTAGTATTTTGTTGCACCACCTCTGGCTTTTATAACAGCTTGCAGTCTCTGAGGCATGGACTTAATGAGTGACAAACAGTACTCTTCATCAGTCTGGCTCCAACTTTCTCTGATTGCTGTTGCCAGATCAGCTTTGCAGGTTGGAGCCTTGTCATGGACCATTTTCTTCAACGTCCACCAAAGATTTTCAATTGGATTAAGATCCGGACTATTTGCAGGCCATGACATTGACCCTATGTGTCTTTTTGCAAGGAATGTTTTCACAGTTTTTGCTCTATGGCAAGATGCATTATCATCTTGAAAAATGATTTCATCATCCCCAAACATCCTTTCAATTGATGGATAAGAAAAGTGTCCAAAATATCAACGTAAACTTGTGCATTTATTGATGATGTAATGACAGCCATCTCCCCAGTGCCTTTACCTGACATGCAGCCCCATATCATCAATGACTGTGGAAAATTACATGTTCTTTTCAGGCAGTCATCTTTATAAATCTCATTGGAACGGCACCAAACAAAAGTTCCAGCATCATCACCTTGCCCAATATAGATTCGAGATTCATCGCTGAATATGACTTTCATCCAGTCATCCACAGTCCACGATTGCTTTTCCTTAGCCCATTGTAACCTTGTTTTTTTCTGTTTAGGTGTTAATGATGGCTTTCCTTTAGCTTTTCTGTATGTAAATCCCATTTCCTTTAGGTGGTTTCTTACAGTTCGGTCACAGACGTTGACTCCAGTTTCCTCCCATTCATTCCTCATTTGTTTTGTTGTGCATTTTCGATTTTTGAGACATATTGCTTTAGGTTTTCTGTCTTGACGCTTTGATGTCTTCCTTGGTCTACCAGTATGTTTGCCTTTAACAACCTTCCCATGTTGTTTGTATTTGGTCCAGAGTTTAGACACAGAGCTGACTGTGAACAACCAACATCTTTTGCAACATTGCGTGATGATTTACCCTCTTTTAAGAGTTTGATAATCCTCTCCTTTGTTTCAATTGACATCTCTCATGTTGGAGCCATGATTCATGTCAGTCCACTTGGTGCAACAGCTCTCCAAGGTGTGATCACTCCTTTTTAGATGCAGACTAACGAGCAGATCTGATTTGATGCATGTGTTAGTTTTGGGGATGAAAATTTACAGGGTGATTCCATAATTTTTTCCTCAGAATTGAGTGATTCCATATTTTTTTCCCTCTGCTTGGTCTAACAAAGTAACCATTACTGACTGCCACAATTGTTTTTCCTGATTTCTTATAGTGTTTCTTAAAGCCAGAAAGTTGCCATTTGAAATGACTTTAGTTTTGTGTCATGTCTGTGATCTGCTTTTTTCCTACAAAATTAAACAACTGAATGAACATCCTCTGAGGCCGGTGATTCCATAATTTTTGCCAGGGGTTGTAATATCAGTTATCAAGTTGTTCACCAATGAATATGGCTTTATATGGTGTATGGTTTTCTGAAGGGTGTATAAAGCCATATTCATTGGTAAAACAACTTGATAACGATTTTATCATATACCTATAAATGATAAATGCACACAGAAGACAATGCGCATGCTCTCCCTTCGCTCACTGCCTCCGGGGGTACAGACGCGGGACCCGCAAAGAATCCAAGTCATGGCCACGGAGCTCTGCGGTTGCAGTTACCGATACCATGCAGCGGGCGCTGCGCATCAAAACAGCAAGCGTATCTCTGGACCCGTTGCTGCATGCAGGTCGGCACAGCAGACAGGGGCCGGTGTGAGTGGCCCGCTGCGGCACTTACCGAGCCTGCAGACTCAGTAAGCACATTGAAGGCAGTGATAGCAATCGCGGTGATGCTGACCGGTGTCACGTACAATTCTTTCCGCCGTACAGCAGGAGGCTGAGGTCCATGAGGACCAAAACCTCATGACACAAAAACAGCATCTTTCCATCCACAGCTGGACTAAACAATAAACATTATAAACAATACCAGAGACTTCCACTTACTCTGCCTCCCTCCCACACTACCATAAAGCCCAGACGGGTCATCCCTGCACTGAAAGATACTGTACATCTGTACTCCAGTCAGCTATCTTTGCACTGTCTCATTTCATTACGGTTTATTTATTTAACAGTGAATATAGTGTCTATTTGACTCTCTTTACTTCTTATAGAAGTGTTTTTCTTTTCTTGTTGTTTATGCACCAATAACACCAGATCAAATTTCTTGTATGTGCAAACGTACTTGGCAATAAATTTGATTCTCATGCAAATGAGGTCACAAGAAAATATCTAAACATAGACATTGATTAAATATGGGTACACAGTGGTGCGTCAAACCAGGAGGTTCTTGAGTTCAGAAACAACCTGAGGCCTTCTTGTGTGCAGCTTTGCATGTTCTTATATCTGTGTTTGTTCTCTTTGGTTATTCCGGTTCTTACTGCAAGTTTCAATTCAGGCAGATGAGCCTAATTGGTGACTCTAAACTGTCGGTGTGAACGCGAAAGTGAATGATTGTCTTTCTGCACGTGTTAGCTCCATGATGGACATATCCCCACAAATAGCAAGAACTTGACGAGTGGATATTCTATGACACTGTAGACCATCACGTCTTTCTACACCGTCTCCAGCACTATACAGGTCTCTCTGGCACTGCCCTTCACTGGTTTCACTCCTACCTCTCTGACAGAACCAAGTACGTAGCTCTGGGGGAAGCAAGATCCACACCCCACACTGTTACCTGTGGGGTCCCCCAGGGCTCCGTACTCGGCCCAACCCTCTTCACCATTTACATGCTTCCCCTCAGTCGTGTCGTCAGCAGGCATGGAATTAATTTTCACTGCTATGCTGACGACACACAACTCTACCTCACCATCTCTCCTTCTTGTCCCCCCTCGGTCACAGTCTCCCGCCTCAGCTCCTGCCTGGAGGAGATAGAGGCGTGGATGAGTCAAAACCTCCTGCAGCTAAATGGCTCCAAAGCAGAAGCCATCCAAACTGGTACCCCCCATCAACTCCGCTCCTCCCCAGTCACCTCTGTTTCATTTTTTGGACACAACATTCCCCTCTCTCCCTCTGTGATAAACCTGGGGGTCAAATTTGACCCCCACCTCTGCTTTGACAATCATGTCATCTCCATCTTTAAAACTGTCTTCCTTCACCTCCGTAATATCTCCAAACTTCGCTCTTCTCTTTCCCTCCCTGCTGCAGAGAAGCTCGTCCATGCCTTTGTCTCCTCCAGGCTGGACTACTGTAATGCGATCCTCATCAGGATCTCTGGCAGGAGCATTCAAAAGCTCCAGTATGTCCAAAACAGCACTGCCAGGGTCCTGATGAGGGTGCGCAGGCACGAGCACATCACCCCCATTCGTCACTCCTTCCACTGGCTCCCCATTCACTGCCGTATTCAATACAAAGTCTTCTTGCACACTCATCACCGTCTCCATGGTGTGGCCCCCACTTACCTCACTGAATTGCTCACACCACACACTTCCACTGGGACCCGGTCAGGCCAACAGCACTGTCTAGCCGTGCCCAGGACACAGCTCAAGACCATGGGTGACAGGGCCTTCTCAGTGGCTGCTCCCCGTCTATGGAACGCCCTCCCAGACCACCTCAGGGCTCCACAGACCGTGGATGCTTTTAAAAAAGGACTCAAAACCTACCTTTTTACTCTGACCTTTAGCTAAATAACTGCTGCTGTTGTATTGTTCTTATTTTGATTTTATTGTTTTTTGTAATTTAGTAATTTTAGTAATCTAGTAATGACTTCATGACTTTCTTTGCTAATAAAATTTTAACTATTAGAGAAAAAATTACTCATAACCATCCCAAAGACAACAACTCTAGTTGTGCTAACTAGAGCACAATAGGTGCTAATTAGAGCTATTGTTTAGTCACTAGCCTATAGCAGTCGGCCTCTGGGTAGGAGGGGTTAGGTTAAAAAACTCCAGCTTTTGTTGGCTTATTCTTCTCTACAAGAGTCAAGACAGAAGTCAGACTACCAGAGCAAGAATTTTTGCTGAGGAAGCTTCTGTGATTTGAAGCGAAACGTCCTCACGTCAAGCAACCCAGTCCAGTCGAAGATTCAAGCTTCTCTACTATGGAAACCACCTGGACAACTGAGAGCCTACACAGAATCATTATTATCAGGTTGTCCTAAAAGTTCCCTGAAAAGCCTTCAGTTAATTCAAAATGCTGCAGCTAGAGTACTAACGGGGACTAGAAGGAGAGAGCATATCTCACCCATATTGGCCTCTCTCCATTGGCTTCCTGTTAATTCTAGAATAGAATTTAAAATTCTTCTTCTTACTTATAAGGTTTTGAATAATCAGGTCCCATCTTATCTTAGGGACCTCATAGTACCATATCACCCCAATAGAGCGCTTTGCTCTCAGACTGCAGGCTTACTTGTAGTTCCTAGGGTTTGTAAGAGTAGAATGGGAGGCAGAGCCTTCAGCTTTCAGGCTCCTCTCCTGTGGAACCAGCTCCCAATTTGGATCAGGGAGACAGACACCCTCTCTACTTTTAAGATTAGGCTTAAAACCTTCCTTTTTGCTAAAGCTTATAGTTAGGGCTGGATCAGGTGACCCTGAACCATCCCTTATTTATGCTGCTATAGACTTAGACTGCTGGGTGGTTCCCATGATGCACTGAGTGTTTCTTTCTCTTTTTGCTTTGTATGCACCACTCTGCATTTAATCATTAGTGATTGATCTTTGCTCCCCTTCACAGCATGTCTTTTTCCTGGTTCTCTCCCTCAGCCCCAACCAGTCCCAGCAGAAGACTGCCCCTCCCTGAGCCTGGTTCTGCTGGAGGTTTCTTCCTGTTAAAAGGGAGTTTTTCCTTCCCACTGTCGCCAAGTGCTTGCTCACAGGGGGTCGTTTTGACCGTTGGGGTTTTTCTGTAATTATTGTATGGCTTTTGCCATACAATATAAAGCGCCTTGGGGCAACTGTTTGTTGTGATTTGGCGCTGTATAAATAAAATTGATTTTATTTGATTTATAGTCTTCTGTGTTCTTCTGTTTTATACTGTAGCACTTTGGGATTTGGTGTCAAATGTAAAGTGCATTACAAATAAAATTTTTATTATTATTACCCCTAAAAATAAAGGGGGGGGGGGTGTCACAGAGATATGTCATTGTTACGTTTTGTGTCACTTTTTTTCCTCCCCTTTTTTCTTCTTTTAAGGAAACACATTTTGGAAGGCCTGCTCCAGTAAATGTTCACAGGCGACCATTTGTTTTTCAAACAATGAAGCATTTGTAATTTTGCTCACCGATCACCCAATAATTAGGCTGCTGTACTTTTCATTCATGGTGACAGTTAAATTTTAACTGTAATATGCACAAGATGAACGTTAAGATAAATAAAACGGTGGAAAACATGAAAATAGACTGAACTACTGGGTAGTTCAATAAATCTCTCAAACCAATATTTCATTACAACATAGAGGAAGCTTTAGAATAAAATGGAGCACATTTGCTTTATCTTCTTCCTGCTTCTTTATTGTGTTCGCTCTTTTATAGATTACAACTAAAGCATAAATCTAACTCACTGCTGACAATGTAACTTCTCAAGGTTGCTGATGCTGAATCCTAATCATATACTGTTGCCAAAGGTGGTTATTGGAGATCGGTTTTACTCAGATTATTGTATGCATAATGTATTATGTGACAGTACATATTCTTTTTTATGGATGCTTGTGTCTGTTTCAGGATTATATCATGATTGATTCGTGTACATACACACACACACACACACACACACACACACACACACACATCTGATATTGTATCTCAGATATTCTTATCACTCTTTGTGAGATAAAATGCATTAAAGAATGTGTACATCCTGAAAGTGAGCCAAACCCAAGATTTCATTGTTTGAAGGCCTGTTCTGTTTTTAGATTGGCTTTTTAGGTTTTCTGAGCTTTAACTACACACAGTATAATTAAAATGAACCAGTTCAGAACAAGGCTTTGAACTGGTTGAAGGAAAGAAAGCAAAAGACAGAAACATTGACATATCACTAGGAACAAAAATGAAAACATCTGTAATCAAAACATTTTTTAAATATTAGCATCTGCTTTAACATTATATATATTTTTATTATTGTTTCATGGGAAATTAAAATACATTTGACTTGCAATAAATTGGTGCTGATTTTTCTTCCTATCTTCCTCTGAATGATATGCAGGTCTTTGAATGGCAGAGAGAAATTTACTCACAGCAGATGGCAGTGTCGGTGTTTCCAGCCAGAGGAGGTAAATATTGTAATGTGTATTTCATCAGTATTTGATGGACAGTCTAATATGCGAAGAGAAATAATGTTGAAAATAGCTTGTATAGTTCCACTTAGGCTAAACAATGCGCCCAGCATAGCCTAGCTTGTTAACTGCAGCATTAGAGCAGGGATTCCCAAAGTGTGGGCCGTGAAGCTACAGCAGGTGGGCTTAAGAGGATATTAAATAAATAATGTTGCAAATAGTTAGCTAGCTCCAGTTAAGCCAAACAATGTGCCCAACATAGCCTAGCATGTTAACTGCTGCATTAGCATTAGAGTACAGCAGTGATTCCCAAAGCATGGGCCATGAAAGCACAATAGGTGGGCTCTGAGAGGTTATTAAAATTAAATAAATGATCCTGCAAATAGCTAGCTCCCGTTACACCAAACAATGTACCCAACATAGCCTAGCTTGTTAACTGCTGCATTAGCAAGAGTATAGCAGTGATTCCCAGTGTGGAAAGCACTACAAGTGGGCTGTGTAATAAGTAAAAAAAAAAAAAAAAAAAAGCCAAATTGTTAATTTTTCATTTATTGGACCAAGTTTATCGTGTGTCACAAGAAGTTCGATTATCCATCACCGAAAGGTATCGCAGAGCTTACTTGTAGGGAATCATAGTTGATGGAACACTTCCATCATTGGCGCTTGATAGGTAAAACTGCGATTAAAGATTTGGATGGGCCTCGTAAGATTTTCTTATTTCATATGGGCCACAGCATTCTTAAGTTTGAGAATGGCTAGATGACACATCATAGCCTATATCAAGAGACAATTTTATAATGTCACAGAACAACTTCTCACTGCTTTGGGACCAATACTTTTAAGATGGAACTCAAACATGTTAAAACACCTGTTTGGAACAAACCAGTTGGGGGAAAAAACTGATTCGAAGCCTTGGTTTATAAGTAAGAAAAAAAATTACACACATTCTACTTGTATACACACACATCCATCCATCCATTAACTTAATCCAATTAAGGGTCACAGAGGGATTGGACAAACACATTCACACCACACACACACACACACACACACACACACACACACACACACACACACACATATATACGTGCAACAAAAAACAGCAACAAGACTTTCTGTGAAGTACAGGAAAGTACTGGTTTTTATTCCTTCATAATCAAACTTCACAAACAGCTTGAACTTGTACAATACCTCAGAGAGTGAAAATTACAAAAAAAGTGCTGGTAACATTTACAAAAATCATCCTTACTTAGCAACAATCAGTTTATTCTTCCACACTTTTTTTAGTCTTTTGTATTAAGGCTTAATACTTCTGTATAAAGTATATGCAAGATAAGTCTTCACAGTTTTTCGAAAAAGTCACAATATTATGTAACATAATGAAGCTTTACGGCAATTTTCTTTATCATAACAAATACACATCACTGGTAAATATATGTGAAATACAGGGCTTATTGTAAAATGGCAGGTAATGATACTGTTTGCTGAGTTGATTCCACACACTGTTATAGAAAAGTTTCAACATCCTGTTGCTATAACTGAAGGAGGAAAAGAAAAAATAAGCATAAATGCTTGGGAGATCGCCTAAAAACTTTGGCACATCCCATGAAATAATTTCATAAAATGTGAGAGTTGTTTTGGAAATTATACATATGGAAGAATATTTAAACTGGCATAAAGTGAAAACATGCTGTGTAGTAAGGTGCTAAATCAGAGATATTACGTTGCCAGCCTTTTTCCACGTGGACCGACATGAATAAGGTGCATTTGTAAGACTCAAAGGAAGTAGGCCTTGATGTAAAAAAATATGTAATAAATACATTTTCAAAATAACCTAAAATGACTTTGACCAATAGTCTTGAGGCGACCTCGTGTACTCATGCATCCCCATGGATCCAGAGACGTGAATATCTCTAACGCAGGTGTATAACTCTCTAACTGTGGCATGTGAAAGTAAAAGCTGTATTGTAATAATGGTATGTGTTAATTGCTCTTTTTTTCTATTTTTTTCCCTTTTTTTTTTTAAACTGTTGTCAGTGACAAACTTGATGAGTAAGGAGATGGAACTGAAAACTGAATGCAAAAACTAAGCCAAGATATAGTCACAAGATCTTCTAAGCTGCACTGGTTTACAGGTCAACAGATGAGAGCTCTAGCCCTAGACTTACCAATTTTACCCTCATGCATACTGTACAGTTAAAGTGACGCAACAAGCTTGCTTAAATAGTCTACATCACAAAAGCAATTTGGTTTTAGTGCAAACACAATTGGCTGGCTTTCAGCTTTTCAATAATAAACAAGCTCACCAAGGAGATTACAAGAAGGCACATACTTATGCTTCCTCTAACACGCAACGTATTTAGACAAACCGCAACATCTTTCAACAATGTCACAAAGCGGGGAAAACAGGAAAGCTACTACATCCAGATAAAAATGGTCACGCTTGCTGTTTGTAAATTTCCAAAATTTACATGTGTTAACAAAATAACAATGTCGCTATTTAATCTTGTCGAATGACCTCATCGAAAAGCATGAAGTATGATACATTTGTGTTTTTTTTTTTCATTTTTCTTAATTTGATTATTGTTTCACTTTAAAGCATTTAAATGTAACATCCCAGAAAAAAAAGTGGCCAAAGGTCTTTGCTTTTAAGGGAAAGGTGTACACGTTGGTTATCTTTTGGTATTATATTTAAAACTGTCAACGTAACAGTTGATCAGCAGCTTTGTGATAAAGAAAGAAAGGCGACCTTTCCTCATACATCCCTTGTCTCTCTGTCTTGGTCTTCCTCTCTCCATATCTCTCACTTCGGGTTTGCAAGAGCTGCTAGATTTGTCCAAATGAATCACAGGAGGAAACAACAGACTTAATGCCCCTCAAATGTGGACTCTAACACTCAGGGTACTGTTGGGTAAAACCTGCTCTGAACAACCATACACGTGTGAATGTCATGCGCATTTAAAAAGGTGACCAATTCCGTACCCTTTAATACAAAAAGTGTTCAAATCAAAACTTTTCAAATATCACAATTTACTCAGCATTCTGACCATGGGCAGACAAACCATTGGATACTGTGGATCCAAAATGTGTTGAGTGAATTATATTGCTTTTGATAGAAGAAGACCAAAATAAGTCTAGTGCAAATCTCTTTTCTGGTTTGAGAAGTGGTGGTTGGTGTAATGAGACTCAACTGCCATATCTGTTTTAGCATCGTAAGAACATACCAAGCACAATGTCTGAAGTGGAAAACTGTCAAGTGGTGTCCCTTTATAATTTTTCTGAATATTTTCCTTTTTTAAAAAAAAAAGAAAGAAAAAACAAATCTGTTAGCATTCTATGCCATGCAGCAATTTGGAAGGGAAGTCTAATAAATATTTCATACTGTGTGTAACCCATCACCTGATAAATGCAATTAACCAGCACAAAGGAAAATCTTAATTTCTTAGTTCTTTACGACTCCTATTTTGCATGGAAGAGTGGCCGCGTTAGTCACCCTCGTCTGTACAGCTGCAAGGATGTGCTTCGGCTGTCAGCTCACATCTGTGCTAACGGGCGTCGTCTGTGCAGCTGTTTGTGTCAAATACATCTCGCAACTTGGAAATGCTGGAAAAGTCACTCCAGTCCAGTGTTCGACAAATCATATTATAAAACGTCCTTGCACATACATTAAAAAAAAATCTTTATCCCCTATTTCAAAACAGCAGTCAAAAAACATTTCAAACAAGCTTGTTTCATAACGACAACAACAACAATGATGATAATAATAATAGTCATAATAATAATAACAAAATACAAACCAACTTGGAGCATAAATTATTTAAAAACAAATTGAAAACACATTACTGCAGCATATATTTCAGGGTTGCTTAGTTTTGAAGTTAACTACTTTTACTACAACAGCTCCACTTTTGCCAAGTTCATATCTATTTAGGAGAAATTTAAGGGAAATAATGAAAAAAAAAATCAAGCAAACACAGGCCAAAAAAGCCCAACAAAATATACACATATTTTAAGGATATCTCAAAGATATCATCTAGATATCATAGATATAAACTCAAGTGCATTTTTTTGTTTGTTTTTTTACGAAAGCAACTAGATACAATATATGGCAGAAAAAAGCATGAAAGCCAGATGACAAAACCTAATTTGCTATACACACTAGGGCACATGTCCTTTCTGATTTGTAATGTCAATTTTGGAGAAATTCTTCAGCCCGGGTACAAAACAGTTTGAATTAAATTTCCTATTTTGGACACACAGGATGAAAAATATACAGCAGATTCACCAACATTTAAACCTCATATAAATAATATGTCAAATTTGCCAAATATTTTACATTCTGTATGTGGATGATGTGTTGGTATTACAAAAATATACTGTTTTCTCATTTTTCATAAATTATATTTTTGGACCACATTATAATGATAGTACAGTTCAGTTTGTCTTTTGTCTGTTTTTTTTTTTTTCTTCAAAATATGATGAATCACAATGGATCATCTACTGATGGCTGGCAGGCTGTATTGTTTTTCAATGAGTGCTGAGAAAATGTAAAAACAAACAACAGTAGGCTCAAAAATCAGAAGCACTTCAGCTTTGATTGAATTGTGGGGGACTGAAAATTGTGTATCTACTTATGTGAAAAAAACAACCTACAAATGTGTGCAAACTTAACATCTTGGTCCATCTCAAGTGTAAATGTTTAAATGTATTCTATGTCACAATGTCAAATAGATTAGGGACAGCCATAGATCTAATATTTGAAACCAAAAACAAAATATATGGTATCGAACAAACTAATTAATATAATCCATGTAAAGGTGAACACGTCTACACTGCTTTGCTAAATGTATGTATAGAAACATAAGTGATGAGTAAAGATTATTCTATTTTCTCACAGGAACAATGCAACATTTACAATCATTGACATGTTATAACATGCAACAGTTCACATCACAGCCACTGTGTCAAATTCATTTTTATGTTTTGTTGCATTTCTTAGAAAAATCTATTTTGGTCTACAAAAGGTAAATTAACGCAACCACAAAACTATAAACAACCTATAATAATCAACTGACAAAACATAGATGCACTCTCACAAGCACCCTGCCAACAGAAGAAAAATGAAAACATCTGCAGCAATCGAGCCAGATCGTAGGAACACATATCCTGATGACCCCAAAGAAAGAAAGAAAGAAAGCGTTTTCTCCTTAAAACTCAAAACTTAAATCACCGTAACCCTTCTTTGGTTTGTGAAAACAAACATTATTTATTTTTTCCAACCAAATTTGACTTCTGATGATCTGCGTGGCTCTATTTATGAAATCGGTTATTTCTTCAATTTTCAAAGGTGAAGTGGCAGACTACCTGTTAGTTGAGACAGTGAACAATATTATGCTTCAAAGTAGTTAATGTTGCCTCTGCGCTGTGAAAAGAGAGACCTGCTGATAGAAAACATATAGCTGGTGTATGTTTTTTTGTTATCTCAATGCAAATACAATATAGAGTCAAAATTAATCCATTAGGGAAATAGAAATTGTATCTTGTACTCAGATATGACAAACTAAATTCACTGGCGCATTGTTTTGGACTACACGAATAAATAATAAATCTGTGCTCAAAATCCTGCTCAAAGTCACACTGAAATGGAAGTTAGGGAGTATTTAGTGGCTGCATTTACAAGTGAAATACGATTTTGCACTGGACTTTACGTCAGCCCAATTTTTTTAAATCAAAAGCAGGAAGGACTCACAGACGGACCACTTGGATCACTCTCCAGTAAATTAACAAATTTAGCCATAGGCCACCAACACACCAAGATTTGGCATGGCAGTTTTTATTTTTTTCCCCGCTTGGTCTCATGTAAGGGGTACGACTGGAAGCTTGGTGACATAAGCTCACTGTGGCTACTGTGATGGCATCGTTGAGGTCATTATTGTAAAGAAATATCTGTCATCACAACAACAAGGTTCATTCATTCATTTTCAGTCACTTATCTGGGTTGCGGTGGCAGCAGAGCAAGCAGCTCATCCCACACTTCCCTATCCTCTTCTGCTTCCCAGGGGATCCCAAGGCGTTCCCAAGACAGCTGGGAAATATAATCTCTCCAGCATATCCAGAGTCTTCGGGGGGCCTCCTCCCAGTTGGACATGCCTGGAAGACCTCCTTAGGGAGAAAACCAGAGAGCATCCTCGCCAGATGCCCGGACCACCTCAACTGACACCTTTCCATGCGAAGAAGTAGCGGCTCTACTCCAAGTCCATCCCTGATAATCAAGCTTCTCACCCTGTCCAGGAGTGTAAGCCCAGATACTTGACGGGGGAATCTCATTTCTGCTACTTGTATCTGCAGTCTTACTCTTTCAGTCATTACCCAAAGTTTATGGCCACAGAGGTGTGGATAAAAGCGTAAATCGACTGGTAAACTGAGAGCCTTGCCTTCTACCGCAACGGTTCGGTACAATGTCCATAAAATTTCAGACGCCGCCCCAAATCAATCTCCTGCTCCAATTTACCCCCTCTTGTGAACAAGACCCTGTGACAGTGAAACTCCTCCACTTGGGGCAGTAACTCTACCCTGACCCAGAGGGGGCAATCCACCATTTTCTGAGGCCACAATCTCAGATTTGGAGGTGCTAATTCTAATCCCAGTTGCTTCACACTCGGCCTCAAACCTACTCAGTGTACATCAGAGGTCATCGCCTGATGAAGCCAACAGAACCACATCATCTGCAAAAAGCAGAGATGCAATGCTGAAGTCACCAAATAGACAATGGATCGCATGTTGCAGTGACTCCCCACAGGATACCCAGAGGGACCCAGTCATACACTTTTTCCAAGTCCACAAAACATATGTAGACTGGTTGGTCATACTCCCAGGACCCCTCCAGTATCCTTGCAAAGGTAAAGCGCTCTTTTGTAAATTTTGCTCTGATTCAGTTTTTACTGTAAAGCAAATGTTAATACACTCAAACTCAAGCTGGTCCACTGCTCCATGACCAGGACGGAACTTGCATTGCTCCTCGTGAATCTGAGATTCGACTAATTGTTTGATCTGAGATTCGACTAATTGTATCCTCTCTAGTACCCTGGCAAAGACTTTCCCATGGAGGCTCAGAATAATTGGAGCACATTCTCGGGTCCTCTTTTTTAAAGATGGGGTCCACCACCCCAGTTTGCCAATCCAGACAGATTGCTATCAAGGATTATTTTTTTTTGACTACCTTAATGACTTCTACTCGGGTGATGGCACCAGATCCATCCAAGTCTTCCATCCTTGCCTCCTTGAAGGAGGGCATGACAGTAGGCTTGAGGAGATCCTCAAAGTGTTCTTTCCACCGCCTGACAATATCCTCAGTCCAGTTTAGCAGCTCTCCTGCTGAACACAACCTGGGCTAAGAACTGCCTCCCTTTCTTGAGGCACCTGACAGTAAAGGTTAAAACAACAGGTTAAAATACTTATTAAATTAACTTATTGGGTAGATGCATGTCATTAACCTTTGAACACATTAGCATAATACATCTTTTAGTTGCAAACAAGCTCAATAAATTTGTTTTCAACCTATGTAGTTCCATATGCTTTGGTGAGCCATCGTAGTAAGTGGAATAGGCTACCTAGCTAGGTAGCTAGTAGGTCGCTGGTCAGATTATGAACTAAAAAAAAATCCTTGAAGGTAATGTGTTTGTACTATCCAGTCTTGTCTTACAGTCGACTGCATTAGTTCAGCAGCATGTTGTTACTCAAGACAATTTCATTTCCATGGGTGAATACATTAACTTGTGGTGAATAATGCAAAGTGATACTGACTCAGACTTTCATATGTCAAAACTGTAGTGTGACCAGTATACCACAGTTGTAGTGATTTGAGGAAGTTTTCAATTCATTATATCACAAACTACATGTTTTTATGTGACTGGTCCGTCACAAGCATGGTGAGTTATAAAAAACAGTTATTTTTCAGAAAGAGAAATGAGAGTCGTTTTGCAAATTTCAGGCATGGACAAATGATCCAATAGTAGTTTTCATTTCAGTGTGACTATAATTATGCTCAGTGTGACTGACAGACACGGATTTTGGAATGTTTCGTAGTTGACAGGAATGCGACTTTCAGTTACACTGCACACTTCGCCGAGACCACTGTCACCAATCTCCAAAACCAAAAAAAGCTCAGTGTTTAGTCACCAAAAGCTTAGTTACACCTATGTTGTCATCGCTGTGATGAAAAAAGACAGGGACACTAAAAATACAGTTTGTGTTCAACCTTAATGAAATGACTCCTCTTCAAAAAGCTGCACGCCTCATTTGGATTGTTAGATAGTTGTTACGTGATGCCTGTAATGTTACGTATGGTAATAGCTGCAGTTCTTTAGGTTAGCTCTGTCATACGTTAATGACACCTGCTTCACTGTATGTGTGCTGTGGTACATGTTAAAATAGAATCTACTCTGGAAAAAAAGAAGCTTTGCATTAGTGTGATATTTGGATGAAGGGACTAGCATATATCACGTTGCCTACATTTATACATCAAAACGGCTTTGATTCCTTGTTCATTTGACATTTGTTAATCGTAGCTGTTTTCTCCTATTGACTTGGTTTGAAGCTGCTTCATGGAGGATTTAAAGATTCAAAATTAAGACAATCACTTCCTTTTGGTATGATGCATGTTTCGTAATGATAAATCATCTTTATTGTAGGTTTTACAGCGAATTTTGAATTAGAAATATTCATTTAAAAAAAACCCATTTAAGCACTTTTTAAAAAATTGGCACAACAATGAGGCGAGTGAAGGCTGGAGAGAAAATGAGTAATTAGTCCACTTGGGACACAGTGTATTAGCACCTTTATCTCCAAGCCACTTGGCCCCGAAACCTGATTTATGCTTATCATTTTACTGTATTTCTTTAATTTTTGTTTTTAATATATTTAAACCACTATTACTCACTGATCTGTATACAAGACTACTGTGTTTATCTGTGGCCAAACTCTGAATTTGTCATCTCATTTTCAATCTTTGCTTCCAAGTCGTTTTCATCAAACATTCATATCAGTCTCTTTAATGGCCAGCTTTCTTTTCCCGTGCAGCCCATCGCTGGCTCTTGCTGTCACGTTGCGCAACAAGATTATCTGATAAGACAAACCGTTAATGATCACCGTGGCTGCCAGTGTGCATATAGAAGGGCCTGTCATCAAGGTCAAAGGGCAGGTGGTATTACTTTGACGCTAATTATTTATCAAACTGCCAATTCCTCATGCAACAGACTCCTTTTTTTATTTTTTCCTAATCTACTGCCATGCTAATGGACATAACTACTGAGCACACAGCAAAACCAATTTTTAATATATTAATGCATTCTTAAGTAAAATTCTGGTTGCATTGTGGCTCTCCCAGGTGTTCACAAAGTGCCACTGAAGTAGTCCCCCCCCCACCCCCACACCCATCCTCCCAAACGCATATGGCTTGTTTGCGAATTGCAAAAACTGGAAAAATCAAAGCCGCAAGATCAAAATCCCAAGCAGAAGTGATGCAAACGAACAAATTGACATTCAAGTTTAACAATTCATGCTTAATTTTTAAATGCTATCAACCTATTTCTATATGTTCTTTGTTCACTAAAACATGAAAACATGATTGCATTTCATATCTTTGAATCCTCCACGCTGTATAAATGTCAAACATAAAGTTGCAGTTGTAGCTTGTACTGTATATGAATAGAAATTCTCAGGTATTTTAAAGGGTTCTCTTAGGATGCACTCACAACCAACAGGTTTTTAGCATTGATAGTATAAATACTTTATTTTTTAATAGATCATTGTGTATATACTGTATATGTGCAATGTAGGAGAGAAAAACTATGAATATTCTGTATAGTTGCTGTATGTACTGATAGGCACTTGATAGGCTTATTCCCTATATCCAACAAGGTACTCTATACTCTTAGCTGCAATTATGTCTTTATCAAACTATCAGAAAAAAATGTATCTGTGGACACGGTGAATCTAAAATATATAGGATATTTTCTATTTCACACGTATGAGTCATGTCAGACAAAAATGCAGTTAAGCATATCTGAATGGTTTCATGTGTTTTTTTTTTTTTGTATTCTGTTGATAAGTTTTTGTGACTTTATTCATGTTAAAATAAAAATCAGACTTAAATTGCACAGTGGCAGACTGAAAGACAAAGATGCTTATAAGAAAAAAGTTGAACCTCTTCCTTACTCAACATGATCCTCACATTACTACCTTCCATTTCCTTGTTCCAATGTCAAGCATATATGCATATATAGTACACCGTTAACTATTTTTCACTATCCTTTATCCAGTCACTTGAAGCTATGTATAAACACCACTATGATCACCAGAAATAATAGCAGGACTAAGCGTGAAATCAAAAAGTATGATGATGAATTACTGCAAGAAAGACAACAACCCTGTGTCTCTACACTAAGATAAATGAAACATGAACAGTAATATATTTAAAACACAACACAAACAGCTGCAAGTTCAAAGCTATTATCTACTTTTTTTTTTAATATGATTTGTTTCAGGAACTATGCATACAACTTTGCAAACAGAAAGTCTAGAGTTTTTTTTTTTAACTAACTAGAAGAAGCACAATCGAGATTAGGACTTGTCTGGATAATGTTGCAAGTTTTCAACAACTTTTAACTGACGTTTTGCAACACTGAAGAAAAGAGAATTAAGCACCACCACGAGTAGCTAAAGCATTGTAAGGAATATATAACTACAGACAGTGGAGAGCATGTGATGCTAATACAACAGGGGGAGCGAGAAAAAAAATAATTTGCCTGGGTATGTTATCGAAACTTATGACACACGGGAGAAAGTCATTTCTTCCCCTTCCAAGCCTGGTCTGCTATCAAACACCTTATGATACAAGAAGTCAAGTGATGATGGGATGACTCATTATCCCTCATCCAGGTCACACTGAGATGGACTATATGGATATTCCCAAAAATTATTGTGTAATCCTCAAATGAGGTATTTAAAAAAAACATCGAGCTACTTAACTGACTATTCAGACCAATGATACCACAAAGCTGGTTGTACTCATCTAGCTACAGTCAATAGTGCATTTAATATATGTGTTCACACAAAATACGCAAATTTTGGTGCCATGAAGGAATGCTAGATCACAGAATACATACATCACACTGAAACAATTTGAAGAATGTCTGCTGTTGCTTTCGAAAGAAATGACAATGTCAGTTTTGGCAGTGTTTATCTCAGTACGGAGCAGAAATGAAACGTCATGAGCTGTGTGCCGTACATGTGGCAATACTGTTGGAAAGAGATTTCGGCAGTTGCTAACATATTCTATTTAGTGCACTGTCTGTTAAGGCAAGAGATTACCCTCCACGTGTTGTGTAGAGACAAATATAGCACTAGCATGCAGCAATATTGCCATCCGGGCAACAGCAGCTACAAAACAAGGAACCGTACAATTTAGGCTTATATGCACATGTCCAATCAAACGTTCAATACTGTGCTCCTTTTACTGAGGACTTACTGGGTGTATTTTCAACATTTCAGAACACAACGTGTTGTTAATCACTCCACTTCGCAGGGATCCGAAATCCGGTTAGATGTATCAAATATTGGCCTTACCTCTGCAAATTAAGTCAACAACTTGCCAAAGGGTTTAGCCAAATATTAGAGCTTATATTACAGGTGTTTTATAAGCCCAAAAGGATCAGAGAGCTGCTTCTCATAGTACCTGTGCTGCATATTGTAAAGGAAGCCCTACAGTTTAGATATTCCACCTACTAACAGTGTGATTAGGCTGTACACCACACGGACACTCACATACAAACACAAGGAAGCGACACACAACTGTGCACAACTGACATGTCCAACAACCTGCACCCATCACCTTCTTACACCCTTCCCACATAACATTGTACCACGACACACATTTACATTACACACACACACACACACACACGCGCGCGCACACTATAAAGATACTATTATTAATAATATAATATATTATTACCATTATTACTTTCACCAATGGAATTGGACAGGAGTTGTGTTGTATTATTGTCAGATGTTCCTGCAGGAAAATTCTGTCTCTTCCATAGTTATAGGGAACTGAACCCATAAAGTATTTAAAAAAGAAAAAAGTTAAAATAGATGAGCACACGTAATGGTACGGATTTAAATAAAAATAAACGCTTGCATTTACACGGCACAAGTGTATACTGTACACAGCTGCAAGCAGTAACAAAAGCCAAGACCTACTGAATTAGTAAATGAAACAAAGCTATTGTAAAACATGTGAACTCTACAACCAAATGTCAGATGTTTTTTTTTAAAAAGTCCACTTTTCTAAAACTATATCTCTGTTAACAGTAGTGCACTTATTGGTTTAAGCAGTGCAACATATATGCAAGAAAATAATGCAGTCCACTTATCAAGATTTTTTTAAAAAAAATGCTTTTTTCCTTTGAAATTGAATAAAAGAAAATCATAGAAATTTATTTAAGGAAAAAAATGATTAAATATTACACACAGGCATTTTAAGAAAATGTGCAAAGTAGCACTTAAAAAAACTACAGCAAGGTCTTTTGAAGACCGCCGTATGCAGTTACTCCTTTTAACAATACAACTACGAAAAGTGTTTGCTCACGCACACGAGCAAATTCTTCACATTGCAGTTGCAGGCAGTTGCGTGTGAGTTTGTGTGTGCACGTGCATGCACGTATGTGAGTTTGTGTGTGCGTGCATGCACGTGTGTGTGTGTGTCCTATTTTGGATTGAAAGCGATATAAACCATTTAAATATCAGAAGTGAGCCTTATGTGATGTGATGCCATGATGTGACAACTTCTGCACGCTAAAATACCAAATCTATTCTGTACACATAGGTTTTATTGGGGTTTTGTGTGTGTGTGTGTGTGTGTGTGTGTGTGTGTGTGTGTGTGTGTGTGTGTGTGTGTGTGTGTGTGTGTGTGTGTGTGTGTGTGTGTGTGTGTGTGTGTTTTTTTTTTTTTTAGAAAAATCAGGAATGTTCGCTATTATCTAAAATGTCCAGCGGCAACTTGTGGTACATCATAAAACAGCGTAAAATCAGCAGAGCTACTTCTGTTCGTTTGAGGCTATATTTCCTTTCAGAATGTTTCCATTTGAGCCTTTGTGGGGAGCTGCTAGTAATAATGCATTTAGCTCCCACATGCTATAAAAGCTTTGCAATAGTCACGAAAAGGATATCGACAGGTCCTAGGAATCAGGATGACATCTTTATGATTCAGATTAGATTAAAATGAGTTTACTCCCCTCTTTAGCATTGTTTCATTCAACAACTAGCCTATGTCTGCTTGTGTAGAATTTGATTAACAAATTAGAAATCACATAGGCTACCCAAAAACAACAATACTTAAACTGACAATTTTTTTCTTAAAAAAAAGGAAATGTCTTCTAATCTATGCCCCATAACAGTCAGGTGCAATTTGAAGAGCAGCAATTATGATGGAGAGAGTTTAGTCGCGTAATCAGCCTGCCATAACTGTCAATGTAAAAGGCAAAAAAGGAAAATAATAATAATAATTTTAAAAAGTAAAAAAATGCTTTCTGTTGTCTCATTTGTCAAATAAAGGAGGTCTTAACAGTCTTTTAAGATATTAGTGGCAGTGTACGCAAATGATTTATACTCCACGTCACAAAAATTTTTTATTTTTGCTCGCGTACTGTCTCATCAACTTTATTAATAATGGTGTCATGCAATAAAATTCATGGGTAGCAATTATAAAACACAAGACAAGCATTTGTCGTTGTTGCTGACTGGACATAACGCTGCAGTAAAATGTCTGAAATTGGTACCTTGACAACAGCTGCATTATAATCCCCTTAATGCCATAGGAATAAATAAAACGCAGTGTCAAATTAGCGACTCCCACTTTTTATTTTACAGAAGGCAATCTTGTGACCATCAGTATTTTTTTTAGAGGGAATATGTAGCCCAACCCCAGAAAAAAAAGGAATTCATTTTTACGTTATTATACCACAGTAAGCTTGGACATCGATAGTTTCCAAACTGGTCAGTATGGGTTCACAAGTGCCATGATGTGTGTGTTTCATGGCAATGCACACACGCACTTGCACGCACTCTAACACACGCACTTGCACAAACAGACACATGCACATACATATAAACGCCCAAACACATATGCACATGTACACTCACACAAACATTTCTACACTAAAGGTGTGTTTGTGTGTATGTGTTTCTTTCGTAGGCCTTTCGGTAGTGTTCAACACATAAATCAGTATTTAGGAAAGCATACATTTAGAGGCCCGTAGTTTGGATCCATCCAGTAGATCAACAGCAAACTACTAAGCCTTAAGGCCACCATCTATTTTTTTTTTTCTTTTGTAGTAACAGAAAGAAAAAAAAAACTTTTTGGGAAACTTAATGTGCCAGTGTCTATACTCATGACTCTTCATACCTCAAAATAAAAAAAGAAGGAAAATCTAGTGCCATTTTGTATTCATTCTTTTTGAAAGAAGTTTATCTAGTTGTACTTATCCATCGGAGACATGCATTCGCATGTGGTCATTGAAGAGCTCAATTTGGTCGAACTTGGCAGGACAGACGGAGCACACGTAGGTGGTCCCTTCTTGGCAGCTCGCTTCAGCGGCTACGCCCACTCCCGTTCCGACCCCTACTCCAGCACCACCGCTCACTGGCATAGCGAGGGCTACAACTCCAGCTCCGGGCTCGGGGGCAGCTATAGGCATGGGGATGGAGACTGGGCCCACAGTACCTGCGCTCCCCAACAGCCCCATGACAGCGCCGCCTGCTGTATGCAGCGCCATGTGCCTCTCCAGCAGGGTTTTGTGGGAGAACTTCTTCTTACAGATGTAGCACTCGTAGGACTTCTCTCCGCGGTGCAGCCGCATGTGGACATTGAGCGAGCTCTTCTGGGTAAAACGCTTGTTGCAGATGCTGCACTGGTAGGCTCGCACCCCTGTGTGTGTCACCATGTGTTTGATTAAATAATCCTTCAGAGAGAACGAGCGCCAGCAGATGCTGCACTGATGAGGCTTCTCACCTGGATGAGCATGCAAGATGAACGCATTAAATAGAGAGAGAGACAAAAAAGCAGAGACAAGTTTGATCATTAGAAATTTAAAAGAGAATTTCACAAAATTACTCAAAAAAAAAAATTGGACTACAAAAATCTTGCAATTCACTTCTGTAACCATCAATATGTATATAAGAATGGAACCTAAATAATAATAATAATAATAATAAAATTTAAAAAAGAAAAATCTTGCAATTCACTTCTGTAACCATCAATATGTATATAAGGATGTAACCAAATAATAATAATAATAAAATTTAAAAAAGAAAAATCTTGCAATTGACTTCTGTAACCATCAATATGTATATAAGGATGGAACCTAAAAATTATAATAATAATTACTAATAATAAAATTTTAAAAAGAAAAAATTTTGCAATTCAGCTTTAGCACTCAGTACATATATGTGCATAAACTCAATTTTTTTTTCTTCGGTGGACACTGTTACTGAACAATTACCTGAAGTTACATTTCATATAAAGACATGCCTTAGTTGTTAACTAAATCTTCTACATCTGCATCGTTCATGGACACCATTATGAAAAAGTCTCCACTCTTCATTCATTAATCTTTCTCCACCTGTTTATCATATACTAAGCGGCCTCCTCCGCTCACTGAAGTGTGGCTCAGTCTTTTTAAAAATATGATTACCATTGTGTAGCTGATGAATGCTGCATGCACAAAGAATTCTTCAGTGTCAGCGTGTCGCTGTGCTTAAACAATCATTATTTATGCAGTGTTTGCTTTTATTAATGAGGAAAATATTCCCTGCGATTAGCAGTAAAACCATGCACTGCAAAAGCAGAAATTAGGAGTTAACACCCCTTGTGTTGTTTTTAACACTCACCAAGTGCCTGTATGTGTCCAAACTAAACTGTCATTTTAACACATTTGAGTATTAAATGTTGACCACCCTGACATTGTTATCTGGTTAACTTTTTAATAGTACTGAGGCTTTTTCTAAGTCACGGCAAGGCTTCGTATAGATGACGACAAACAGATTTCCGTCACAGAGATGCCAGGTTGGGTTTGAACCAACAACCTTAAGGTTACTCACAAACAGTGTGCGTCTGCTGAGCTACACCCCCCCCCCCCCCCCCATCACACACACACACACACACACACACCTGTACAGAATGAGTTAGCTGGAACACTTCTTTAGTTCTCACTCACTCATAGATTGACCCATGAAATTAGCACTGACGTATTTGTTGTGTTAGATTAATGGAGTCAGTCTGTAAGTGGGTCTGCAAAACATCCCTAAGTAACTCATTCATCTTGAAATTTTAGGATCTGATGGATACAGGTGAGGACCAGTGAAGCCCCAGTTTTGGTCCATGTTGGCATCTTTTATCACAAACATTGACATAACAAAAAATATAGACAGACAGGCCGATCGAGCTGTGTGTGAAGCCTTGTTGCTAATAGGGAACCACAGTCTCATTTGAACCCTGCGTGATATCGTGGGTTTTTACCACTTCCGGGGACAACCTGTACAAACATAGGAAATGGAAAAATGGTGTACTGTTTTGTTTTCAGCTGCAATCACTGAAACAGTTGCGAAAAGTGCAGTTTTTTTGGTTCCCAGTGGAGAGGAAAGACAAGGCAAATGGGTGAAGTTGTGTCAATATGTTTTAGCCTATACACCTTGACAGAGTAACTGTTCTTTCGCCTGCACAAACACCTTGACATGTTTGAGCTCCAGGTCATAAACAAACCACAACACATGCCCACTTTCCACCGCATCGTCACTTTTTCTTAGCATTTTCACTTTGTTTGCCGTGTAAATTGCCCAAACACTCAGAAAAAGTGCCATGCTTCTAAAGGAGAGATACAAGGGCTGTCCCCAGAAGTAGAATGGCCCCTTTATGCGCCCATCCTCATACGAGACTACAGTACCCAACTGGGTTCTGATATCAACTAAGGCCACTGTTTCTTGTTTATATAAGGTCTTTTGGGACAATGAATCTACTCAAGGAGAACTGAATATAACTTTTGATGCTTAGCATTTCAAGAACATTAAAATCAATGTGTCCCATAAAAAGTAACCTCTGCTATTCTACTACTACCACTACTGTTACTACTACTTACAACAGATACGCTCAACAGGTTTAAATCAGTTCATTAGAAGATACGGGCATAATTTTTTATCTTTTTGTTGTTTGTTTGTTTGGTTTTTTTTCCAGTGGAGCAGGAGTGTTTCTCTGACATCCACAAGGTGCTGCACAGCACCTCAAGCACCCACTTTTAAACAGAGCAGATCAAATGAGAAAAATCATACTTTATACAAATTAATATTTTATGTAATTTGAAAGAGGCAGCACAGAGGCTTAGTGGTCAGTACTGATGCAGCAAGAAGGTTCCAGGTTCACTCCCAACCTGGTCCTTTTTGTGTGGAGTGTATGTTCTCTCCATGTTACCATATCAAATGACAAAGATCTATTTTAGCCATTATATAAAACAAATAATGAATGTTTTTACATTCTTTCAATGGAACAGATATTTAATTCAGTGAAAGCTGGAACAAACCATTCAACCCAGCTTCACCTCTCTGAATGGTATGTTCCAGCTTTCACCTCATGAAATATTCGTACCATTGAACTCATAAACATTCATTATTTGTATAATATGTGTCAGCCCTTTGATAGACTGGCAGCCTGTCCAGGGTGTACCACACCTCTTGCCCAACATCTGGGATAAGCTCCTGCCAAAAAGAAGAAAATGGATGATGGATATAACTTGAAAACTTTAGAAGATGTAAACTATTATCATTATTCATTCCGAAAAATAATTAAAACCAATGAATGATTGCACTCCAGCTAAACAAGATGTACCCCGAACATTAAATTCAGTGTATTTTTGGTTTGGTGTTGCATGGAATGACTTAGTGTGCAGCCAAACCAAACATGTTCCAGTGAAAAAATAATTTATTTCATCACTTATTTAGCTTTCTCTGCTTCCTGGGAAGGTCAGAGGGTCACAGCATAGCTACAAATCAGAACCATGGAGCTTTGTAACTTGTTCAACATTAGGTCATTATACAATATTTGCAAAAGATGAACTTGAACGAAGTACATGTAGGTGAAATGTTTGCTGTGGCATGTGTACCATGCAACAATATACAAAATTCAGTAACAATAACATCTCAGCTTTCTTGGGTCTGCTACAATTCGATGTCAAGTAATAAAGTAGCAAATGTCTACTTTAAATGTCGACCAAGATTTGGCACAGAAAAGAGGTCAGGGTCGGGTCTCTCTGAACTCACACAAGAGATTTGAGAGATGAACTTCTATCTCAAATACCTTACTTTTGTAATGATTTTATGTTGAATAAAGACACAGTGAAGGCCTACTGTTACATGTTGTCCTGAATCTGACCCAGAAAAGGTAGGTCAAGGAAGACACCCTCTTAACTCACGTCAGAACAATGCACCTCTATCCCAAATATCTTGGGTCTTTGACAATTTGGTGTTGAGTAATTGTACATCAAAGACCACAGATAGATACACAGATGCACATGGGCAATCTGCTTTTACATGTTGATTCGGCTTTGGCCGTAAAATATAGATCAACATCAGCGGCAATTGAAATCATGAGACAAGGTTCTAAGATGAATGTATTTCTCAAATATCTTTGGTCTGCAACAATCTGGTGTTGCATGACTGCGCAACAAATAGCTTGGCTGGACAGACGGAGGGATGGAGACTGAAGAACAGTAATGAAAACATTATTCATAACAGTAGAATGCGTAACTCCATTGACATTTAGTCTGAGACATGTTTGTCTAGGTCTTTTAAGGAAAAAATTACCATGTATTTTGATAAGTGCAAGGGCTTCATACAAGATCATTTTCATATCTCAAATTTCTCTGACATTTTTTCATAGAAGTGTGCCATGTCATATTCAGCAAATGCTCCTAACTTCAGCTAACTGTGTAAAAAACGTGTGAATGTCACCTGTGTGTAAATCAAGCCGTGATTTTGAGGATTCTAAATTTTGTGGAATTAATGACAGTGATACCATATAAGGCTGCACGTCCTGCCCACATATATCAGAAGTTGTCATTCCAAGAAAATAGCATAGATGGCAAAGAACAACTTTACAAGATTAAAGATCGGAGTTGTGCTATCACAGATCCACAACAGATAGACTGTAAGTGTTACCACCATGTACAGTGGAATTAAGGCACTTGCTTACACCAGAGAATGAGGAAAAAGTAACCAGTGCAGCGAATGCTGTTACCCTACAAATTTATTTGTCAGTTAACATGAACACCCTAAATAAATGATTACTAAACACAATTAAGGCTTATGTCACTGTTAGTCAATGCTTATTACTGTATAAATGAAAGTACCCTTACTGTAAAGTGCTACTAAATTATATTTCAATTCAAACTCCAGAGTTAGACAAGATAACATTAATTATTAGATAACAATAATTATGAAGTATAATTTATGTAGGATCATCAAACTACAATTGCTTGAAAGTAAGGAAATATAGAATTTGGAAAACAGCAAATTAATTACGCAACTCCAAAGACAGGCCTGGACTACTGGGAAATGTGTTTGCGCTTAAGAAAAACTTGACATATGAGGAAATTAGTGAAAGCAGCAAGTTCCCTTGAATTAATTCACCAAATGACTTTCCAGTGAATCCGTTTGTATGAGTGGTTCTTACATGAGGCCCAATCAAAATTCACACGAACTCAAACGCATTCATACACATATGAACTATGTCACGTTTTCTTACATGTGGCTGCGTGTTACTCATTGAAAATTGGAAATCTGCCCTATCTTGCAATGTTAAAGAGAGGGGAAAAATATGGATCCATCCTTTTATCCCGATCCAATCCAAAGCTAATGGAATCTACTCCTTGGTGGCATTTATCATCATCACCACCACCATCATCGTCATCATTTTGTGTGTGTGTGTGTATGTGTTTGTCATTGCTACATTATTCCAAAATGTTTGTTTTTGAAGATACATTATCTATTCCAAATTAGCTTGACTTTTTTTTAATCTCTTTTCTTTATAACTAAAGTAAGGCAAGGGTGGTGCCCAGTGGTTAGTGCACTTGGTTTCAGTGCAGAAGGTTGCCAGTTCAAACCCACCCCTACCACATGTGGACTTGTGTCAGGAGGGGCATCTGGTGTAAAACTTGTGCCAGTTCTATATGCAGATCCACCTTGGATTCACTGTGGCGACCCTGAGTGCAAACAAGGGAGCAGCCAAAGGGACGTACTTTATTACTTAAATAAATACAGCATATCTTTATCAGATGCAATGCAGATGTTGCATTGCCGCACATAGTATTCCGATCAATGATACTGCCATCCTGCTACTTTTTAAATAATACACTACGTTTCACAAACATTCTCTCATCAGCACTGCCAGAGGCATCATTTGTCATTGGGAATTTGCTATAAAATGTACATAACAGGTAGTTATGGCCAAGCAATACATTTTAATGGGTATAAGTGACTATTGGAGAAGTTCATTTTTATGCGAACATCCAATTAAATGACATTCATTTCTGTAATCCTGGTGATTTCTACAGTTGGTTGATAGGCTGTGCTGGATGAAAGCATACGATTGTAATAATGTGCTTCTCATGACCAACAACCTAAATCAGATACAAAATATCACAAAAACAGCAGTTTGCTATGATTTAAAGAATTTTAGTTTTGAGGCAGTTTTCAAAAATTTGTATTTACACTATGAGTTAAATACTAGTCTTCCACTTTAGTTAACAAATTAAGAACAAAGGGAATTATAATTGGAAGGAAATTATGGAGCCTTGTGCTAAAAGATATTAACATAATGTCTAATGTTATACAACTAGGACAAAACAGTTTTTTCCCCGAGGTGTTTCTTGCACACTCATCTCAACACTATGCATAACTACACTTCTGCACTACCTGCTCAAACAGGGGTTAGCATACACAGAAATTAATTTGAGGGTCCACAAGGTCACCATCTTAACTATTTCGAAACAATGAATCTAAAGCAATTGTTTAATTTAGTACCGTGGCTGGTCTGAAACACACATTTTTGAAGAAGTTTGACAGCTATTTCAAAGATTTCAAAATATTGAATCATTTTCTGAAACATTTTTTTTCACTTTTGTTTTGATCATTTCTAAGCTATTTAGTGTTTGATATCAGTATTTACTTTTTTTGGAAGAAAACTACTTTTCAGCGTTTTGAGGATTTCAAAAAGCTGAATAATATTGTGAAATGGTTCATTTTCTGTTTTGAGCATTTTGAAACTGAATCCTTTTTCTAAACCAACTGGTTCATTTAGTTAAAATTTTAAAAGGCCTCATTTCTGCAGTTACTGTGTGAATCATTTTGGGAATGGTTTAAACCCTGACATATTAGTAATAAGACAGGAATGAATTTTAAACACAAAACCTTATTTTTTTACATAAAAGGGTGAAATGCTTGGACTTACCAGTATGGACAAACATGTGTTTAACGTAGTTCTGTTTAGCAGTAAAGGTTTTACTGCAGAGAGTGCATTCATAGGGCTTCTTTTCTCCCTGTCCCATTCCTCCTCCTGAAGACTGCTGCTGCTGCTGAGCTGGCGCTTGCGGTGTCTGTATCGGATTTGGGAATGATGGCATTGCAAACTGTTGGTGCTGACCGGGAAGGTAGAGGAAAGGCTTAATATCTCTACCTGTCTGCGGAGAAAAGAGTGGGGGCAAGAAGGTGTTTCCAGCAGAGCCCATCACCTGGGAATTGCTGGTGAGCGGCATCCTTAGATTGCTGGTGCGTGTTTCTGCCTGGCGTATGTAGTGCAAGGCAGTCAAGGAATGGGACATGACTGAGTTTGGCAGAGGCTGCATCATGCTACTGTCACTAGTGCTGTGGGATGGATCACTGTCCTCTGTCCTTTGAATCTGCTCAGGGGAAGAGTCACTGACCTTTATCTGCTGTGAACCTCCTTCACCTTGCTGCCCTTCCCCACCTACTTCTCGCCCAAAGCTAGTCAGATACGGCTGCTGTTCCAAAGCATCTGGCTCAGTACTAATGGAGGAGCTAACCCCTGAGTCAAAACTTTCCACCTTGGATTCACTCTCCACACCCTCATTATGATCAGTGTCCTCTTGGCAGTCCTCCAAATTATCGTAGCAACTATACTCATCGTCAGCCTCCTGCTTTATGTGCATTCCTCCTGTTTGTAGGCGTACCGGTCGGGGTTGCTTGCGGCAGTGAATGGATTCTCCCGTGGAGCCAAAGCGGTTGACTTGCTGACACCTCTCCTGGATGCGGTTAATCCAGGGCGGATCTTGAGATTGCTGGTCCTTCTGAATGCTGAGAATCTGATCATAATTTGTTGACACAGGGCTAATATAAAGGGGGCGCTCGCGGGTGCCATTGTGTAGAGAAAGGCCTTGGTAGGGGTACAGTGATGTGTAAGCACGTTCTACACTTTGCTGTGATGTTGCTTGCATATAACCTGACTCTGCGTCACTGCTGGGCCCGGAGGTGCCAGACTCGGGTGTGCCACGAGGTGTTTCCTGACCAGAATCTCCTGGTATAACAGGGAACCCCCCTGGACCAGCCAGGCCCACATTCTGAGACACGATGCGGGTACACTCATCAATGACGGTCTTGATTTGTAAGATGCTGGCAGCAGTGAGGATCTGCAGGGCCTCTGACTGAGACACCCGCAGGATCCCACTATACATAAAGTCAATCAGCTTTTGGATGGATTGCACAGAGACCACAGAAGGGATCTCAATGTCGCTGTAGCCCAAGAGCAGCTTGTCCTGAAAGAAGGGGCTCCCAGCAGCCAGCACACACCGGTGAGCTCGCAGCATACTTCCATGGATCCGAACTGTCACGTCACAGAAGTGCCCACGGTTACGCTGCTCATTGAGGGTCTCAAGTACAGAATTGCTGAAGTTGTGAAGATTGATGTTATGAATGCGCTCGGTCATCCCCTTGCAAACTGATGTCACCTGCAGGAAACAACGTAAATGATTTTCAACAAGAAGACTTGCTGAGATCTCTGCACTTGCCACTAAATCCTGATTTTGATGTGGAAGTATTCCTCGCAAAACTATTTAATTGTGTTTCATCACCATAAGTTGTAAGATTCTAATTCAACTGCAGTTCTTTACATTCTATTAAGTTTATCTTTTTCAAAGAAGACTTTTGCAGACACAGTGATGAGCCATTTCATTGGGGTCAAAGGTCAAAACAGGAATGACTGATGCTTATTTTTTAGAAAAATAATCAATTGGAGCACGGGGGGTTGGAACCCCAAAAAATTTGTGGTCCATAATTGTGGCCACAATCTGATTTTTATTTTCAGTAAATACTGAGCTGTAGGAAGCCAGGAATTCATGAGGTCAACGATCAAAACAGGAATTGTTGGTTATTTTCATGAAAATAAAAATGGAGTAAAGAAAAAAAACCTGGGGGAAATGAAGGAGTTTTAGGACGAAATCTAATCTTTATTCTCAGTAGACACTGAGCTACAGGAAGGGGTGATTTTACTGGGGTAACAAGGCATTTTAAAGAAAAATGGTCCATTTTAATTTTTTTTATCAAGCATAAACATGTGATTTCTGAATTACTGAACATCAAAATCTGCTCTCTGACCTCAGCAGTTACTATGATCTGAGTCATGGATAATTTGGGGGGATAGAATAGAACAGAAGAGAATAAAGCCTTATTGTCATTGTACATATATACTGTTAAATTTGTCCTCTGCATTTAATCCATCCTAATTACAGTTTGACACAATCTAACAACTAGGAGCAGTGGGCAGCCACAGTCCAGCACCCAGGAACCAACTCCAGATATAGAGATGCTGCCTTGGTCAGGGCCGGAGAAAGGAGCAGACCCTAATAAGCATGTTTTGATTGTGGGAGGAAACCGGAGTGCCCGGAGGAAACCCACAAACTCCACACAGAAAGAGCGTTAAGCGATCCCACGACCTTCTTTCTGTAAGGCACCAGTGCTAATCACTAAGCCACCGTACCATACAAAATTGTAATGGCCCATACGGGTATGGGGGTGTTGCCATGGTAATACCGGTTTCTGACAAAGTGATCCAATAAAGTGACGGAAACCTGTATCTTATCTTGTATCCTAAATACTTTGCCATCACGTTTTAGGCTGTATGACCAGCAGTCCTGAGATCTGTCATAACAGCCATGACAGATCATACAGAGAGATCAACAGACTGAACATTGTGCACTATGCAATTTTACTGGCTCAGCACAAGGGTTGTACAATTATTGATCTTTCACATCAAATTCTAAACAAGGGCTTATTTCTCAACCAAATTTCACTAAACTTGTGTTTTGAAATATCGCAACAAACAAATGGTGATGAAAACATAACCTTCCCCACAAGATAATGAAAGTAAACATATAAGGATGGCCTATTTGAAGCACTCATTAACAAAAAAATAATAAATAAATAAGTATTCTATCCAATCATGCAAAGAATCTACCTTCTCAAGTGTGTATTACAGTCATCTGATTGCAGCAAATTTATCTTAAACTATTTTGATATTTCTGAAATTTTATCAACCAACATTAGGTGGCGCACTGGACTTAAAGGACAACAGGTCTCCTTTGTTAGCCATGCATTCACTATGATTGTGCTTTCCAGCTATCCTAGAAACATTAAAAATGCTCAAGATAGTGCTTGAGATAACTTCTCGGGTAGTTTAGTGTTGAGGGGGGGGGTCAAAATGTGTAAGTCTGATCATGTTGGGTTTAAATACCTGCTGTAAAATAAACTTATTTAGGATATAAACATGCTTGAGTTAAATATGAAGACGTGTTTTATTTCAGTCATAATGAAACACTTTGCCATCTGTTAAATCCAAAGAAGGTCATGTTAAATACTGTAAGCAAACTAAATCTCACATAATAGGAACCCAGCTATTACTTAAAACGCTTGTTAAAGGAATGAAATACATGCAAAAAGAAACCGTAACAGTGGGCTCTAAACCAAACTGACAGTGAAGGTTTGTTCATTTAAATGAAGCAGTATTTAATTGAAATGTAATACAAAGAATGTTTCTACACCATATCACTACTTATTTCAAACTCATTGGTTTTATAACGTCCAAGTAGACAAAAAGAGAGAACAAAAACAAAACAAAAACAATTCTGCAGGCCCGTACTTACAGTCAGATGACGTTTTGCTATGAAGATGTGTGTGTGGCTGGTGATGAGGTTGCGGGTCAAGCTTCAGTTTGCTGGTGGAGGTGGCTGATAACAGGCCTGTGTTAGGCAAAGCTGTCAGTCCTCTCTGTCCAATGCATGTGTGGCTCTGTCAGTTTGGAGCACAGACAAAAGACAAAGACAAATCTTAATGCCACATACTGCCTGGTTGGTATGCCACTCCCTTAATGAAGCCAAACCACACTAACACGGTTATCTATCATCTACATGCTTCAACACGTCATGTAATTTTTTTGAAAAACAAAGAAACAACAAAAAAAAAAAAGATTCTTAACCACTCATTAGATTTACATTTAAGAAAATAAAATATCAATGTTATTTTCAAAAACCTTATCGTTATCCCAATAGCTATCTGAACCACACCCTTCCTGAGAAAGCCAGTCTGAATTCCACATAGGCCTACATTCTATTTATTCGCCTTTCTTTGGAATGTTATTTTTCTCAGAAATATGAAACCACACACAGCGTTCATCGAGAAAGAATGATTAAAGAAAGAAAGTCATTCAGCAGCTTCGCAGCCATGTGATGATTTGATGTGATAATAATGAAAAAGATTTACACAGGCAAACAAATGCTCTTATTATATACACAAAGCAAGATGTCAAATTATGCCCTCAAAGCTGGAAATACAGTGACCTGAATGAACCACGTTAAGTAATTTCACATCAGACACATTCAAATAGTACATGCCTATTCTGTTATGATCTTTCAAACAATTTAAATCACATTAGTGCTACATTCCGCTGGAAAATATAGCAACTAATAAAGTGCAAAGAATCAGAAAATGAACCAGCAATCCAACAATCGTAGTAATCATGAGTGTGACTGGATGAACATCAGGCAGCTTGGACTTGATCGATCCTGCAGGATAGAATTTAATTATTTTACATGTTTCAAGTACTTATGAAGAACACGCCTCATATGTCGAGTCACTGTTGGATAATCTGCTGCTACCGCCTGAAGCTTTTACAGAAAAATTTGATTTTACTGTAAGCAAACAGCCATTTAAAAAACAAGACAGATATGCGTTAAGGCTCGGAAGTGTAAAAATTATCATTTTTGAAAAGGCAGTAGTGAGGCAAATAGCCACAGTCTGACTCACATGGGACAAAATATTTTTTGTTTTCTTTCTTTTTTGTTGTCAAATGATGAAGATTCTTCAGTAGGTATTTGTGATTATCAGAAACAGACATGTATTTGACTCTAAACCTCACACCAAAACAATTGTTTGAGTTTTTCTGCTTTCTGTGAGACTGAGAACTATTTTATAACAAGTCATGGTTCCAATGTAAAACACAAACCAATGTAAAAAAAAAAAAAAAAAGCATTCTTTTCTTTAACTGTGACATACAGTAAAACCACAACACCAGTATATTATAACTACATATGATACATTTGATGTCCCCAAGATACAAAACAAAATGAGAATCTTTGAAGTATCTAATATAAATACAAATCTGAAGTACTTGTTAAATTAATCTAAATTAAAATCTGTGTTCGTTTTCACCTTTAGAAATATTTCATTTCTTCCAAGTGATAAAAATGATATTTCTTGCAGGTGGTCTCCTGCGGTTTCTAAGATAATCTGACTGTGTTTAATTGAGGCTTTTCAATTATTTTTCATTACTGAGGGATCAGCAGCAGGTATCGCTGTGTGGTTATGTATTGGCGGGCAGCATGCCAACATAAACAATTTTTGTAATAAATATGAAAATAGTATTTATAGCTTATTAACTGATGTTTTCTGGGGTTTTATTTTATGAAAATGGCATTTTCATTTGTCTTGGAAGAGGAAAGGTTGAACAATTCAAATTTGACGTTCTGTTAAACACTAATGGCTCCAGTGTGCCTAAAACTATTTATACAGTACCATTATTCCGAAAATCAGCTCAAATTCCATGTTTTTCATGAATACGAACGTTACACACTGCCATCCAGAAAAAAGGTGACTGAGTTTAGATCCTGATATTTATCTTAGTGCACATGCCAAAATGCCTAAATCCATTGCAGTGGCAAATATTTGACCTTTTTGTTCCTCCCGCGGGTGAAGCTTGTGATCAGTTGTTGGATGTCACACTCCTTTTTGTGGCAACCTGTCAGCCAGTACAACATATACGTTGCACCCTCTGGCGTCCAGATATGAATAGTAAATCCACCCGACTAAGGGGTAAACTAAGGTAAAGTTTACAACAAAGAAGTAGCTAAGGGAGGCAGGCTTCAGTTGCCCAGACGCCACTCGCCACACTGATTCCATTTTAGCCGTGACACAGTGGGTGAGCAGCAGCCAGCGCCTACCTGCAGTGAATTCTAATCAGCCCAGGGGTCTGCCTCCCTCCCTCCTGTAGCCCGCCTTGGATAAAGGGGCTGATGATCCTTCAAAATTAATTAGGTCCTTGTAGGAGGCAGCCATTTTCTTTCAGTTCATATTCCTCCACCAAAAACGAAACTGTCTTTGGTGTGGTGTTTTTTTCCCTCCAATTTCTTTTTCCTCAGCCTGTTCCTGTTTCGCCACATTGAAACTGTCTTTCCACTGCCCTGTCTGTCTGTCTGTCTGATGCCCCCACCACCACCCACCATCCCTCCGCCAAACCTTCCCCAACACCCTCCGCCCCTTCCTCGCTGCCTCCATGCTACCAGCTCTGCGTCTGCCTCTGTGGAGTTTGCTGTCAATAAATCCCCAGAGGTCAGTTTGTCTGCTGGAAATCAGACACAATGCTGGAAATCAGACGCATGCTCGACTGCAGCCGCCACAACAAAGACCAGAGCGGGAGGAGGGTTGGGGGCTTACAATAAATAATAAATAAATAAATAAGATGAGGAAAGTGAGAGTAGCACCTTCACCAGCCAGACGTCGGGTTAATCAGCTGCCTGGGTGAGGTGACAAGCTCATGAAATACGCTGCATCCAATTGGAAATCAGTTAATCAAGTGTGGGGGTGGGGGTAAGGTTGGGGGTATGGGGGGGTATCAAATGGTGATGTTTGGGGATAGGGTTTGAGATGAGACATAAAAGGCGTGCTTATGAAAGGAGCTGTATCAGCTACCTGAATAATATACATTTTGAATATGCAAATAGCACAGTGCAATATACACAGCAAAGTATATATTTATTAAAGGCCCTTTATTTAAATGTGGAGAGAAAACGGGCCACGGGGCACTGTGGAAGTCTGATGTCTGTGCATGTGCTTACAGTGTGTTGCTGAATTTGATGCAGATTTGCACTTATCAAGAGAGCTTTGTGTTACATCTAATTCATGGTAATTTATGAGTGTGTTTGAAATTTCCACAGCTTAACAACTCTGTTTAATGCTGTAATTATTAATCTCAATCATCCATTTAGCCCGATTGCATTATCTTATAAAACTACCAGAAATCATAGTTAATAGTATGGTTTGGATATGCCGTGCAGCATCATTAATTACATTGCAGATGTGTAGCAAGGACATTTTATAATGAATTAAACAGTAGTTTTGAAGATCAAGTGTACACCATTTCTTTCTTCTTACAAACAATATCCAACTGTAATCAGTGAACATCTCAAACTTTTCAAAATGTATAAAATTACACTACATTGGTCATAAATGCTATTTTTTTTCCCTTTGTGCTACAGTTGAAAAAAATATCCTGATGTAATTTTCATAAAATATTTAGGCAAAAAAAAAAAAAAATGAGCATGACTCCATACTTCGGAATAATTTGAAGTGCTTTGTTTCCTATAAAACATGGTATAACATGAAGAACAGAGATAATTAACAAGAAGCAGAAAAAAACCTAAATTATCCTGCTGAGGAAGAGAAGTATCTATAGTGCGGCTCATACAAAATAACTGATAATAAAGTGAACAAGCACCATGTAAAATTTGTTGCAAAAAATGCACCATAATGACGAAAATACTTTATTCTCAGATATACAGTGCCATACAAAAGGAACAAGAGGAAGAAATGAATTGCGAAAGCTAACCAAATATTCACTGAAAATATTACTTGTTGAATAAAACTCTAATTACTGACATTAAAGAACAGTATGTTACTTACATTTTATATTCAGTTAGCTGTGCAGTTCAATTTATATTTGGCTATAGCTTTGTATTTAGCTACGTTCAGGTAGCTTCTCAGTGTCACGTTTAGCTCCGGTCATGTTTTTCATGTGTTTGGTACATTATAGTCACTTGGAGGTATTTATAATAGTTTTTTTTTTCTGTGTCATTCAGTGTTTATCTTTTGTGCTCTTATTGTGACAATCTCTCTCTTAGTTTTGACTTCCGGGTTGTTGACCTCTGCGTCCACGTCTCTCACTAGGGATGGTACTGATAAGATTTTATCGATATCGATGCCATTATCGACTCTGCTTATCGATCCGATTCCTTATCGATTCCCTTATCTATACCTCTTGTGAATTTTCTGTGTACTAAAAGTAGGCTTTACAGGTTTCTATGTCAAACACATTTATTGAGTCCTAAAGTAAATAAATATGGAAGTGGTCACTGGATCCTTGATCTCTGGACATAAATAAGCATTTCCTTTCAGACATTAATGGCACAAATGTCACTCCATACCTCTGAGCTGAGCTCAGCCGGTTGCGCTGCACGTCAACATCAATGTCATTCATGAGGGCCCCTTCACACATAGTGCGAATACGTACAACTCAGGGTGACTCACAGTGGTAAAGCTCGTATGAACACACCACAAAACATCGTGCCAACAGGCAGGTGTGCACGATGGTGTCTTTGAGCAGGAACACAGTGCGAGCAGCTGCAGCTGCTTGCACTATATCACTGGGTTGATATAATAAGACATAAAAAAGGACGCAATACAGAACCCTGTGGTTAAATAAACCCTGTTAAAAAAAATGACACTCATGGGATTTGAACACACTGATGCTGATTACCAGACAGAAACTTTACCACTGCACTACAATCACTGTCTTGTAACAGGAGCGTGAAATGGCTAAAATCAACAAGCAGATAAACGCGAGTAAATGCTTTCAACCGCTGGTGTGTGCAAATACTTGTAGCAACAGTTGTACGAGCAGCTACGATTTTACGTTTTGCACACTATTCCTGGTTTTTGCGCACTTTATGCACAATCGACCGAATTCGCACTATGTATGAAGGAGCCCTAAAGAACACAGGACTCTCATTTGGGAGGAAAAAAGTTTTAGTCTGTTGTATTTTGGGTGTCTGTGTTACAATGTTTGGAAAGGTGTCATTTGATTTGAACCACATGCATGGACGTGTTGGCGGGGGAGAGGGTGAGAGCGCGCGACACACGCACACGTGTTGTGGGGGGGGCCAACACTCAGCATGTCACACGGCATGTCACATGTGCACTCAGCAACTCCACACTTGTGGGGGCACTTAGACCAAATTTCACATCCAGCTCGACAGTGATTGTCTGCTGACTGTTTTCGTGATGATAGTGCGAATGGCCATACATTTTCTAAATGTGAAACAAGTGGTGTTAGATTTCATGTGTGTCAGCTGGATTTGGCCGGACACCTGCCGCGACATGGTTCGATGGGCTTGCACGGTGCACACTCTGTCTCTCAGCTGCTGGTGTGTGTAAATAATTGTAGCAACAGGTGTAACGAGGCATTCGAGGCAGCTACGAATTTACACATTTTGCATGATTCCTACTTCGTGCGCACTTTGACCAAATTCGCACTATGTGTGAAGGGTCCTAAGCAAAAAAGACTATTGATGTTGGTGGATCAAATCATTTCTTGACGATTCTCGAAAAGAACCGGTTCTTGATACCAATCCCTATCTCCCACTGGTCTGTATATACCACTTGATAGCTCATTAGCCCACACAAGCCATACAAAGTGTTGAAGCAAAATGTTGGCCATCTTACACTCACAAGTTATGTGGACCACACATAGACGGCGATTAGAACGTCAGCAATTTTGAGTAATAATTGAGCTGATTCTCTTATTTCCTTTTTTGTTCTCCAATTAGGTAACCTTCATCCCTCCTAATCTGTGTCTACCATGATAAGCTATTTGATTTATTTCCTTTGGCACATTCTCCCTTCTATTTTCAATTATTCATATCTCACTGGGACAATGATCTTTGGCTTTTCACTTCAGGTGAATCTGCCCTATGATTGGATTTTGGAAAACGGTGTGAATGTGAACCAATTCCGATTGGACACTCACATTGCGCACGTCATCACACAGCTTCTATGAGGAGTACAAAGATGACCGATGGCTGGCTCGAAAGTCCGCGGAGTTAACTTTTCAGCAAAAAAAGTGTTTCTATCTCATATCATGAAAAAGTTATTTATAATTTAGTAAAGCTTGGTCAATCCAGGAAGTATTCAACATTTGACATTTCCTGTTTCACTGTGGACTCAAAATTTGGCACTTCTGTATGGGACTCCCTATACCATGAGCAAGCTTTGCGCTGCTTCATGTTGCTTCGCTCATATTATCTATACCTATATGCTGGAATAAGGGATAGAACTCTTCAAATTATTGTTCATTATTTCCATTTCAATCAATGCGATTTGCGCTGTTTATAGCTGCACATGAAGGCATTTTTGGCAAAATCACAAAGAATAAAATTGTGTACACCTGGTTAAACATCAGTAGAAAAGATCGTTATGGAGCAGTACATGTGAGTGGTAATATGGTGGCTGATGTGTTTCAAAAATATTGGCCAATGAGCTATCGAGTGTTATATACAAATCAGTATTGTCTCTGTGCTTCCAGGTACAACCCCAATTCCAATGAAGTTGGGACGTTGTGTAAAATGTAAATAATAAGAGAATACAATGATTTGAAAATCCTCTTCAACCTATATTCAATTGAATACAGCACAAAGACAAGATATTTAATGTTCAAACTGATAGACTTTGTTGTTTTTATGTAAATATTTGCTCTTTTTTTTAAATGGATGCCTGCAACACATTTCAAAAAAGTTGGGACAGGCAACAAAAGACTGGGAAAGCTGATGAATGCTCAAAGAACACCTAATTGGAAACAGGTGAGTGTCATGATTGGGTATAAAAGGAGCATTCCCAAAAGTCTCAGCTGTTCAGAAGCAAAGATGGAGCGAGGATCACCACTTTGTGAACAACTGCGTGAAAAAAGTCCAACAGTTTAAGAACAATGTTTCTCAATGTTCAATTGCAAGGAATTTAGGGATTCCATCATCTACAATCCATAATATAATCAGAAGATTCAGAGAATCTGGGGAACTTTATACACGTAAGCGGTAAGGCCGAAAACCAACATTGAATGCCCGTGACCTTCGATCCCTCAGGCGGCACTGCATTAAAAACCAACATCATTGTGTAAAGGATCTTACCGCATGGGCTCAGGAACACTTTAGAAAACCATTGTCAGTTAACACAGTTCGTCGCTACATCAACAAGTGCAAGATAAAACTCCACCATGCAAAGCGAAAGCCATACAACAACAACATCCAGAAATGCCGCCGCCTTCTCTGGGCCTGAGCTCTTTTGAAATGGGCAGACGCAAGGTGGAAAAGTGTGCTGTGGTCTGATGAGTCCACGTTTCAGATTGTTTTTGGAAATCATGTACTTTGTGTCCTCCGGACAAAAGAGGAAAAAGACCATCCAGGTTACCAGCGCAAAAGCCAGCATCAGTGATGGTATGGGGGTGTGTTAGTGCCCATGGCATGGGCAACTTACACATCTGTGATGGCACCATCAATGCTGAAAGGTACATCCAGGTTTTGGAGCAACACATGCTGCCATCCAAGCAAATTCTTTTCAGGGACGTCCCTGTTTTATTTCAGCAAGACTTTTTTGGGGGGGGCGACCCCGCCCCCTGTGATAAACTCATCACCCCTATTTAGACAAACCGCAACATCTTTCAACAATGTCACAAAGCGGGGAAAACAGGAAAGCTACTACATCCAGATAAAAATGGTCACGCTTGCTGTTTGTAAATTTCCAAAATTTACATGTGTTAACAAAATAACAATGTCGCTATTTAATCTTGTCGAATGACCTCATCGAAAAGCATGAAGTATGATACATTTGTGTTTTTTTTTTTCATTTTTCTTAATTTGATTATTGTTTCACTTTAAAGCATTTAAATGTAACATCCCAGAAAAAAAAGTGGCCAAAGGTCTTTGCTTTTAAGGGAAAGGTGTACACGTTGGTTATCTTTTGGTTATATTTAAAACTGTCAACGTAACAGTTGATCAGCAGCTTTGTGATAAAGAAAGAAAGGCGACCTTTCCTCATACATCCCTTGTCTCTCTGTCTTGGTCTTCCTCTCTCCATATCTCTCACTTCGGGTTTGCAAGAGCTGCTAGATTTGTCCAAATGAATCACAGGAGGAAACAACAGACTTAATGCCCCTCAAATGTGGACTCTAACACTCAGGGTACTGTTGGGTAAAACCTGCTCTGAACAACCATACACGTGTGAATGTCATGCGCATTTAAAAAGGTGACCAATTCCGTACCCTTTAATACAAAAAGTGTTCAAATCAAAACTTTTCAAATATCACAATTTACTCAGCATTCTGACCATGGGCAGACAAACCATTGGATACTGTGGATCCAAAATGTGTTGAGTGAATTATATTGCTTTTGATAGAAGAAGACCAAAATAAGTCTAGTGCAAATCTCTTTTCTGGTTTGAGAAGTGGTGGTTGGTGTAATGAGACTCAACTGCCATATCTGTTTTAGCATCGTAAGAACATACCAAGCACAATGTCTGAAGTGGAAAACTGTCAAGTGGTGTCCCTTTATAATTTTTCTGAATATTTTCCTTTTTTAAAAAAAAAGAAAGAAAAAACAAATCTGTTAGCATTCTATGCCATGCAGCAATTTGGAAGGGAAGTCTAATAAATATTTCATACTGTGTGTAACCCATCACCTGATAAATGCAATTAACCAGCACAAAGGAAAATCTTAATTTCTTAGTTCTTTACGACTCCTATTTTGCATGGAAGAGTGGCCGCGTTAGTCACCCTCGTCTGTACAGCTGCAAGGATGTGCTTCGGCTGTCAGCTCACATCTGTGCTAACGGGCGTCGTCTGTGCAGCTGTTTGTGTCAAATACATCTCGCAACTTGGAAATGCTGGAAAAGTCACTCCAGTCCAGTGTTCGACAAATCATATTATAAAACGTCCTTGCACATACATTAAAAAAAAATCTTTATCCCCTATTTCAAAACAGCAGTCAAAAAACATTTCAAACAAGCTTGTTTCATAACGACAACAACAACAATGATGATATAATAATAGTCATAATAATAATAACAAAATACAAACCAACTTGGAGCATAAATTATTTAAAAACAAATTGAAAACACATTACTGCAGCATATATTTCAGGGTTGCTTAGTTTTGAAGTTAACTACTTTTACTACAACAGCTCCACTTTTGCCAAGTTCATATCTATTTAGGAGAAATTTAAGGGAAATAATGAAAAAAAAAAATCAAGCAAACACAGGCCAAAAAAGCCCAACAAAATATACACATATTTTAAGGATATCTCAAAGATATCATCTAGATATCATAGATATAAACTCAAGTGCATTTTTTTGTTTGTTTTTTTACGAAAGCAACTAGATACAATATATGGCAGAAAAAAGCATGAAAGCCAGATGACAAAACCTAATTTGCTATACACACTAGGGCACATGTCCTTTCTGATTTGTAATGTCAATTTTGGAGAAATTCTTCAGCCCGGGTACAAAACAGTTTGAATTAAATTTCCTATTTTGGACACACAGGATGAAAAATATACAGCAGATTCACCAACATTTAAACCTCATATAAATAATATGTCAAATTTGCCAAATATTTTACATTCTGTATGTGGATGATGTGTTGGTATTACAAAAATATACTGTTTTCTCATTTTTCATAAATTATATTTTGGACCACATTATAATGATAGTACAGTTCAGTTTGTCTTTTGTCTGTTTTTTTTTTTCTTCAAAATATGATGAATCACAATGGATCATCTACTGATGGCTGGCAGGCTGTATTGTTTTTCAATGAGTGCTGAGAAAATGTAAAAACAAACAACAGTAGGCTCAAAAATCAGAAGCACTTCAGCTTTGATTGAATTGTGGGGGACTGAAAATTGTGTATCTACTTATGTGAAAAAAACAACCTACAAATGTGTGCAAACTTAACATCTTGGTCCATCTCAAGTGTAAATGTTTAAATGTATTCTATGTCACAATGTCAAATAGATTAGGGACAGCCATAGATCTAATATTTGAAACCAAAAACAAAATATATGGTATCGAACAAACTAATTAATATAATCCATGTAAAGGTGAACACGTCTACACTGCTTTGCTAAATGTATGTATAGAAACATAAGTGATGAGTAAAGATTATTCTATTTTCTCACAGGAACAATGCAACATTTACAATCATTGACATGTTATAACATGCAACAGTTCACATCACAGCCACTGTGTCAAATTCATTTTTATGTTTTGTTGCATTTCTTAGAAAAATCTATTTTGGTCTACAAAAGGTAAATTAACGCAACCACAAAACTAAACAACCTATAATAATCAACTGACAAACATAGATGCACTCTCACAAGCACCCTGCCAACAGAAGAAAAATGAAAACATCTGCAGCAATCGAGCCAGATCGTAGGAACACATATCCTGATGACCCCAAAGAAAGAAAGAAAGAAAGCGTTTTCTCCTTAAAACTCAAAACTTAAATCACCGTAACCCTTCTTTGGTTTGTGAAAACAAACATTATTTATTTTTTCCAACCAAATTTGACTTCTGATGATCTGCGTGGCTCTATTTATGAAATCGGTTATTTCTTCAATTTTCAAAGGTGAAGTGGCAGACTACCTGTTAGTTGAGACAGTGAACAATATTATGCTTCAAAGTAGTTAATGTTGCCTCTGCGCTGTGAAAAGAGAGACCTGCTGATAGAAAACATATAGCTGGTGTATGTTTTTTTGTTATCTCAATGCAAATACAATATAGAGTCAAAATTAATCCATTAGGGAAATAGAAATTGTATCTTGTACTCAGATATGACAAACTAAATTCACTGGCGCATTGTTTTGGACTACACGAATAAATAATAAATCTGTGCTCAAAATCCTGCTCAAAGTCACACTGAAATGGAAGTTAGGGAGTATTTAGTGGCTGACAAGTGAAATACGATTTTGCACTGGACTTTACGTCAGCCCAATTTTTTTAAATCAAAAGCAGGAAGGACTCACAGACGGACCACTTGGATCACTCTCCAGTAAATTAACAAATTTAGCCATAGGCCACCAACACACCAAGATTTGGCATGGCAGTTTTTATTTTTTTCCCCGCTTGGTCTCATGTAAGGGGTACGACTGGAAGCTTGGTGACATAAGCTCACTGTGGCTACTGTGATGGCATCGTTGAGGTCATTATTGTAAAGAAATATCTGTCATCACAACAACAAGGTTCATTCATTCATTTTCAGTCACTTATCTGGGTTGCGGTGGCAGCAGAGCAAGCAGCTCATCCCACACTTCCCTATCCTCTTCTGCTTCCCAGGGGATCCCAAGGCGTTCCCAAGACAGCTGGGAAATATAATCTCTCCAGCATATCCAGAGTCTTCGGGGGGCCTCCTCCCAGTTGGACATGCCTGGAAGACCTCCTTAGGGAGAAAACCAGAGAGCATCCTCGCCAGATGCCCGGACCACCTCAACTGACACCTTTCCATGCGAAGAAGTAGCGGCTCTACTCCAAGTCCATCCCTGATAATCAAGCTTCTCACCCTGTCCAGGAGTGTAAGCCCAGATACTTGACGGGGGAATCTCATTTCTGCTACTTGTATCTGCAGTCTTACTCTTTCAGTCATTACCCAAAGTTTATGGCCACAGAGGTGTGGATAAAAGCGTAAATCGACTGGTAAACTGAGAGCCTTGCCTTCTACCGCAACGGTTCGGTACAATGTCCATAAAATTTCAGACGCCGCCCCAAATCAATCTCCTGCTCCAATTTACCCCCTCTTGTGAACAAGACCCTGTGACAGTGAAACTCCTCCACTTGGGGCAGTAACTCTACCCTGACCCAGAGGGGGCAATCCACCATTTTCTGAGGCCACAATCTCAGATTTGGAGGTGCTAATTCTAATCCCAGTTGCTTCACACTCGGCCTCAAACCTACTCAGTGTACATCAGAGGTCATCGCCTGATGAAGCCAACAGAACCACATCATCTGCAAAAAGCAGAGATGCAATGCTGAAGTCACCAAATAGACAATGGATCGCATGTTGCAGTGACTCCCCACAGGATACCCAGAGGGACCCAGTCATACACTTTTTCCAAGTCCACAAAACATATGTAGACTGGTTGGTCATACTCCCAGGACCCCTCCAGTATCCTTGCAAAGGTAAAGCGCTCTTTTGTAAATTTTGCTCTGATTCAGTTTTTACTGTAAAGCAAATGTTAATACACTCAAACTCAAGCTGGTCCACTGCTCCATGACCAGGACGGAACTTGCATTGCTCCTCGTGAATCTGAGATTCGACTAATTGTTTGATCTGAGATTCGACTAATTGTATCCTCTCTAGTACCCTGGCAAAGACTTTCCCATGGAGGCTCAGAATAATTGGAGCACATTCTCGGGTCCTCTTTTTTAAAGATGGGGTCCACCACCCCAGTTTGCCAATCCAGACAGATTGCTATCAAGGATTATTTTTTTTGACTACCTTAATGACTTCTACTGGGTGATGGCACCAGATCCATCCAAGTCTTCCATCCTTGCCTCCTTGAAGGAGGGCATGACAGTAGGCTTGAGGAGATCCTCAAAGTGTTCTTTCCACCGCCTGACAATATCCTCAGTCCAGTTTAGCAGCTCTCCTGCTGAACACAACCTGGGCTAAGAACTGCCTCCCTTTCTTGAGGCACCTGACAGTAAAGGTTAAAACAACAGGTTAAAATACTTATTAAATTAACTTATTGGGTAGATGCATGTCATTAACCTTTGAACACATTAGCATAATACATTTTAGTTGCAAACAAGCTCAATAAATTTGTTTTCAACCTATGTAGTTCCATATGCTTTGGTGAGCCATCGTAGTAAGTGGAATAGGCTACCTAGCTAGGTAGCTAGTAGGTCGCTGGTCAGATTATGAACTAAAAAAAAATCCTTGAAGGTAATGTGTTTGTACTATCCAGTCTTGTCTTACAGTCGACTGCATTAGTTCAGCAGCATGTTGTTACTCAAGACAATTTCATTTCCATGGGTGAATACATTAACTTGTGGTGAATAATGCAAAGTGATACTGACTCAGACTTTCATATGTCAAAACTGTAGTGTGACCAGTATACCACAGTTGTAGTGATTTGAGGAAGTTTTCAATTCATTATATCACAAACTACATGTTTTTATGTGACTGGTCCGTCACAAGCATGGTGAGTTATAAAAAAACAGTTATTTTTCAGAAAGAGAAATGAGAGTCGTTTTGCAAATTTCAGGCATGGACAAATGATCCAATAGTAGTTTTCATTTCAGTGTGACTATAATTATGCTCAGTGTGACTGACAGACACGGATTTTGGAATGTTTCGTAGTTGACAGGAATGCGACTTTCAGTTACACTGCACACTTCGCCGAGACCACTGTCACCAATCTCCAAAACCAAAAAAAGCTCAGTGTTTAGTCACCAAAAGCTTAGTTACACCTATGTTGTCATCGCTGTGATGAAAAAAGACAGGGACACTAAAAATACAGTTTGTGTTCAACCTTAATGAAATGACTCCTCTTCAAAAAGCTGCACGCCTCATTTGGATTGTTAGATAGTTGTTACGTGATGCCTGTAATGTTACGTATGGTAATAGCTGCAGTTCTTTAGGTTAGCTCTGTCATACGTTAATGACACCTGCTTCACTGTATGTGTGCTGTACATGTTAAAATAGAATCTACTCTGGAAAAAAAGAAGCTTTGCATTAGTGTGATATTTGGATGAAGGGACTAGCATATATCACGTTGCCTACATTTATACATCAAAACGGCTTTGATTCCTTGTTCATTTGACATTTGTTAATCGTAGCTGTTTTCTCCTATTGACTTGGTTTGAAGCTGCTTCATGGAGGATTTAAAGATTCAAAATTAAGACAATCACTTCCTTTTGGTATGATGCATGTTTCGTAATGATAAATCATCTTTATTGTAGGTTTTACAGCGAATTTTGAATTAGAAATATTCATTTAAAAAAAACCCATTTAAGCACTTTTTAAAAAATTGGCACAACAATGAGGCGAGTGAAGGCTGGAGAGAAAATGAGTAATTAGTCCACTTGGGACACAGTGTATTAGCACCTTTATCTCCAAGCCACTTGGCCCCGAAACCTGATTTATGCTTATCATTTTACTGTATTTCTTTAATTTTTGTTTTTAATATATTTAAACCACTATTACTCACTGATCTGTATACAAGACTACTGTGTTTATCTGTGGCCAAACTCTGAATTTGTCATCTCATTTTCAATCTTTGCTTCCAAGTCGTTTTCATCAAACATTCATATCAGTCTCTTTAATGGCCAGCTTTCTTTTCCCGTGCAGCCCATCGCTGGCTCTTGCTGTCACGTTGCGCAACAAGATTATCTGATAAGACAAACCGTTAATGATCACCGTGGCTGCCAGTGTGCATATAGAAGGGCCTGTCATCAAGGTCAAAGGGCAGGTGGTATTACTTTGACGCTAATTATTTATCAAACTGCCAATTCCTCATGCAACAGACTCCTTTTTTTATTTTTTCCTAATCTACTGCCATGCTAATGGACATAACTACTGAGCACACAGCAAAACCAATTTTTAATATATTAATGCATTCTTAAGTAAAATTCTGGTTGCATTGTGGCTCCCCAGGTGTTCACAAGTGCCACTGAAGTAGTCCCCCCCACCCCCACACCCATCCTCCCAAACGCATATGGCTTGTTTGCGAATTGCAAAAACTGGAAAAATCAAAGCCGCAAGATCAAAATCCCAAGCAGAAGTGATGCAAACGAACAAATTGACATTCAAGTTTAACAATTCATGCTTAATTTTTAAATGCTATCAACCTATTTCTATATGTTCTTTGTTCACTAAAACATGAAAACATGATTGCATTTCATATCTTTGAATCCTCCACGCTGTATAAATGTCAAACATAAAGTTGCAGTTGTAGCTTGTACTGTATATGAATAGAAATTCTCAGGTATTTTAAAGGGTTCTCTTAGGATGCACTCACAACCAACAGGTTTTTAGCATTGATAGTATAAATACTTTATTTTTAATAGATCATTGTGTATATACTGTATATGTGCAATGTAGGAGAGAAAAACTATGAATATTCTGTATAGTTGCTGTATGTACTGATAGGCACTTGATAGGCTTATTCCCTATATCCAACAAGGTACTCTATACTCTTAGCTGCAATTATGTCTTTATCAAACTATCAGAAAAAAATGTATCTGTGGACACGGTGAATCTAAAATATAGGATTTTCTATTTCACACGTATGAGTCATGTCAGACAAAAATGCAGTTAAGCATATCTGAATGGTTTCATGTGTTTTTTTTTTTGTATTCTGTTGATAAGTTTTTGTGACTTTATTCATGTTAAAATAAAAATCAGACTTAAATTGCACAGTGGCAGACTGAAAGACAAAGATGCTTATAAGAAAAAAGTTGAACCTCTTCCTTACTCAACATGATCCTCACATTACTACCTTCCATTTCCTTGTTCCAATGTCAAGCATATATGCATATATAGTACACCGTTAACTATTTTTCACTATCCTTTATCCAGTCACTTGAAGCTATGTATAAACACCACTATGATCACCAGAAATAATAGCAGGACTAAGCGTGAAATCAAAAAGTATGATGATGAATTACTGCAAGAAAGACAACAACCCTGTGTCTCTACACTAAGATAAATGAAACATGAACAGTAATATATTTAAAACACAACACAAACAGCTGCAAGTTCAAAGCTATTATTTTTTTTTTAATATGATTTGTTTCAGGAACTATGCATACAACTTTGCAAACAGAAAGTCTAGAGTTTTTTTTTTAACTAACTAGAAGAAGCACAATCGAGATTAGGACTTGTCTGGATAATGTTGCAAGTTTTCAACAACTTTTAACTGACGTTTTGCAACACTGAAGAAAAGAGAATTAAGCACCACCACGAGTAGCTAAAGCATTGTAAGGAATATATAACTACAGACAGTGGAGAGCATGTGATGCTAATACAACAGGGGGAGCGAGAAAAAAATAATTTGCCTGGGTATGTTATCGAAACTTATGACACACGGGAGAAAGTCATTTCTTCCCCTTCCAAGCCTGGTCTGCTATCAAACACCTTATGATACAAGAAGTCAAGTGATGATGGGATGACTCATTATCCCTCATCCAGGTCACACTGAGATGGACTATATGGATATTCCCAAAAATTATTGTGTAATCCTCAAATGAGGTATTTAAAAAAAACATCGAGCTACTTAACTGACTATTCAGACCAATGATACCACAAAGCTGGTTGTACTCATCTAGCTACAGTCAATAGTGCATTTAATATATGTGTTCACACAAAATACGCAAATTTTGGTGCCATGAAGGAATGCTAGATCACAGAATACATACATCACACTGAAACAATTTGAAGAATGTCTGCTGTTGCTTTCGAAAGAAATGACAATGTCAGTTTTGGCAGTGTTTATCTCAGTACGGAGCAGAAATGAAACGTCATGAGCTGTGTGCCGTACATGTGGCAATACTGTTGGAAAGAGATTTCGGCAGTTGCTAACATATTCTATTTAGTGCACTGTCTGTTAAGGCAAGAGATTACCCTCCACGTGTTGTGTAGAGACAAATATAGCACTAGCATGCAGCAATATTGCCATCCGGGCAACAGCAGCTACAAAACAAGGAACCGTACAATTTAGGCTTATATGCACATGTCCAATCAAACGTTCAATACTGTGCTCCTTTTACTGAGGACTTACTGGGTGTATTTTCAACATTTCAGAACACAACGTGTTGTTAATCACTCCACTTCGCAGGGATCCGAAATCCGGTTAGATGTATCAAATATTGGCCTTACCTCTGCAAATTAAGTCAACAACTTGCCAAAGGGTTTAGCCAAATATTAGAGCTTATATTACAGGTGTTTTATAAGCCCAAAAGGATCAGAGAGCTGCTTCTCATAGTACCTGTGCTGCATATTGTAAAGGAAGCCCTACAGTTTAGATATTCCACCTACTAACAGTGTGATTAGGCTGTACACCACACGGACACTCACATACAAACACAAGGAAGCGACACACAACTGTGCACAACTGACATGTCCAACAACCTGCACCCATCACCTTCTTACACCCTTCCCACATAACATTGTACCACGACACACATTTACATTACACACACACACACACACGCGCGTGCACACTATAAAGATACTATTATTAATAATATAATATATTATTACCATTATTACTTTCACCAATGGAATTGGACAGGAGTTGTGTTGTATTATTGTCAGATGTTCCTGCAGGAAAATTCTGTCTCTTCCATAGTTATAGGGAACTGAAATAAAGTATTTAAAAAAGAAAAAGTTAAAATAGATGAGCACACGTAATGGTACGGATTTAAATAAAAATAAACGCTTGCATTTACACGGCACAAGTGTATACTGTACACAGCTGCAAGCAGTAACAAAAGCCAAGACCTACTGAATTAGTAAATGAAACAAAGCTATTGTAAAACATGTGAACTCTCACACCAAAGGTCAGATGTTTTTTTTTTTAAAAAGTCCACTTTTCTAAAACTATATCTCTGTTAACAGTAGTGCACTTATTGGTTAAGCAGTGCACATATATGCAAAGAAAATAATGCTAGTCCACTTATCAGATTTTTTTAAAAAAAAATGCTTTTTCCTTTGAAATTGAATAAAAGAAAATCATAGAAATTTATTTAAGGAAAAAAATGATTAAATATTACACACAGGCATTTAAGAAAATGTGCAAAGTAGCACTTAAAAAAACTACAGCAAGGTCTTTTGAAGACCGCCGTATGCAGTTACTCCTTTTACAATACAACTACGAAAAGTGTTGCTCACGCACACGAGCAAATCTCACATTGCAGTTGCAGGCAGTGCGTGTGAGTTTGTGTGTGCACGTGGCATGCACGTAGTGAGTTTGTGTGTGCGTGCATGCACTGGTGTGTGTGTGTCCTATTTGGATTGAAAGCGATATAAACCATTTAAATATCAGAGTGAGCCTTATGTGATGTGATGCCATGATGTGACAACTTCTGCACGCTAAAATACCAAATCTATTCTGTACACATAGGTTTATTGGGGTTTTGTGTGTGTGTGTGTGTGTGTGTGTGTGTGTGTGTGTGTGTGTGTGTGTGTGTGTGTGTGTGTGTGTGTGTGTGTGTGTGTGGTTGTGTGTGTGTGTGTTTTTTTTTTTTTTAGAAAAATCAGGAATGTTCGCTATTATCTAAAATGTCCAGCGGCAACTTGTGGTACATCATAAAACAGCGTAAAATCAGCAGAGCTACTTCTGTTCGTTTGAGGGCTATATTTCCTTTCAGAATGTTTCCATTTGAGCCTTTGTGGGGAGCTGCTAGTAATAATGCATTTAGCTCCCACATGCTATAAAAGCTTGCAATAGTCACGAAAAGGATATCGACAGGTCCTAGGAATCAGGATGACATCTTTATGATTCAGATTAGATTAAAATGAGTTTACTCCCCTCTTTAGCATGTTTCATTCAACAACTAGCCTATGTCTGCTTGTGAGAATTGATTAACAAATTAGAAATCACATAGGCTACCCAAAAACAACAATACTTAAACTGACAATTTTTTTCTTAAAAAAAAGGAAATGTCTTCTAATCTATGCCCCATAACAGTCAGGTGCAATTTGAAGAGCAGCAATTATGATGGAGAGAGTTTAGTCGCGTAAATCAGCCTGCCATAACTGTCAATGTAAAAGGCAAAAAAGGAAAATAATAATATAATTTTTAAAAAGTAAAAAAATGCTTTCTGTTGTCTCATTTGTCAAATAAAGGAGGTCTTAACAGTCTTTTAAGATATTAGTGGCAGTGTACGCAAATGATTTATACTCCACGTCACAAAAATTTTTTATTTTTGCTCGCGTACTGTCTCATCAACTTTATTAATAATGGTGTCATGCAATAAAATTCATGGGTAGCAATTATAAAACACAAGACAAGCATTTGTCGTGTTGCTGACTGGACATAACGCTGCAGTAAAATGTCTGAATTGGTACCTTGACAACAGCTGCATTATAATCCCCTTAATGCCATAGGAATAAATACAACGCAGTGTCAAATTAGCGACTCCCACTTTTTATTTTACAGAAGGCAATCTTGTGACCATCAGTATTTTTTTAGAGGGAATATGTAGCCCAACCCCAGAAAAAAAAGGAATTCATTTACGTTATTATACCACAGTAAGCTGGGACATCGATAGTTTCCAAACTGGTCAGTTATGGGTTCACAAGTGCCATGATGTGTGTGTTTCATGGCAATGCACACACTCACTTGCACGCACTCTAACACCGCACTTGCACAAACAGACCACATGCACATACATATAAACGCCCAAACACATACTGCACATGTACACTCACACAAACATTTCTACACTAAAGGTGTGTTTGTGTGTATGTGTTTCTTCGTAGGCCTTTCGTAGTGTTCAACACATAAATCAGTATTAGGAAAGCATACATTTAGAGGCCCGTAGTTTGGATCCATCCAGTAGATCAACAGCAACTACTAAGCCTTAAGGCCACCCATCTATTTTTTTTTTTTCTTTTGTAGTAACAGAAAGAAAAAAAAAAACTTTTGGGAAACTTAATGTGCCAGTGTCTATACTCATGACTCTTCATACCTCAAATAAAAAAGAAGGAAAATCTAGTGCCATTTTGTATTCATTCTTTTTGAAAGAAGTTTATCTAGTTGTACTTATCCATCGGAGACATGCATTCGCATGTGGTCATTGAAGAGCTCAATTTGGTCGAACTTGGCAGGACAGACGGAGCACACGTAGGTGGTCCCTTCTTGGCAGCTCGCTTCAGCGGCTACGCCCACTCCCGTTCCGACCCCTACTCCAGCACCACCGCTCACTGGCATAGCGAGGGCTACACTCCAGCTCCGGGCTCGGGGGCAGCTATAGGCATGGGGATGGAGACTCGGCCCACAGTACCTGCGCTCCCCAACAGCCCCATGACAGCGCCGCCTGCTGTATGCAGCGCCATGTGCCTCTCCAGCAGGGTTTTGTGGGAGAACTTCTTCTTACATATGTAGCACTCGTAGGACTTCTCTCCGCGGTGCAGCCGCATGTGGACATTGAGCGAGCTCTTTCTGGGTAAAACGCTTGTTGCAGATGCTGCACTGGTAGGTCCTCGCACCCCCTGGTGTGTGTCACCATGTGTTTGATTAAATAATCCTTCAGAGAGAACGAGCGCCAGCAGATGCTGCACTGATGAGGCTTCTCACCTGGATGAGCATGCAAGATGAACGCATTAAATAGAGAGAGAGACAAAAAAAGCAGAGACAAGTTTGATCATTAGAAATTTAAAAGAGAATTTCACAAAATTACTCAAAAAAAAATTGGACTACAAAAATCTTGCAATTCACTTCTGTAACCATCAATATGTATATAAGAATGGAACCTAAATAATAATAATAATATAATAAAATTTAAAAAGAAAAATCTTGCAATTCACTTCTGTAACCATCAATATGTATATAAGGATGTAACCAAATAATAATAATAATAAAATTTAAAAAGAAAAATCTTGCAATTGACTTCTGTAACCATCAATATGTATATAAGGATGGAACCTAAAAATTATAATAATAATTACTAATAATAAAATTTAAAAAGAAAAAATTTTGCAATTCAGCTTTAGCACTCAGTACATATATGTGCATAAACTCAATTTTTTTTTTCTTCGGTGGACACGGTTACTGAACAATTACCGAAGTTACATTTCATATAAAGACATGCCTTAGTTGTTAACTAATCTTCTACATCTGCATCGTTCATGGACACCATTATGAAAAAGTCTCCACTCTTCATTCATTAATCTTTCTCCACCTGTTTATCAGATACTAAGCGGCCCTCCTCCGCTCACTGAAGTGTGGCTCAGTCTTTTTAAAAATATGATTACCATTGTGTAGCTTGATGAATGCTGCATGCACAAAGATTCTTCATGTTCAGCGTGTCGCTGTGCTTAAACAATCATTATTATGCAGTGTTTGCTTTTATTAATGAGGAAAATATTCCCTGCGATTAGCAGTAAAACCATGCACTGCAAAAGCAGAAATTAGGAGTTACACCCCTTGTGTTGTTTTTAACACTCACCAAGTGCCTGTATGTGTCACAAACTAAACTGTCATTTTAACACATTTGAGTATTAAATGTTGACCACCCTGACATGTTATCTGGTTAACTTTTTAATAGTACTGAGGCTTTTTCTAAGGTCACGGCAAGGCTTCGTATAGATGACGACAAACAGATTCCGTCACAGAGATGCCAGGTTGGGTTTGAACCAAACAAAACCTTAAGGTTACGCACAAACAGTGTTGCGTCTGCTGAGCTACACCCCCCCCCCCCCCCCACCATCACACACAAGACAACACACACACACCTGTAACAGAATGAGTTAGCTGGAACACTTCTTTAGTTCTCACTCACATCATAGATTGACCCATGAACTTAGCACTGACGTATTGTTGTGTTAGATTAATGAGTCAGTCTGTAAAGTGGGTCTGCAAAACATCCCTAAGTAACTCATTCATCTTGAAATTTTAGGATCTGATGGATACAGGGTGAGGACCAGTGAAGCCCCAGTTTGGTCCATGTTGGCATCTTTTATCACAAACATTGACATAACAAAAAATATAGACAGACAGGCCGATCGAGCTGTGTGTGAAGCCTTGTTGCTAATAGGGAACCACAGTCTCATTTGAACCCTGCGTGATATCGTGGGTTTTTACCACTTCCGGGGAACAACCTGTACAAACATAGGAAAGGAAAAATGGGTGTACTGTTTGTTTTCAGCTGCAATCACTGAAACAGTTGCGAAAAGTGCAGTTTTTTTGGTTCCCAGTGGAGAGGAAAAGACAAGGCAAATGGGTGAAGTTGTGTCAATATGTTTTAGCCTATACACCTTGACAGAGTAACTGTTCTTGCTCGCCTGCCACAAACACCTTGACATGTTGAGCTCCAGGTCATAAACAAACCACAACACATGCCCACTTTCCACCGCATCGTCACTTTTTCTTAGCATTTTCACTTTGTTTGCCGTGTAAATTGCCCAAACACTCAGAAAAAGTGCCATGCTTCTAAAGGAGAGATACAAGGGCTGTCCCCAGAAGTAGAATGGCCCCTTTATGCGCCATCCTCATACGAGACTACAGTACCCAACTGGGTTCTGATATCAACTAAGGCCACTGTTTCTGGTTATATAAGGTCTTTTGGGACAATGAATCTACTCAAGGAGAACTGAATATAACTTTGATGCTTAGCATTTCAAGAACATTAAAATCAATGTGTCCCATAAAAAGTAACCTCTGCTATTCTACTACTACCACTACTGTTACTACTACTTACAACAGATACGCTCAACAGGTTTAAATCAGTTCATTAGAAGATACGGGCATAATTTTTTATCTTTTTGTTGTTTGTTTGTTTGGTTTTTTTTTCCAGTGGAGCAGGAGTGTTTCTCTGACATCCACAAGGTGCTGCACAGCACCTCAAGCACCCACTTTTAAACAGAGCAGATCAAATGAGAAAAATCATACTTTATACAAATTAATATTTTATGTAATTTGAAAGAGGCAGCACAGAGGCTTAGTGGTCAGTACTGATGCAGCAAGAAGGTTCCAGTTCACTCCCAACCTGGTCCTTTTTGTGTGGAGTGTATGTTCTCTCCATGTTACCATAGTCAAATGACAAAGATCTATTTTAGCCATTATATAAAACAAATAATGAATGTTTTTACATTCTTTCAATGGAACCAGATATTTAATTCAGTGAAAGCTGGAACAAACCATTCAACCCAGCTTCACCTCTCTGAATGGTATGTTCCAGCTTTCACCTCATGAAATATTCGTACATTGAACTCATAAACATTCATTATTTGTATAATATGTGTCAGCCCTTTGATAGACTGGCAGCCTGTCCAGGGTGTACCACACCTCTTGCCCAACATCTGGGATAAGCTCCTGCCAAAAAGAAGAAAATGGATGATGGATATAACTTGAAAACTTTAGAAGATGTAAACTATTATCATTATTCATTCCGAAAAATAATTAAAACCAATGAATGATTGCACTCCAGCTAAACAAGATGTACCCCGAACATTAAATTCAGTGTATTTTTGGTTTGGTGTTGCATGGAATGACTTAGTGTGCAGCCAAACCAAACATGTTCCAGTGAAAAAATAATTTATTTCATCACTTATTTAGCTTTCTCTGCTTCCTGGGAAGGTCAGAGGGTCACAGCATAGCTACAAATCAGAACCATGGAGCTTTGTAACTTGTTCAACATTAGGTCATTATACAATATTGCAAAAGATGAACTTGAACGAAGTACATGTAGGTGAAATGTTTGCTGTGGCATGTGTACCATGCAACAATATACAAAATTCAGTAACAATAACATCTCAGCTTTCTTGGGTCTGCTACAATTCGATGTCAAGTAATAAAGTAGCAAATGTCTACTTTAAATGTCGACCAAGATTTGGCACAGAAAAGAGGTCAGGGTCGGGTCTCTCTGAACTCACACAAGAGATTTGAGAGATGAACTTCTATCTCAAATACCTTACTTTTGTAATGATTTTATGTTGAATAAAGACACAGTGAAGGCCTACTGTTACATGTTGTCCTGAATCTGACCCAGAAAAGGTAGGTCAAGGAAGACACCCTCTTAACTCACGTCAGAACAATGCACCTCTATCCCAAATATCTTGGGTCTTTGACAATTTGGTGTTGAGTAATTGTACATCAAAGACCACAGATAGATACACAGATGCACATGGGCAATCTGCTTTTACATGTTGATTCGGCTTTGGCCGTAAATATAGATCAACATCAGCGGCAATTGAAATCATGAGACAAGGTTCTAAGATGAATGTATTTCTCAAATATCTTTGGTCTGCAACATCTGGTGTTGCATGACTGCGCAACAAATAGCTTGGCTGGACAGACGGAGGGATGGAGACTGAAGAACAGTAATGAAAACATTATTCATAACAGTAGAATGCGTAACTCCATTGACATTTAGTCTGAGACATGTTTGTCTAGGTCTTTTAAGGAAAAAATTACCATGTATTTTGATAAGTGCAAGGGCTTCATACAAGATCATTTTCATATCTCAAATTTCTCTGACATTTTTTCATAGAAGTGTGCCATGTCATATTCAGCAAATGCTCCTAACTTCAGCTAACTGTGTAAAAAACGTGTGAATGTCACCTGTGTGTAAATCAAGCCGTGATTTTGAGGATTCTAAATTTTGTGGAATTAATGACAGTGATACCATATAAGGCTGCACGTCCTGCCCACATATATCAGAAGTTGTCATTCCAAGAAAATAGCATAGATGGCAAAGAACAACTTACAAGATTAAAGATCGGAGTTGTGCTATCACAGATCCACAACAGATAGACTGTAAGTGTTACCACCATGTACAGTGGAATTAAGGCACTTGCTTACACCAGAGAATGAGGAAAAAGTAACCAGTGCAGCGAATGCTGTTACCCTACAAATTTATTTGTCAGTTAACATGAACACCCTAAATAAATGATTACTAAACACAATTAAGGCTTATGTCACTGTTAGTCAATGCTTATTACTGTATAAATGAAAGTACCCTTACTGTAAAGTGCTACTAAATTATATTTCAATTCAAACTCCAGAGTTAGACAAGATAACATTAATTATTAGATAACAATAATTATGAAGTATAATTTATGTAGGATCATCAAACTACAATTGCTTGAAAGTAAGGAAATATAGAATTTGGAAAACAGCAAATTAATTACGCAACTCCAAAGACAGGCCTGGACTACTGGGAAATGTGTTTGCGCTTAAGAAAAACTTGACATATGAGGAAATTAGTGAAAGCAGCAAGTTCCCTTGAATTAATTCACCAAATGACTTTCCAGTGAATCCGTTTGTATGAGTGGTTCTTACATGAGGCCCAATCAAAATTCACACGAACTCAACGCATTCATACACATATGAACTATGTCACGTTTTCTTACATGTGGCTGCGTGTTACTCATTGAAAATTGGAAATCTGCCCTATCTTGCAATGTTAAAGAGAGGGGAAAAATATGGATCCATCCTTTTATCCCGATCCAATCCAAAGCTAATGGAATCTACTCCTTGGTGGCATTTATCATCATCACCACCACCATCATCGTCATCATTTTGTGTGTGTGTGTGTATGTGTTTTGTCATTGCTACATTATTCCAAAATGTTTGTTTTTGAAGATACATTATCTATTCCAAATTAGCTTGACTTTTTTTTAATCTCTTTTCTTTATAACTAAAGTAAGGCAAGGGTGGTGCCCAGTGGTTAGTGCACTTGGTTTCAGTGCAGAAGGTTGCCAGTTCAAACCCACCCCTACCACATGTGGACTTGTGTCAGGAGGGGCATCTGGTGTAAACTTGTGCCAGTTCTATATGCAGATCCACCTTGGATTCACTGTGGCGACCCTGAGTGCAAACAAGGGAGCAGCCAAAGGGACGTACTTTATTACTTAAATAAATACAGCATATCTTTATCAGATGCAATGCAGATGTTGCATTGCCGCACATAGTATTCCGATCAATGATACTGCCATCCTGCTACTTTTTAAATAATACACTACGTTTCACAAACATTCTCTCATCAGCACTGCCAGAGGCATCATTTGTCATTGGGAATTTGCTATAAAATGTACATAACAGGTAGTTATGGCCAAGCAATACATTTTAATGGGTATAAGTGACTATTGGAGAAGTTCATTTTTATGCGAACATCCAATTAAATGACATTCATTTCTGTAATCCTGGTGATTTCTACAGTTGGTTGATAGGCTGTGCTGGATGAAGCATACGATTGTAATAATGTGCTTCTCATGACCAACAACCTAAATCAGATACAAAATATCACAAAAACAGCAGTTTGCTATGATTTAAAGAATTTTAGTTTTGAGGCAGTTTTCAAAAATTTGTATTTACACTATGAGTTAAATACTAGTCTTCCACTTTAGTTAACAAATTAAGAACAAAGGGAATTATAATTGGAAGGAAATTATGGAGCCTTGTGCTAAAAGATATTAACATAATGTCTAATGTTATACAACTAGGACAAAACAGTTTTTTCCCCGAGGTGTTTCTTGCACACTCATCTCAACACTATGCATAACTACACTTCTGCACTACCTGCTCAAACAGGGGTTAGCATACACAGAAATTAATTTGAGGGTCCACAAGGTCACCATCTTAACTATTTCGAAACAATGAATCTAAAGCAATTGTTTAATTTAGTACCGTGGCTGGTCTGAAACACACATTTTTGAAGAAGTTTGACAGCTATTTCAAAGATTTCAAAATATTGAATCATTTTCTGAAACATTTTTTTTCACTTTTGTTTTGATCATTTCTAAGCTATTTAGTGTTTGATATCAGTATTTACTTTTTTTGGAAGAAAACTACTTTTCAGCGTTTTGAGGATTTCAAAAAGCTGAATAATATTGTGACATGGTTCATTTTCTGTTTTGAGCATTTTGAAACTGAATCCTTTTTCTAAACCAACTGGTTCATTTAGTTAAAATTTTAAAAGGCCTCATTTCTGCAGTTACTGTGTGAATCATTTTGGGAATGGTTTAAACCCTGACATATTAGTAATAAGACAGGAATGAATTTTAAACACAAAACCTTATTTTTTACATAAAAGGGTGAAATGCTTGGACTTACCAGTATGGACAAACATGTGTTTAACGTAGTTCTGTTTAGCAGTAAAGGTTTTACTGCAGAGAGTGCATTCATAGGGCTTCTTTTCTCCCTGTCCCATTCCTCCTCCTGAAGACTGCTGCTGCTGCTGAGCTGGCGCTTGCGGTGTCTGTATCGGATTTGGGAATGATGGCATTGCAAACTGTTGGTGCTGACCGGGAAGGTAGAGGAAAGGCTTAATATCTCTACCTGTCTGCGGAGAAAAGAGTGGGGGCAAGAAGGTGTTTCCAGCAGAGCCCATCACCTGGGAATTGCTGGTGAGCGGCATCCTTAGATTGCTGGTGCGTGTTTCTGCCTGGCGTATGTAGTGCAAGGCAGTCAAGGAATGGGACATGACTGAGTTTGGCAGAGGCTGCATCATGCTACTGTCACTAGTGCTGTGGGATGGATCACTGTCCTCTGTCCTTTGAATCTGCTCAGGGGAAGAGTCACTGACCTTTATCTGCTGTGAACCTCCTTCACCTTGCTGCCCTTCCCCACCTACTTCTCGCCCAAAGCTAGTCAGATACGGCTGCTGTTCCAAAGCATCTGGCTCAGTACTAATGGAGGAGCTAACCCCTGAGTCAAAACTTTCCACCTTGGATTCACTCTCCACACCCTCATTATGATCAGTGTCCTCTTGGCAGTCCTCCAAATTATCGTAGCAACTATACTCATCGTCAGCCTCCTGCTTTATGTGCATTCCTCCTGTTTGTAGGCGTACCGGTCGGGGTTGCTTGCGGCAGTGAATGGATTCTCCCGTGGAGCCAAAGCGGTTGACTTGCTGACACCTCTCCTGGATGCGGTTAATCCAGGGCGGATCTTGAGATTGCTGGTCCTTCTGAATGCTGAGAATCTGATCATAATTTGTTGACACAGGGCTAATATAAAGGGGGCGCTCGCGGGTGCCATTGTGTAGAGAAAGGCCTTGGTAGGGGTACAGTGATGTGTAAGCACGTTCTACACTTTGCTGTGATGTTGCTTGCATATAACCTGACTCTGCGTCACTGCTGGGCCCGGAGGTGCCAGACTCGGGTGTGCCACGAGGTGTTTCCTGACCAGAATCTCCTGGTATAACAGGGAACCCCCCTGGACCAGCCAGGCCCACATTCTGAGACACGATGCGGGTACACTCATCAATGACGGTCTTGATTTGTAAGATGCTGGCAGCAGTGAGGATCTGCAGGGCCTCTGACTGAGACACCCGCAGGATCCCACTATACATAAAGTCAATCAGCTTTTGGATGGATTGCACAGAGACCACAGAAGGGATCTCAATGTCGCTGTAGCCCAAGAGCAGCTTGTCCTGAAAGAAGGGGCTCCCAGCAGCCAGCACACACCGGTGAGCTCGCAGCATACTTCCATGGATCCGAACTGTCACGTCACAGAAGTGCCCACGGTTACGCTGCTCATTGAGGGTCTCAAGTACAGAATTGCTGAAGTTGTGAAGATTGATGTTATGAATGCGCTCGGTCATCCCCTTGCAACTGATGTCACCTGCAGGAAACAACGTAAATGATTTTCAACAAGAAGACTTGCTGAGATCTCTGCACTTGCCACTAAATCCTGATTTTGATGTGGAAGTATTCCTCGCAAAACTATTTAATTGTGTTTCATCACCATAAGTTGTAAGATTCTAATTCAACTGCAGTTCTTTACATTCTATTAAGTTTATCTTTTTCAAAGAAGACTTTTGCAGACACAGTGATGAGCCATTTCATTGGGGTCAAAGGTCAAAACAGGAATGACTGATGCTTATTTTTTAGAAAAATAATCAATTGGAGCACGGGGGGTTGGAACCCCAAAAAATTTGTGGTCCATAATTGTGGCCACAATCTGATTTTTATTTTCAGTAAATACTGAGCTGTAGGAAGCCAGGAATTCATGAGGTCAACGATCAAAACAGGAATTGTTGGTTATTTTCATGAAAAATAAAAATGGAGTAAAGAAAAAAAACCTGGGGGAAATGAAGGAGTTTTAGGACGAAATCTAATCTTTATTCTCAGTAGACACTGAGCTACAGGAAGGGGTGATTTTACTGGGGTAACAAGGCATTTTAAAGAAAAATGGTCCATTTTTAATTTTTTTTATCAAGCATAAACATGTGATTTCTGAATTACTGAACATCAAAATCTGCTCTCTGACCTCAGCAGTTACTATGATCTGAGTCATGGATAATTTGGGGGGATAGAATAGAACAGAAGAGAATAAAGCCTTTATTGTCATTGTACATATATACTGTTAAATTTGTCCTCTGCATTTAATCCATCCTAATTACAGTTTGACACAATCTAACAACTAGGAGCAGTGGGCAGCCACAGTCCAGCACCCAGGAACCAACTCCAGATATAGAGATGCTGCCTTGGTCAGGGCCGGAGAAAGGAGCAGACCCTAAATAAGCATGTTTTTGATTGTGGGAGGAAACCGGAGTGCCCGGAGGAAACCCACAAACTCCACACAGAAAGAGCGTTAAGCGATCCCACGACCTTCTTTCTGTAAGGCACCAGTGCTAATCACTAAGCCACCGTACCATACAAAATTGTAATGGCCCATACGGGTATGGGGGTGTTGCCATGGTAATACCGGTTTCTGACAAAGTGATCCAATAAAGTGACGGAAACCTGTATCTTATCTTGTATCCTAAATACTTTGCCATCACGTTTTAGGCTGTATGACCAGCAGTTCCTGAGATCTGTCATAACAGCCATGACAGATCATACAGAGAGATCAACAGACTGAACATTGTGCACTATGCAATTTTACTGGCTCAGCACAAGGGTTGTACAATTATTGATCTTTCACATCAAATTCTAAACAAGGGCTTATTTCTCAACCAAATTTCACTAAACTTGTGTTTTGAAATATCGCAACAAACAAATGGTGATGAAAACATAACCTTCCCCACAAGATAATGAAAGTAAACATATAAGGATGGCCTATTTGAAGCACTCATTAACAAAAAAATAATAAATAAATAAGTATTCTATCCAATCATGCAAAGAATCTACCTTCTCAAGTGTGTATTACAGTCATCTGATTGCAGCAAATTTATCTTAAACTATTTTGATATTTCTGAAATTTTATCAACCAACATTAGGTGGCGCACTGGACTTAAAGGACAACAGGTCTCCTTTGTTAGCCATGCATTCACTATGATTGTGCTTTCCAGCTATCCTAGAAACATTAAAAAATGCTCAAGATAGTGCTTGAGATAACTTCTCGGGTAGTTTAGTGTTGAGGGGGGGGGTCAAAATGTGTAAGTCTGATCATGTTGGGTTTAAATACCTGCTGTAAAATAAACTTATTTAGGATATAAACATGCTTGAGTTAAATATGAAGACGTGTTTTATTTCAGTCATAATGAAACACTTTGCATCTGTTAAATCCAAAGAAGGTTCATGTTAAATACTGTAAGCAAACTAAATCTCACATAATAGGAACCCAGCTATTACTTAAACGCTTGTTAAAGGAATGAAATACATGCAAAAAGAAACCGTAACAGTGGGCTCTAAACCAAACTTGACAGTGAAGGTTTGTTCATTTAAATGAAGCAGTATTTAATTGAAATGTAATACAAAGAATGTTTCTACACCATATCACTACTTATTTCAAACTCATTGGTTTTATAACGTCCAAGTAGACAAAAAGAGAGAACAAAAACAAAACAAAAACAATTCTGCAGGCCCGTACTTACAGTCAGATGACGTTTTGCTATGAAGATGTGTGTGTGGCTGGTGATGAGGTTGCGGGTCAAGCTTCAGTTTGCTGGTGGAGGTGGCTGATAACAGGCCTGTGTTAGGCAAAGCTGTCAGTCCTCTCTGTCCAATGCATGTGTGGCTCTGTCAGTTTGGAGCACAGACAAAAGACAAAGACAAATCTTAATGCCACATACTGCCTGGTTGGTATGCCACTCCCTTAATGAAGCCAAACCACACTAACACGGTTATCTATCATCTACATGCTTCAACACGTCATGTAATTTTTTTGAAAAACAAAGAAACAACAACAACAAAAAAAGATTCTTAACCACTCATTAGATTTACATTTAAGAAAATAAAATATCAATGTTATTTTCAAAAACCTTATCGTTATCCCAATAGCTATCTGAACCACACCCTTCCTGAGAAAGCCAGTCTGAATTCCACATAGGCCTACATTCTATTTATTCGCCTTTCTTTGGAAATGTTATTTTTCTCAGAAATATGAAACCACACACAGCGTTCATCGAGAAAGAATGATTAAAGAAAGAAAGTCATTCAGCAGCTTCGCAGCCATGTGATGATTTGATGTGATAATAATGAAAAAGATTTACACAGGCAAACAAATGCTCTTATTATATACACAAAGCAAGATGTCAAATTATGCCCTCAAAGCTGGAAATACAGTGACCTGAAATGAACCACGTTAAGTAATTTCACATCAGACACATTCAAATAGTACATGCCTATTCTGTTATGATCTTTCAAACAATTTAAATCACATTAGTGCTACATTCCGCTGGAAAATATAGCAACTAATAAAGTGCAAAGAATCAGAAAATGAACCAGCAATCCAACAATCGTAGTAATCATGAGTGTGACTGGATGAACATCAGGCAGCTTGGACTTGATCGATCCTGCAGGATAGAATTTAATTATTTTACATGTTTCAAGTACTTATGAAGAACACGCCTCATATGTCGAGTCACTGTTGGATAATCTGCTGCTACCGCCTGAAGCTTTTACAGAAAAATTTGATTTTACTGTAAGCAAACAGCCATTTAAAAAACAAGACAGATATGCGTTAAGGCTCGGAAGTGTAAAAATTATCATTTTTGAAAAGCAGTAGTGAGGCAAATAGCCACAGTCTGACTCACATGGGACAAAATATTTTTTGTTTTCTTTCTTTTTTGTTGTCAAATGATGAAGATTCTTCAGTAGGTATTTGTGATTATCAGAAACAGACATGTATTTGACTCTAAACCTCACACCAAAACAATTGTTTGAGTTTTCTGCTTTCTGTGAGACTGAGAACTATTTTATAACAAGTCATGGTTCCAATGTAAAACACAAACCAATGTAAAAAAAAAAAAAAAAAGCATTCTTTTCTTTAACTGTGACATACAGTAAAACCACAACACCAGTATATTATAACTACATATGATACATTTGATGTCCCCAAGATACAAAACAAAATGAGAATCTTTGAAGTATCTAATATAAATACAAATCTGAAGTACTTGTAAATTAATCTAAATTAAAATCTGTGTTCGTTTTCACCTTTAGAAATATTTCATTTCTTCCAAGTGATAAAAATGATATTTCTTGCAGGTGGTCTCCTGCGGTTTCTAAGATAATCTGACTGTGTTTAATTGAGGCTTTTCAATTATTTTTCATTACTGAGGGATCAGCAGCAGGTATCGCTGTGTGGTTATGTATTGGCGGGCAGCATGCCAACATAAACAATTTTTTGTAATAAATATGAAAATAGTATTTATAGCTTATTAACTGATGTTTCTGGGGTTTTATTTTATGAAAAATGGCATTTTCATTTGTCTTGGAAGAGGAAAGGTTGAACAATTCAAATTTGACGTTCTGTTAAACACTAATGGCTCCAGTGTGCCTAAAACTATTTATACAGTACCATTATTCCGAAAATTCAGCTCAAATTCCATGTTTTTCATGAATACGAACGTTACACACTGCCATCCCAGAAAAAAGGTGACTGAGTTTAGATCCTGATATTTATCTTAGTGCACATGCCAAAATGCCTAAATCCATTGCAGTGGCAAATATTTGACCTTTTTGTTCCTCCCGCGGGTGAAGCTTGTGATGCAGTTGTTGGATGTCACACTCCTTTTTGTGGCAACTGTCAGCCAGTACAAACATATACGTTGCACCCTCTGGCTTCCAGATATGAATAGTAAATCCACCCGACTAAGGGGTAAACTAAGGTAAAGTTTACAACAAAGAAGTAGGCTAAGGGAGGCAGGCTTCAGTTGCCCAGACGCCACTCGCCACACTGATTCCATTTTAGCCGTGACACAGTGGGTGAGCAGCAGCCAGCGCCTACCTGCAGTGAATTCTAATCAGCCCAGGGGTCTGCCTCCCTCCCTCCTGTAGCCCGCCTTGGACTAAAGGGGCTGATGATCCTTCAAAATTAATTAGGTCCTTGTAGGAGGCAGCCATTTTCTTTCAGTTCATATTCCTCCACCAAAAACGAAACTGTCTTTGGTGTGGTGTTTTTTTCCCTCCAATTTCTTTTTCCTCAGCCTGTTTCCTGTTTCGCCACATTGAAACTGTCTTTCCACTGCCCTGTCTGTCTGTCTGTCTGATGCCCCCACCACCACCACCACCATCCCTCCGCCAAACCTTCCCCAACACCCTCCGCCCCTTCCTCGCTGCCTCCATGCTACCAGCTCTGCGTCTGCCTCTGTGGAGTTTGCTGTCAATAAATCCCCAGAGGTCAGTTTGTCTGCTGGAAATCAGACACAATGCTGGAAATCAGACGCATGCTCGACTGCAGCCGCCACAACAAAGACCAGAGCGGGAGGAGGGTTGGGGGCTTACAATAAATAAATAAATAAATAAATAAGATGAGGAAAGTGAGAGTAGCACCTTCACCAGCCAGACGTCGGGTTAATCAGCTGCCTGGGTGAGGTGACAAGCTCATGAAATACGCTGCATCCAATTGGAAATCAGTTAATCAAGTGTGGGGGTGGGGGTAAGGTTGGGGGTATGGGGGGGTATCAAATGGTGATGTTTGGGGATAGGGTTTGAGATGAGACATAAAAGGCGTGCTTATGAAAGGAGCTGTATCAGCTACCTGAATAATATACATTTTGAATATGCAAATAGCACAGTGCAATATACACAGCAAAGTATATATTTATTAAAGGCCCTTTATTTAAATGTGGAGAGAAAACGGGCCACGGGGCACTGTGGAAGTCTGATGTCTGTGCATGTGCTTACAGTGTGTTGCTGAATTTGATGCAGATTTGCACTTATCAAGAGAGCTTTGTGTTACATCTAATTCATGGTAATTTATGAGTGTGTTTGAAATTTCCACAGCTTAACAAACTCTGTTTAATGCTGTAATTATTAATCTCAATCATCCATTTAGCCCGATTGCATTATCTTATAAAACTACCAGAAATCATAGTTTAATAGTATGGTTTGGATATGCCGTGCAGCATCATTAATTACATTGCAGATGTGTAGCAAGGACATTTTATAATGAATTAAACAGTAGTTTTGAAGATCAAGTGTACACCATTTCTTTCTTCTTACAAAACAATATCCAACTGTAATCAGTGAACATCTCAAACTTTTCAAAAATGTATAAAATTACACTACATTGGTCATAAATGCTATTTTTTTTCCCTTTGTGCTACAGTTGAAAAAAATATCCTGATGTAATTTTCATAAAATATTTAGGCAAAAAAAAAAAAAATGAGCATGACTCCATACTTCGGAATAATTTGAAGTGCTTTGTTTCCTATAAAACATGGTATAACATGAAGAACAGAGATAATTAACAAGAAGCAGAAAAAAACCTAAATTATCCTGCTGAGGAAGAGAAGTATCTATAGTGCGGCTCATACAAAATAACTGATAATAAAGTGAACAAGCACCATGTAAAATTTTGTTGCAAAAAATGCACCATAATGACGAAAATACTTTATTCTCAGATATACAGTGCCATACAAAAGGAACAAGAGGAAGAAATGAATTGCGAAAGCTAACCAAATATTCACTGAAAATATTACTTTGTTGAATAAAACTCTAATTACTGACATTAAAGAACAGTATGTTACTTACATTTTTATATTCAGTTAGCTGTGCAGTTCAATTTATATTTGGCTATAGCTTTGTATTTAGCTACGTTCAGGTAGCTTCTCAGTGTCACGTTTTAGCTCCTGTCATGTTTTTCATGTTTTTGGTACATTATAGTCACTTGGAGGTATTTATAATAGTTTTTTTTTTTTTCTGTGTCATTCAGTGTTTATCTTTTGTGCTCTTATTGTGACAATCTCTCTCTTAGTTTTGACTTCCGGGTTGTTGACCTCTGCGTCCACGTCTCTCACTAGGGATTGGTACTGATAAGATTTTATCGATATCGATGCCATTATCGACTCTGCTTATCGATCCGATTCCTTATCGATTCCCTTATCTATACCTCTTGTGAATTTTCTGTGTACTAAAAGTAGGCTTTACAGGTTTTCTATGTCAAACACATTTTATTGAGTCCTAAAGTAAATAAATATGGAAGTGGTCACTGGATCCTTGATCTCTGGACATAAATAAGCATTTCCTTTCAGACATTAATGGCACAAATGTCACTCCATACCTCTGAGCTGAGCTCAGCCGGCTGCGCTGCACGTCAACATCAATGTCATTCATGAGGGCCCCTTCACACATAGTGCGAATACGTACAACTCAGGGTGACTCACAGTGGTAAAGCTCGTATGAACACACCACAAAACATCGTGCCAACAGGCAGGTGTGCACGATGGTGTCTTTGAGCAGGAACACAGTGCGAGCAGCTGCAGCTGCTTGCACTATATCACTGGGTTGATATAAATAAGACATAAAAAAGGACGCAATACAGAACCCTGTGGTTAAATAACCCTGGTTAAAAAAAATGACACTCATGGGATTTGAACACACTGATGCTGATTACCAGACAGAAACTTTACCACTGCACTACAATCACTGTCTTGTAACAGGAGCGTGAAATGGCTAAAATCAACAAGCAGATAAACGCGAGTAAATGCTTTCAACCGCTGGTGTGTGCAAATACTTGTAGCAACAGTTGTACGAGGCAGCTACGATTTTACGTTTTGCACACTATTCCTGGTTTTTGCGCACTTTATGCACAAATCGACCGAATTCGCACTATGTATGAAGGAGCCCTAAAGAACACAGGACATCTCATTTTGGGAGGAAAAAAGTTTTAGTCTGTTGTATTTTGGTGTCTGTGTTACAATGTTTGGAAAGGTGTCATTTGATTTGAACCACATGCATGGACGTGTTGGCGGGGGAGAGGGTGAGAGCGCGCGACACACGCACACGTGTTGTGGGGGGAGCCAACACTCAGCATGTCACACGGCATGTCACATGTGCACTCAGCAACTCCACACTTGTGGGGGCACTTAGACAAATTTCACATCCAGCTCGACAGTGATTGTCTGCTGACTGTTTTCGTGATGATAGTGCGAATGGCCATACATTTTCTAAATGTGAAACAAGTGGTGTTAGATGTTCATGTGTGTCAGCTGGAATTTGGCCGACACCTGCCGCGACATGGTTCGATGGGCTTGCACGGTGCACACTCTGTCTCTCAGCTGCTGGTGTGTGTAAATAATTGTAGCAACAGGTGTACGAGGCATTCGAGGCAGCTACGAATTTACACATTTTGCATGATTCCTACTTCGTGCGCACTTTGACCAAATTCGCACTATGTGTGAAGGGGTCCTAAGCAAAAAGACTATTGATGTTGGTGGATCAAATCATTTCTTGACGATTCTCGAAAAGAACCGGTTCTTGATACCAATCCCTATCTCCCACTGGTCTGTATATACCACTTGATAGCTCATTAGCCCACACAAGCCATACAAAGTGTTGAAGCAAAATGTTGGCCATCTTACCACTCACAAGTTATGTGGACCACACATAGACGGCGATTAGAACGTCAGCAATTTTGAGTAATAATTGAGCTGATTCTCTTATTTCCTTTTTTGTTCTCCAATTAATGTAACCTTCATCCCTCCTAATCTGTGTCTACCATGATAAGCTATTTGATTTATTTCCTTTGGCACATTCTCCCCTTCTATTTTCAATTATTCATATCTCACTGGGACAATGATCTTTGGCTTTTCACTTCAGGTGAATCTGCCCTATGATTGGATTTTGGAAAACGGTGTGAATGTGAACCAATTCCGATTGGACACTCACATTGCGCACGTCATCACACAGCTTCTATGAGGAGTACAAAGATGACCGATGGCTGGCTCGAAAGTCCGCGGAGTTAACTTTTCAGCAAAAAAAGTATGTTTCTATCTCATATCATGAAAAAGTTATTTATAATTTAGTAAAGCTTGGTCAATCCAGGAAGTATTCAACATTTGACATTTCCTGTTTCACTGTGGACTCAAAATTTGGCACTTCTGTATGGGACTCCCTATACCATGAGCAAGCTTTGCGCTGCTTCATGTTGCTTCGCTCATATTATCTATACCTATATGCTGGAATAAGGGATAGAACTCTTCAAATTATTGTTCATTATTTCCATTTCAATCAATGCGATTTGCGCTGTTTATAGCTGCACATGAAGGCATTTTTGGCAAAATCACAAAGAATAAAATTGTGTACACCTGGTTAAACATCAGTAGAAAAGATCGTTATGGAGCAGTACATGTGAGTGGTAATATGGTGGCTGATGTGTTTCAAAAATATTGGCCAATGAGCTATCGAGTGTTATATACAAATCAGTATTGTCTCTGTGCTTCCAGGTACAACCCCAATTCCAATGAAGTTGGGACGTTGTGTAAAATGTAAATAATAAGAGAATACAATGATTTGAAAATCCTCTTCAACCTATATTCAATTGAATACAGCACAAAGACAAGATATTTAATGTTCAAACTGATAGACTTTGTTGTTTTTATGTAAATATTTGCTCTTTTTTTTAAATGGATGCCTGCAACACATTTCAAAAAAGTTGGGACAGGGCAACAAAAGACTGGGAAAGCTGATGAATGCTCAAAGAACACCTAATTGGAAACAGGTGAGTGTCATGATTGGGTATAAAAGGAGCATTCCCAAAAGTCTCAGCTGTTCAGAAGCAAAGATGGAGCGAGGATCACCACTTTGTGAACAACTGCGTGAAAAAAAGTCCAACAGTTTAAGAACAATGTTTCTCAATGTTCAATTGCAAGGAATTTAGGGATTCCATCATCTACAATCCATAATATAATCAGAAGATTCAGAGAATCTGGGGAACTTTATACACGTAAGCGGTAAGGCCGAAAACCAACATTGAATGCCCGTGACCTTCGATCCCTCAGGCGGCACTGCATTAAAAACCAACATCATTGTGTAAAGGATCTTACCGCATGGGCTCAGGAACACTTTAGAAAACCATTGTCAGTTAACACAGTTCGTCGCTACATCAACAAGTGCAAGATAAAACTCCACCATGCAAAGCGAAAGCCATACAACAACAACATCCAGAAATGCCGCCGCCTTCTCTGGGCCTGAGCTCTTTTGAAATGGGCAGACGCAAGGTGGAAAAGTGTGCTGTGGTCTGATGAGTCCACGTTTCAGATTGTTTTTGGAAATCATGTACTTTGTGTCCTCCGGACAAAAGAGGAAAAAGACCATCCAGACTGTTACCAGCGCAAAAGCCAGCATCAGTGATGGTATGGGGGTGTGTTAGTGCCCATGGCATGGGCAACTTACACATCTGTGATGGCACCATCAATGCTGAAAGGTACATCCAGGTTTTGGAGCAACACATGCTGCCATCCAAGCAAATTCTTTTCAGGGACGTCCCTGTTTTATTTCAGCAAGACTTTTTTTGGGGGGGGCGACCCCGCCCCCTGTGATAAACTCATCACCCCCTTAATATTTTTTTCTGGTGCCAGGTCTGGTCATACATCAAGCAGGAATGGGAAAGAATTCCACCTGCAAAGCTTCAATAATTGGTGTCCTCAGCTCCCAAACGCTTACTGAGTGTTGTTAGAAGGAAAGGTGATGTAACACAATGGTAAACATACCACTGTACCAGCTTTTTTGAAACATGTTGCAGGCATCCATTTCAAAATGAGCAAATATTTGCACAAAAACAATAAAATTTATCAGTTTGAACATTAAATATTTCGTCTTTTTGGTGTGTTCAATTGAATATAGGTTGAAGAGGGTTTGCAAATCATTGTATTCTGTTTTTATTTACATTTTACACAACGTCCCAACTTCATTGGAATTGGGGTTGTATAATTCTTTTGCTTACACTGACATCACATAGCAACAATTCTATGCACAATGCATGTGCCATAAGGAAAAAAGGCTGCAACAACAACTGGATTTGTCATGGGAACTCTTGTGCTCTGAAAGAAATAAACAACCTTAATGTTAAAATTTACAGGCCTCTAATGCAGTGCTGAGCAGGTGAGTGGTGGCCACATTATTTATGGAGTCACTGGGTTAATGTCATGGATGTACAGTAGTGTTCAGGATAATAGTAGTGCTATGTGACTAAAAAGATAAATCCAGGTTTTGAGTATATTTCTTATTTTTACATGGGAAACAAGGTACCAGTAGATTCAGTAGATTCTCACAAATCCAACAAGACCAAGCATTCATGATATGCACACTCTTAAGGCTATGAAATTGGGCTATTAGTAAAAAAAAAGTAGAAAAGGGGGTGTTCACAATAATAGTAGCATCTGCTGTTGACGCTACAAACAAAACTATTATGTTCAAACTGCTTTTTTAGCAATCCTGTGAATCACTAAACTAGTATTTAGTTGTATAACCACAGTTTTTCATGATTTCTTCACATCTGCGAGGCATTCATTTTGTTGGTTTGGAACCAAGATTTTGCTCGTTTACTAGTGTGCTTGGGGTCATTGTCTTGTTGAAACACCCATTTCAAGGGCATGTCCTCTTCAGCATAAGGCAACATGACCTCTTCAAGTATTTTGACATATCCAAACTGATCCATGATACCTGGTATGCGATATATAGGCCCAACACCATAGTAGGAGAAACATGCCCATATCATGATGCTTGCACCACCATGCTTCACTGTCTTCTCTGTGAACTGTGGCTTGAATTCAGAGTTTGGGGGTCGTCTCACAAACTGTCTGCGGCCCTTGGACCCAAAAAGAATAATTTTACTCTCATCAGTCCACAAAATATTCCTCCATTTCTCTTTAGACCAGTTGATGTGTTCTTTGGCAAATTGTAATCTCTTCTGCACATGTCTTTTATTTAACAGAGGGACTTTGCGGGGGATTCTTGCAAATAAATTAGCTTCACACAGGCGTCTTCTGTCACAGCACTTACAGGTAACTCCAGACTGTCTTTGATCATCCTGGAGCTGATCAATGGGTGAGCCTTTGCCATTCTGGTTATTCTTCTATCCATTTTGATGGTTGTTTTCCGTTTTCTTCCACGCGTCTCTGATTTTTTTTGTTGTTTTTTTTTTTGTCCATTTTAAAGCATTGGAGATCATTGTAGATGAACAGCCAATAATTTTTTGCACCTGCGTATAAGTTTTCCCCTCTCCAATCAACTTTTTAATCAAACTACGCTGTTCTTCTGATCAATGTCTTGAATGTCCCATTTTCCTCAGGCTTTCAAAGAGAAAAACATGTTCAACAGGTGCTGGCTTCATCCTTACATAGGGGACACCTGATTCACACCTGTTTGTTCCACAAAATTGACAAACTCACTGACTGAATGCCACACTACTATTATTGTGAACACCCCCTTTTCTACTTTTTTTTTACTAATAGCCCAATTTCATAGCCTTAAGAGTGTGCATATCATGAATGCTTGGTCTTGTTGGATTTGTGAGAATCTACTGAATCTACTGGTACCTTGTTTCCCATGTAACAATAAGAAATATACTCAAAACCTGGATTAATCTTTTTAGTCACATAGCACTACTATTATTCTGAACACTACTGTAGCAATAGTATGAATGTTTGTTTGTGGTCTGGTGTCCTGTGGTCTGACATTATGATTAAATCCAGGGATGTTCCGATTGGAACTGTCCCAATTAAGGAGTTTTTTGAGTAACTGGTGTCAGATAAATTAAATAAGATTTACTAAATCACTTTCTACTTTAACATATCAATTTGACAGCAGGTTTTACTCATCAAAATGTTGTCTGCTAGACATCCATCTTGAATTCAAGTCCTCTATTGGTTATTCATGAAAAGGTGTTCATTTGGTTCTCTGCTGGATTTTTTTTTTTTTTTTTACACAAATGATGCTGGCTTACTTGTTTGGTAAAACTTTGTTATATTCAAAAATACATTGCAGTCCAATCAGTAATATGTTGTCCATTCGGCTGCTCCTGTTTTTTTGTCCTGGGTCGCCACAGTGGATACAGCCAGATCCGCACTGGCATTTGGCACAAGTTTTACGCCAGATGCCCTTCCTGATGCAACTCCAGTGTAACCTAGAGCAACACACCCAGCCACTGGTATTCCAAAGAGGACTCCCGTCCAAGCACTAACCAGGTCCCACACCGCTTAGCTTCTGAGATTTGACAGGATCAAGCTCACACAGAACAGATCGGCTGCCAATCCAATCAGTAATATAATCGATCTAACGATCAAATTTGTAATCTTAATTATATGCAATTAATACAAACAAATCCACTATCATTTTTAATAAATGTCTGAGCCTGTAACATTAGACCTTACAGTATCTTGGGATTGTCCTCTGTTATCAGGGAAAATAAAGAAACTTGACTTTGCGTGGTGTATGGGACATACCCACCAAGGCCAGCATGAATAACAGAAACTGTCATCCAGTAAATTAAGTCAGATGATCAAGAATGTAGGGCAGCACGGTGGCTTAGTGGTTAGCACTGTTGCCTCTTAGCAAGAAGGTCATGGGATTGATTCCCATTTGGGCTTTCTGTGTGGAGTATACATGTTCTCCCCGATTTTGCGTGGGTTGCCTCTGGGTGCTCCGGCTTCGTCCCACATCCAAAGACATGCAGGTTAGGTGGACTGGGAACTTTAAATTGACCATAGGTGTGCGTGCTTTGTCTTTGTGTTTGTCTACATGTGACTCTGCTGTCCAGGGTGTATCCCGCCTCACGCCGTATGGCTGCTGAGATAGGTTCTAACTCCTGTGACCCCTGATTGGAGTAAGCAGTTGAAGATGAGTGAGTGAGTGATCAAGAATGTATTTCTGTAAAAGGCAAGCACTACTGCATATACTAGTAACAATGGGAATGTTTTAAGATTCACCTATTCTGCACATTAGTGGGAAAAGCCCAAACATTTTAGAAAATTTGAAAATTTTCTTCTTTCTTGTTCCCAAGTCCAAAATATATATATATATATATATATATATTCAATCTCATGATGAAAACCTGTTTTGATAATTCATATCATATTTTGTTAATAAAAAATTTTCAGCATATTCCCATTTTAGCAATATTTCACTTTCTAATATGAAATCATCCTAAATATCATTAATGAAAATACACTACAATGCACAAAAATCCCAAATTAAAAAGTTGTTAATACCCAAAATTGCAGTGTATACTCTGGTGTAATTTATATATGTTAATTTTTTTCTCTTCAAGAGGGAATGTTTTGACAGGTGAAAATTATAGTCCAGTGTGATTTATACTCCAGAGTGTACTGTAGTTTTATATTTAGTTAGCTGTAATTTCAAAGAGTGTTTCATTGTGTTACTTCTATATTTGATTACTTTTATATTAAGTTTAAGCTCAGCTAGCCTTTCAGTTAGTTTGAGCTTTCATGAGCTTTATATATGGTTAGCTCCATATTTAGTTAGCATTTAGTTTGGTGTCATTTCAGGGAGTCGTTTTTTCTCTTACTTCTATATGAGGTTAAGTTCAGTTAGTTTTTGTGTTAATATATTCACTGAAGTTTATTTTCAGTTCGCTTCATATTTAGAGAACGTTTTAGTCTTATATAGGCCCAGAGGGCCATCAGGCTGGTATCTCTAAATTCATTTAAGTAACATTTATATTCACCTGACAAGTCAGTCCTGTGGTCAGCCTTGGGTTGACAAAAGATCCATGACCAGTAAACATGTAATTTGGTAAGAAGAGTTCCTGGTCAGGTAGTTATGACTAATCTGGCACCTCGGGTTGGTTCTTTGAGTAAGGAGAATAGTGGAACCTACAAAAACCACTAAAAACTAATAGCATAAAGAGTAGGTAAGTTCCATGTAGGCCTGTTGGTACGTATACCCAGATTATGGTAAAATGGTAAATGGACTGCATTTATATAGCACGTTTCCATCTGCATCAGATGCTCAAAGTGCTTTACAATAATGCCTCACATTCACCCCAATGTCAGGGTGCTGCCATACAAGGCACTCACTACACACCAGGAGCAACTACAGGATTAAGGACCTTGTACAAGGGCCCTTAGTGATTTTCCAATCAGGCTGGGATTTGAACCAAGGATCCTCTGGTCTCAAGCCCAATGTTTAACCACTAGACCATAATATAATTTATAATGTAAAGCAAATAAAAGTCTACCACTCCCCCTGGATTGGACAACAGTCTAATGCAGGTTATTTCCTCAGTCAAGCCCAGTACCCATTTACTTGTTGGATGAGCTGAGACAATGGAGATGGAGCGTACTGTTCAAGACAGGCAGTTTGACTGTGAATTAAACGCAGGTCAATATATTGGTAGCTTAAATCCTCATCCCACCGACCTACCTACTCTACACAAAGTGGTAACGGCAGGCCACACAGTCCCACACTGTACTGCCAGGTATGGACAATATGGCATAAAACCTCCACAATATGGGGGGTCTACTGTAAATATCAGGAGGACCAGCATTCTTCTTTTTATATTATGCTTAAGCTACAAAGACGTATAACACAACCTCAGTTTTTTTAATAATGTAACTGCACCCAGAGCACACACAGAAACACACACACTTCAGCAGAAGTAGTTGATGAAAATAAAGCTCATTCTCAACATTTAATTAATTTGCAGTTTTAGGCCACAGCAACTGAAAACCATCCGCAAACACACGTAGGCTGCTGAACAGTTGAGCCAAGAATTTCACTTTGCTGTTAAATTTTATTATTTTCTATTTACTGCAAGTGTAAAATCATTAGAGAAATATTCTCAAATGTATCCCCAATTGTAGCCTTTAATAAATATCACATTCATTAAGACCTTTAAATGTGATCTAGGCAGAATCTAAAGTGCAGGTGAGATATGAAGCTCAACAGGGGCTCCTGAAAACTATATTAAAGGGCCGGCCATATTATACACTTTTCCTTCTATCTAATAGGCAACTAGGTGGCATAAATCAGACATTAAAAGTTGTAGGGAAAAATATCCCATAAACAGAGAGACCAATGCATTCTTAAGGCCATTTTTATCAACAACCTTTGTTGTGCCTTTTCTTTGAAATGGGAAGCAGCTGTTGGACAACAATTAGGAGTTCATATTTGGACTTCAGTAACATACGAGGTCTGTTAGAAAAGTATCCGACCTTTTTACTTTTTTCAAAAACCTGATGGATTTGAATCACTTGTGCTTGCGTGAGCCAACCTTGAACCTTCGTGCGCATGCGTGAATTTTTTCACACCTGTCGATTGCATCATTTGCTGGTAAGCAGCCTTTGTGTGAGGATAGGTGGAGTCTCTCGGCGGATTTTCATTGCAAGGAAAATGGTGGAACAACTGGAGCAGCGCGACTGCATCAAATTTTGCCAGAAACTGGGCAACAGCCAGGTGGAAACCATTCGGATTACTCAGACGGCTTTCGGTGACAATGCTATGACCATCACACAGATTAAGGAGCAGTACAACTGGTTTAAAGACAGTTGCACAACGGTGGACAGCGAGCCACGCTCCGGGCGGCCATCAACATGCTGAAACGACCAGATCATTTCCAAAGTGAATGCTGTGGTGATGCGGGACCGTCGTGTGACTATCCGAGAAATTGCGGAAGAGGTGGACATAAGCACTTTTTCGGCACATTCCACTGTGACAGAAGATTTGGCCATGAAAAGAGTTGCGGCGAAATTCATGCCGATGACTTCGGCATGAAGCTGCTGACGGAGCAAAAGCGCCTTCGTGTTGAAGCCTCACAGGACATGTTGTTGACATGCTCACCTCTTCCACCTTTCGGAAGATTCAGACGGCTTTCGGTGGCTTTTCAGTCGTGTGACTATCCAAGAAATTGTGGAATCTTCCGACTGGAGATCTATTGGAGAATCGCTAGGTCACCGAAAGCCGCCTGAATATTCTGAATGGTTTCCACCTGGCTGTCGCCCAGTTTCTGGCAAAATTTGATGCAGTCGCGCTGCTCCAGTTGTTCCATCTTTTTCCTTGGAATGAAAAAACGCAGATCGCACGACATACACGTCACACAAAAGCTGCTTACCAGGAAATGACGCAATCGACAGCCGTGAAAAAATTCACGCATGCGCACGAAGGTTCAAGGTTGGCTCATGCAAGCACACGTGATTCAAATCCATCAGGTTTTTGAAAAAAATAAAAAGGTCGGATACTTTTCTAACAGACCTCGTACATCTAGAGCTTAAATTAACTGCCAACCATTTCGACAGTTGATTAATCGCTTTGAGTCTTTTTTTAATGTCCAACATCGCTGATTTCAGCTTCTTAAATGTGAAATGTATATTACCCAACCATTAGACAAATACATTTTTATATACCATTTCACCTTTGAATCACTGAGAACAATATTTTTCAATCACACTGCTATTCTAACACACTTCACCAAAGCATCCCAAAATAGATCAAAATTTTATGACCATGGCTGACAATGCAAAAACGCTAAATCTTACCAAGTATGTTTGTCAAATGTCTAATCAAAATACGTAAACGACAGTTAATGTAAGACACAATCACTTAACAAGTAAAATTCAACAAAGCTATGCAGACTTGCTTTTACTAGCTGTTTTGACTTACCACAAGACTTTTAATCTGTTGTGTTACAGTAATACCTAGTCAAATAAAGCTCAAAATGAGTTTTCTCTGCTAATTTCAAGACCATATTTGAAGAAATCTTAAAAAGTGAATTTTTACTTTTTTATTTTTTTACAAATTATTTTTATGTTTTGAAAAAAATCTATCAATGAAGAAGTGAAAATACACTTGTTAATATTTCTTGAAATAAGATAACTCATTTTGCGGAAGTGTTACATGGTCCATAAATAACCTAGCAGTTTAAATGTCATTGTGAGTCAAATTTTTTATTTCATCTCAGGCATGACTCAAAAGAAGATCCTTTCATGATTCTTTCACTTTACAAAATATTTAGAATGCATCATCTAAAAACAAGTAACTATATCTTACTGAAATTCTACTTGTTCAGTCAGTGTGCCTTTTATTAACTGTACTTTAGATATTTTGATGAGAAATTTGACAAATGTATTTGGTAAGATTTTGAGTTTTTGCAGTGCAATCATAATTTGTCTTGGATTTATACACTTCTATACATCAAACACCAAAACCACAAGTAAAGAACAGTCCAACAACATGTTTTTGCAGGACAGCTTGTTCAGCCACATCACTGTCTGTCAAAAATCCACCCACCACCGCCACCCGTTATTCAAAGCAGATCTGTTCATGATCATAATCTACCTTTCATTTGTTTTTCCAACAAAACCAATAAAAATGTGCATGAAGCCTGTTGATATCAATAAATGCTGTGCACAAGTTTAATGAGCTTCCATACAATGTGAATGTAAACAACAACTCAGTTAAATCCATTAAAACTACACGGATACTTCAGAAAATGAAGAAAAACACACACTGCTGGCATGTCACTCTGCCTTTGTTGGAGAGCATTTGACACCCCCCCCCCCAAAAAAAACACTATCCAGTTACTCATATGATGGTCTCCAAAAGACATTTAACCCCAAAAGCAGATCACACTAAATTCAAGCGTTATCATTTAGGAACAAGTGTCCATATAACTGCCTCTCTAAAGCTACTACACATACTAAGGACGTTTTACCTCTCCAAAAAGGTCCGCAGACATGTCCGCAAACCTCCACGGGACTTCTTCCACATCTCGTCACAGAGAGGTTAATTATACTTGGCAAAAGAATACGTGATACTAATTGCAGATCAGAATCCTGACACCACACATACAGGCATTAAAGCATACAAGGAAGCAGAATCTTCATGGGTGAACGGTGTAGCACCTTTACAGTTAAAAGAAAACAAAGTGTCTCCTGATTTACTGTCCTTGAGAGATAAACCAGAACAAAGACGCTTTGTGCTGATGGAAGGACAGCGTGGGACCTCTGCTAATGAGCGTGCCGTTCTAAGACTGCAGAGAACACGACCGCTGAATGCGTTGAGATAAAAGTGTATCGTATGTATGTCACTGCAGAGATCAATTAAATCTCACTGTAGCAAACACAGTGTGTGGAAACATGTTCAGACAACAAGAATCAGCATCATGCGGAAAACTATGGGGCAGTGATGAATGAATTCACACACATACACTAATTTTTTGTGGTGTAAAAGTTTTCGGCATGATTTAAAAAGAATGACTCATGAACCAAAGGTGCTCCAAAAAAGAAAAAGAAAAAGGAATGCTTCTAAATAACCCATAAAGTAAAATTAATGAATAAATAAAAAAATGTAATTTCATTCTTTTGGGTGACTTGCCCTGTAGTACTCAGTATTCATGAATTATTATCCTGTAGGTTGTGGACTTATACACTGGGCCACATATGTTTTGTATTTAATTTTATTTCCCGAGGTCTTTTTCTTTTTTCTTTCTTTAATATTACAACCACTACAAAAACAGACAAAATTCAATGCAACAGTTTTGAAATAATGTTTTCTTCATTTTTTTTTTTTTTTTAACTATACTACCAGTTAACAAAATGAATAATGCACAGCAAAAAGTAGCGACAGAGAAGATGCAGTTAGCATACAATTACTTATGAGGAGGTCATATTCACCAATTGTTCAATCGAGCAGTTAATCAAGCTTCTTTCGTCAAGCTTATAGGGAGGTGGTGGCATAATGGTTTGCATGTTGGACTGGAATGCCGCCGATCTTGCTTTGCTTCTTGATCTGAGCCAAGCTCCCAACTGGCACTTTGAACGGGTGTCCTGGGGAGGAGGAGAGACATGTGCCATGGGCCCCTCTGACAATAAGCTAAGTGCTTTTGTTGGCTACCCACATTAAATAAGTACTTCTTCTTGTCACATCTTAAAAATATAACACAATGCTAAAATACCCTCGGCCGTATGAGCATTGTCTTCTTTATAATTTGCAGTTGTTTAATTGGTATCCCAGTGCAAATGTTATATATATACTTAATTATTATGTACAGTTTGTACATGTTCAATCAAGCCCCTCTATTTTGTGATGTGATAATTTCACAAGGACCACAATGGAAATAAGCGTTTATGCTTTATTGTGTTATCATTCACATTCACCTCTGTATATTGATGTTGCAGAATAAACTCAATCAAGCATAAACAATATTTTATTTCCGTTTGAACACCGTCTGCAGGAAGGCGTGCATGTGCACATACAAGAGCGAAAGTTAGCTTTGCATTAGCGGACGTTGGCATGCATGCTGACGTCTGTGAGATGTCTTGTAAATCGCCCCAGACATGTTATTAGGTTACAATAACAGCATTTTCAGTTTTAGAAGTGTTTATCTGTCAGAAGCGTTTTCCATAATATATGAGAATGATGTTATATTTACACACAAATGAAACTGAGTTAGCAGCTAGCTAGACCAGCCAGTGACGTCACCACGCTAACATCCATGAAATGCCCTGTTAATCACTCCAGAGGTGTTATCAGGTTCCAAAAACAGTGTTTTCAGTTTTAGAAGTGTTTATTTCTCACTAGCTTGACATGTTATATGAGAAACGTGTTATACTATTTACCCATAAATAAAGCGGTTTTGGAGCACCAGAGAGAGCAGTCACTGACCTCACAGTGCTGCTCTACTCTGATTGGCCGTAACACTCACCTCTCAAAAAAAAAAAAAGCAATGGATTTGCTTCATTCAGAGCATAAAAATAGGAACACAATGTGACTTTTTAACCTCTTAAAATACCTCTTAAAATAGGTCAAGGTTAGCCATCTTTGAACTTGTCCCAGGTCTGTGTCCCAAGAATGTTCCCTGTGAATTTGAAGACTGGCAGCAATAGGACTGGACTTATGCTGAGCACAGACAGACAGACAAATGGACAGATGCAAAGCCTTTGCAATACCTGATGGCCATATTTGATGGCCTTGGATAAAAACCACCCTGAGTCATAGTATGAAGTCGTCATTCCCAGATTTCACGAAATATGTACAATTAGGACGTTGACCTGTGGGGAACCACAGGTTCTAGATGTGGTAATTTGTACTATCTATGGAGGACTGTTGTGAAAGTGTAGGTACACGGACCCACAACAGGGGGCGCAATGAACGGACAATAGAGAAAGGTGAATAACAAGTTTTACTGTTGTGAACAGGGCACAACCAATACAACAATTAATACTTTAGAGTTGTAAGTCGAAATCTGCTGGTGTTGTGTGGGCAGGCTCGAAGGTAGGAGACGTCCGTCCCAGTCGAACCGGAACCACCCAGATTTCCTCTGCCACCGAAAACCAGGAGTACTGGAACCGCCAAGTCCCGAATTCCCAGGTGGCCACTGCCTTCGCTCGTCGGATCCGGTACTGCTGGCGGGAAAGAGCACAAACACACAGGTATGGATGCGACAGCACCCAGTAGACGGAGAGGGGAGAAGCCGCCTCCACCTCTTGTAATAATGAAGCAGGAAGGTGAGTACTTATCCAAGCAAGGTGCTTTCTGTAATCAGCTGTCCTTAATCTCAAGGCGATATCTCGGCACTGAGGTGGAGACGCTGTCCTGCTGATATACTCCGTCCTGAGTGCAGTCAGCTGTGTCTAGTAATGGGTGACAGCTGTCATCCTGACAGCCTTCATCGGCGGCAGCGCCCTCTGGTGCCTGGAGCCCGCACTCCAGGCAGGGCGCCCTCTGGTGGTGGTGGGCCAGCAGTACCTCCTCTTCAGCGGCCCACACAACAGGACCCCCCCCTCAACGGGCGCCTCCTGGCGCACGGCCGGGCTTGTCCGGATGGCGTCGGTAGAAGTCGGCCAGGAGGGCCGGGTCCAGGATGAAGCCCTTCTTCACCCAGGAGCGCTCCTCGGGGCCGTACCCCTCCCAGTCCACCAGGTACTGAAAACCCCGGCCCATTCGACGGACATCGAGGAGCCGGCGCACGGTCCAAGCCGGTTCCCCGTCGATGATCCGGGCAGGAGGTGGTGCCGGACCCGGGGTGCAGAGGGGTGAGGTGTGATGGGGCTTTATCCGGGAGACGTGGAATACTGGGTGTATCCGCAGTGAGGCCGGAAGCTGAAGCCTCACTGCGGCGGGATTGATGACTTTGACAACCTTGAAGGGACCGATGTACCGTTCTTGGAGCTTGGGGGAGTCCACTTGAAGGGGAATGTCCTTGGTGGACAACCACACTGCCTGCCCAGGACGGTACGTGGGGGCCGGGGCCCGCCGCCGGTCTGCATGTTTCTTCGCCCTCGTCCGGGCCTTCAACAAAGCAGAGCGGGCAGCACGCCACACCCGACGGCACTTCCGTAGGTGGGCCTGGACCGAGGGCACACCGACCTCTCCCTCGACCACCGGAAACAAGGGGGGCTGATACCCCAAGCACACCTCAAACGGGGAGAGGCCGGTGGCTGATGACACTTGGCTGTTGTGGGCGTACTCGATCCAGGCCAGGTGGGTACTCCAGGCCGTCGGGTGCGCGGCTGTCACACAGCGTAGTGTCTGCTCCAGTTCTTGGTTGGCCCGCTCTGCTTGCCCGTTGGTCTGGGGGTGGTACCCGGACGAAAGGCTGACCGAGGCCCCCAGTTCCCGGCAGAAGCTCCTCCAGACATGTGAGGTGAACTGGGGACCGCGATCGGAGACGATGTCTGATGGTATGCCATGCAGACGGACGACGTGGTGGACCAGGAGGTCCGCTGTCTCCTGGGCCGTAGGGAGCTTCGGGAGGGCCACGAAGTGGGCCGCCTTGGAGAAACGGTCCACTATCGTGAAGACGACGGTGTTTCCCTGGGACGGCGGGAGACCCGTGACGAAGTCCAGGCCGATATGGGACCAGGGGCGATGAGGCACGGGCAGTGGCTGTAGCTGCCCTGAGGTCTTCTGATGATTGGCCTTGCCCCTGGCACAGGTGGTACAAGCCTGGACGTAGTCCCGGACGTCGGTCTCCAGGGATGCCCACCAGAAGCGTTGCCGGACGACTGCCACGGTCCTTCGCACCCCTGGGTGACAGGAGAGCTTAGAACCGTGACAGAAGTCTAGGACTGCGGCCCTGGCCTCTGGTGGGACGTATAATCTGTTCTTTGGTCCGTTTCCGGGGTCCGGGACACGGGTCAGGGCCTCCCGGACGGTCTTCTCCACGTCCCAGGTGAGGGCGGCCACGATAGCGGACTCCGGGATGATGGGATCCGGGGGATCCGACGGTTCCGTTTTGACCTCATCTTCGTGCACCCGGGACAATGCATCCGATCTCTGGTTCTTGGTCCCGGGGCGGTAGGTAATCCGGAAGTCAAAACGGCCAAAGAACAGTGACCAGCGGGCTTGCCTGGGGTTCAGACGCTTAGCGGTCCTGATGTACTCCAGGTTCCGATGGTCAGTGAAAACCGTGAATGGCACGGCTGTTCCCTCCAACAGATGTCTCCACTCTTCGAGGGCCTCTTTCACAGCAAGGAGTTCCCGATTGCCGACGTCATAGTTCCGTTCAGCGGGGGTCAACCTGCGGGAAAAATAGGCACACGGGTGAAGGACCTTATCGGTCTTCCCGCTCTGGGAGAGCACCGCTCCTATCCCTGAGTCCGAGGCATCCACTTCAACCACTAACTGGCGGCTAGGATCGGGCTGCACCAGAACTGGTGCAGACGAGAAGCGCCGTTTCAACTCCTTGAACGCGGCCTCGCACCGGTCCGACCAGGTGAAGGGGACTTTTGGAGAGGTCAGGGCTGTCAGGGGGCTAACTACCTGACTGTAGCCCTTGATGAACCTCCTGTAGAAATTAGCAAAGCCGAGGAACTGTTGCAGCTTCCTACGGCTTGTGGGTTGGGGCCAGTCTCTCACCGCCGCAACCTTGGCCGGGTCCGGGGCGACGGAGTTAGAGGAGATGATAAACCCCAGGAAGGACAAAGAAGTGCGGTGGAACTCACACTTCTCGCCCTTCACAAACAGACGGTTCTCCAACAACCGCTGTAGGACCTGACGTACATGCTTGACATGGGTCTCAGGATCCGGAGAAAAGATGAGTATATCGTCTAGATATACGAAGACGAACCGGTGCAGGAAGTCCCGCAAGACATCGTTTACCAACGCTTGGAAGGTCGCGGGAGCATTAGTGAGACCGAACGGCATGACCAGGTACTCAAAATGACCTAAGGGGGTGTTAAATGCCGTCTTCCATTCGTCTCCCTTCCGAATCCGAACCAAATGGTACGCGTTCCTAAGATCCAGCTTGGTGAAGATTCTGGCTCCATGCAAGGGGGTGAACACTGAATCCAACAAGGGCAACGGGTATCGGTTGCGAACCGTGATCTCATTCAACCCCCTGTAATCAATGCATGGACGAAGTCCGCCATCTTTTTTACCCACAAAAAAGAAACCAGCGCCCATCGGTGAGGTGGAATTCCGGATCAACCCGGCGGCTAATGAGTCCCGGATGTAGGTCTCCATTGATTCGCGTTCCGGCCGTGAGAGGTTGTACAGCCTACTGGACGGGAACTCACTGCCTGGAACCAAATCAATGGCACAATCGTACGGGCGGTGGGGAGGAAGCGTGAGAGCCAGATCCTTGCTGAACACGTCCGCAAGGTCATGGTACTCCGCTGGCACCGCCTTCAGATTGGGCGGGACTCGGACCTCCTCCTTAGCTTGGGAGCCGGGCGGAACCGAGGAACCGAGACACTCCCGATGGCAGGTTTCGCTCCACTGAACCACCACCCCGGACGGCCAATCAATCCGGGGATTGTGCTTAAGCATCCATGGAAATCCTAAAACCACACGGGAGGTGGCCTGAGTCACGAAGAACTCGATCACCTCCCGGTGGTTGCCTGACACCACCAGAGTTACTGGAGGTGTCTTGTGTGTGATTGGTGGGAGTAGGGAGCCATCTAGTGCTCGAACCTGCACAGGCGAGGTAAGAGCCACCAGAGGGAGCCCTATCTCCCTGGCCCATCTACTGTCTAGCAGATTCCCCTCAGAGCCCGTGTCCACCAGTGCTGGGGCCTTCAGGGTTGAATCCTCAAACAGGATCGTGACTGGGAGTCGTGTAGCAATGTGGGTATGTCCCACGTGAATGTTTTGGCCCACCCCTGGCCCAGTCTCTAAGGGCGGGCGTTTGGCGTTTGACCGCTCGGGGCAGTCTCTCACATGGTGCTCTATTGAACCACAAACAAGACACGCTCCGTGGGTCCATCTCCTTTGTGCATCTGGTGCCCTAAATGTTGCCCTACTCGTGTCCCTAGCTTCGTCAGTAGGGGGAGCTGTGACCCCACGGAGCGCAGGAACAGAGGAGCGTGGGGAGGGCGGAGCTCGATCGGACCCGGAAGGGAGAGGGACGACGCGTGCCTGGCCACGCCCTTCGCCTCGTTCCCGACGGCGTTCTTCTAACCGGTTGTCGAGTCGTATAACTAGATCGATGAGCCCATCTAAATCCCGCGGTTCGTCCTTAGCCACCAGGTGCTCTTTTAGGACCAGAGACAGTCCGTTTACAAAGGCAGCGCGGAGGGCAGTGCTATTCCAGCCGGATCTCGCCGCCGCGATGCGGAAGGCGACTGCATAGGCAGCTGCGCTCCGACGCCCCTGTCGTATGGACAGTAGTGCGGTTGAAGCGGACTCGCCTCGGTTGGGATGATCGAACACCGTTCTGAGCTCCCGTACAAACCCATCGTATGAATGAAGGAGCCGTGAGTTCTGCTCCCAGAGCGCTGTAGCCCACGCGCGTGCCTCCCCGCGAAGCAGGTTTATGACATAAGCTACTTTGCTAGCGTCAGTCGCGTACATCACGGGACGCTGTGCGAAGACGAGCGAACATTGCATCAAAAAATCCGCGCACGTCTCCACACAGCCTCCGTACGGTTCTGGAGGGCTTATGTAAGCTTCTGGGGACGGAGGAAGGGACCGTTGAACGACCAGTGGAACGTCACTCTCACACGCAGGGTCCTCGGGAGGGAGAGCCGCAGCGGCGCCCGGAGGGCGCGCTTCCACTTGTGCGGCGAGAGCCTCCACCCTGCGGTTTAGGAGAACGTGCTGCTCGGTCATGAAATCGATCCGAGTGGTGAAAGCGGTGAGGATCCGCTGCAACTCACCGACTACCCCTCCCGAAGCCGCCGCTGCGCCCTGTTCTTCCATTGGCCGTTCAACAGCCGGTTGACGCCCCTCGGGATCCATGACGCTGGCCGAGATATCCTGTTGTGAAAGTGTAGGTACACGGACCCACAACAGGGGGCGCAATGAACGGACAATAGAGAAAGGTGAATAACAAGTTTTACTGTTGTGAACAGGGCACAACCAATACAACAATTAATACTTTAGAGTTGTAAGTCGAAATCTGCTGGTGTTGTGTGGGCAGGCTCGAAGGTAGGAGACGTCCGTCCCAGTCGAACCGGAACCACCCAGATTTCCTCTGCCACCGAAAACCAGGAGTACTGGAACCGCCAAGTCCCGAATTCCCAGGTGGCCACTGCCTTCGCTCGTCGGATCCGGTACTGCTGGCGGGAAAGAGCACAAACACACAGGTATGGATGCGACAGCACCCAGTAGACGGAGAGGGGAGAAGCCGCCTCCACCTCTTGTAATAATGAAGCAGGAAGGTGAGTACTTATCCAAGCAAGGTGCTTTCTGTAATCAGCTGTCCTTAATCTCAAGGCGATATCTCGGCACTGAGGTGGAGACGCTGTCCTGCTGATATACTCCGTCCTGAGTGCAGTCAGCTGTGTCTAGTAATGGGTGACAGCTGTCATCCTGACAGCCTTCATCGGCGGCAGCGCCCTCTGGTGCCTGGAGCCCGCACTCCAGGCAGGGCGCCCTCTGGTGGTGGTGGGCCAGCAGTACCTCCTCTTCAGCGGCCCACACAACAGAGGACAGTTGACTTTTGAGGAAAATCTGTTTACATCTATGCTACATTATTTAAGTACTGACATACAAAAATTTCTTATTCGAAAATTTCTTTATCAAAGGTTTAATCTGTTTTCAGTTGTGTTCAATTTTCTAAAATTAATTTGTGTTGTCCAGTGGTGGGCACAGCTAACCAAAAAGTTAGCTTCGGTAACCATTAATCAGATAACTCAAAAGTTATCTTTTATGACGATAAACTGCTAAAAAGTTATCTTTATTACAGATAACTATTAGTGTTGATTTGGATGCGGCCACATCAGATTACACTATCGGCTTCTGATAAACCAGCTTCACTTTAAGCACCGCAGGGGCTGCTGGGTAACTTCAAGGATCACAAACATGAACAACACACGAAAAATGAATAAATAAAAAAACAAACACTGCCATCATCTTTCAAAAACACAGTATTAGAAGTCACAGTTTATCTCGGTATTAGATACGCCGTCATTTACGAGCTAAGAGCTGCTGCTTTTTTCGCATGCTTTGAACCCTGCAGCTTAAACAACCAAAATACATCCATTAATGCATTGAGTGGCAGAGTAAACTACACGTAGTAAATATAAATTCTTACCTGTTAGTTTCAGTGGGATTCATCTGCATAAATAATCCACATAAAGCGTCCTTTTTTAAATCCAAAACAGTGTCTAAACATGAAGAAAAGTCCCTCCCTTTGTACACACAGCTGCGCCGTGAGAGCTCCTCTCCCCCACAGAGTAAGTAAGTCCCTTCGGCTGCTCCCTTCTTTGCACTCGGGGTCGCCACAGCAAATCCAAGGTGGATCTGCATGTTGAATTGGCACAGGTTTTACGCCGGATGCTAACCCTAACCCTCACGCAACTCCACATTACATGGAGAAATGTGGCAGGGGTGGGATTTGAACCCGGAACCTTCTGCACTGAAACCAAGCGCATTAACCACTTGGCCACCACCCCTGCCCTCTCCCCCACCGAGTCTTGTGATTAAATTACAGCCACAAAGAAATAAAATAAAATAATGTTAAAATTAGTCTGTTTTGTTTTTGTGTTGAGTGGACAAGTCACTGTAACGTCCAAAAAGAACATGAACTACACAACCCACAATGCTCCCTGCGTCGACCGGCCAATCATGTTTTGCGCCTGATAATGATGTCATCAGCAAGCGACAGGCAGCCAAAAAATGTTAGATTTTAGGGTTTACAAACGTTTTGCCTCGAAGCTTCATTTAACGTTGTATAGTACATATGCCAGGCCTGTGTGTGGCACTGTAACATCCCCAGAAAAAAAACAGAAGACTAGAGCATGTGCTAATCCATTTAGTCCAAAAACTACCGCTTTGCAATGCAACACAGAGTAAATTAAAGCCTTTTAGGAGAAAGGTGGTCCACGGTGATCATCTGAAATAGCTTACTGCATATTTAAAGCGAAGCAGTGTGTTTGTCTGTTTTAAAAAGACACAGTTTCATCCGCTGCCTGTTCTCCACGCTACATGGGGAGTGACTATTCATGCGGTGGCCATCTGCCGGGCGAGTCACAACTCCATCCTCGGATATCCTGACAAACAGTCTCTGAAAGAAGTCCACTCTTTCTTCTGTGTTTTGTCCAGACTCGCAATGAGTGTTTCGCTTTTTAATTTTCAATTTTTGGGCAACAAACAATGTAACTTAAATAAAATAATAATAAGAAAAAAAACAGTGACTGCGAGGTTTGCATGTTCAACATCCAGCTGAAATGCATCTGCTGAATCGGAGAGAAAGAGGGATTAAAAAAAATCAAGCAGGGACCTAGTCCACCAACCTTTAAAAAAAAGGGGAAAACAAAAAAACAGAAAGCCACATCCCATCACCATTTCAGCAAAATGTCAAGACTTTGGCCCGACTTTGGCTGAGCTCCTGACAGCAGGAAAGATCCGGGAAACTTGTTGTTGTTGTTCATTCGGCTGCTCCCGGTTGTGTTTGGGGTTGCCACAGCGGATACAGCCAGATCTGCATTGGTAATTGGCACAAATTTTACGATGTCCTTCCTGACGCAACTCCAGCTCTACCTGGAGAAACACACACACAGCCGCTGGTGTTCCAAAGAGGTCTCCCATCCAAGTACTAACCAGATCCTGCTTTGCTTAGCTTCTGAGATCTGACAGGATCAGACAGAGCAGACCAGATGCAAAGATCCAAAACTTGTAAAGATGTGAAAAAATAATTACCTAGGAAAACAGAAAGGGATACACTAAATCTGACAATCTGCGTGATGGCGCAGCGACATTGTGCCATTGCTTAGGGAGAGCCCTGGACTGTTGATGTTGTTAAAAAATGCAAAACTACTTTTTATGCAATTACTCGATTAATCACCAGAATAATCGATAGAATACTTGATTACTAAAATAATCAATAGCTGCAGCCCTACAAATAACTGAAGTTTTATATTTGCAGTAACAAGGGGAGGTGATGGTCTAGTGGTTAAGGTGTTGGGCTTGAGTCCAGAAGATCATGGGTTCAAATCCCCGCCTGACTGGAATAACTGTAAAGCGCTTTGAGCATCTGATGCAGATGGGAAAGCGCTATATAAATGCAGTCCATTTACCATTTATTTACAAGCTCGGCATCACTATCACAACACTTCATCTTTTCTATGCGCCGCCTACTTTCAGTGGTCCAGTCAAATCACACAATTTCAACACGTCACATCAAAGAAGCTGCAATACAGTCGACCATGTGAATTTCTGACCCTGGCAAAGGTTTTTGTGCCATATATCAATTTTTCCAACATTTGTGAATTGAGTGTACATGACAGCAAAGGAAAGACCAGCAGATATATTCGGCACCATACGGTGCTTTATGAGCAGCTGCGTGGACATGCATGAGCTGCAGTGCCAGAGCCGGTCCTGCACAGTGCCGAGGTGGTCCAGTGCCAAGCTGAACTTTAACAAATGCACGAGAGTGCTTTAGGCATTTCAGAATAACCCTGTACTCTTTGTTAGCTGCTGTGCACTTCAAGGGTCAGTCATCTGGCCTCCTTCTCAGAATCTGGCAAGCTCACTATTTTCCATTTACATGAGAGCGTTTTAACTTAACCACACATCACAACTGACTTGCTGTAACGTTTACATGATACCAACCGTATAGAAACAAAAGCAACGGCCAAAATAGGCTTTGCACAAAAAGATCAGTGAAGTAACAAGTTCTTTAGCCTGTAGCGACTACAAAAAGTCATGCCATTGAGCTAAAAACAACAACAAAAAGAGCTGTTATTCAAGACCACTAATATTTTCAACATACAGGTCAATGTCTTCAGCTACAGATACAGTAAATGTATGAGAATAAGATATTATACCCTGTATAAAAAATAAATAAATAAAAGAAAAACTGTACTTATTTTCATCCATATGTGTTTGCAATTTTTAGTGTATTTATAGTTTGGCAGGCTGTTGAGTAGTAAATACAGATTATATATGTCTCATCCGATCATTTGACATATGACCCATCTAAAAGTATAATCCTGACGCACTGAAACACAAGTGTCCTTGTCACTGGCTGCTGCATCTCTGCATTTAGAAACTTATTCAAATGCAACTCTGTTTTATGAAATAACTAGAGCACCGCGCTCATAGAGCGCAAACCTCCGCCAGCACTAGTTTCCAATAACACAAATTTTTACAGATAAACAAACCAATCTACGGGTGAAAACATAACCTCCTCCAACTTCGCTGGCGGAGGTAATAATTGAAAAAGCAGTGTTGGAATTTCATAAGACACAAAAGACCAAAAACAGGTTATTACTGCTGTCACCAAAGTGGGTGGAGGTATGTTTTCACCCGTTTGTTTGTTTGTCTGTTTGTTTGTGAAAAGCCTGAAGCCCACAACTTTTCACATATCGTTATGAAATTTTTACTAAAGATTCATATCCTGATAGGCAAGAGCCGATTCAATTTTCAAGGCCATAGCTCAAAGGTCAAAGTCAGTAAAAATCTTGGAAAATTTGAAAGATCCTATCTTTAACATTGAATAATTATTCAAAAATTCATACCTCTGTCAAAAAAGATCAAATTTCCTTCACATTTGAGAGTGTTGTGTAGGATGGTATCCTTTACTGAATGTCAAAGTTTGATCTGGATCTGATCCAGATTACAGATTTTGTGGCCCTTAAAATTTAATATTGAAAACCCCAATGCAAAACTTTCAAAAAACCATTTTCATGTAGTCATGTGAGTAGAAATTTCAGGGGAAAATGAATTTACTCCATTTTGGAATGAGGCTGTAACATACGTAGCAAAATGTGGAAAAAGTGAAGTGCTGTGAATACTTTCTGGATGAACTGTACATCAGAAAAAACTGTAGATACAGTGCCCTCCAAAAGTACTGGGCCCCTTAGTATTTCACACATTTTAATCTGTTTATGCCATTTCAAATACAAAAAGTAACTCAAGCTTCTCAATATAAACATTTATAAAATTGTCTTCCTTAAATTCAAACTCAAAACAAATGTCTACAACTTGATATAAATTAGTAAAAAATATAAAAGCCATGATGATGGGTTGCATAAGTAATGGAACGCTTTGGTATAATACCTGTAAATAATCAGTTTTATTGCCAGTTTTCTTCAGACAAATGGGGGATGGATACGTGAACATTTCCAAGTCACTGAATATGTCTTGGACTTTATTTATATCAGTTATGAAGAAATACATTCAGTATGGCACTCTATGGTAAATCTGTGCAGAGTAGACAGTTCTCAAAAACTATGTGACTGTGCAAGAAGGAGAAGAGTGAGGAAAGCCACCAAGACACCCAGACAACCCACAAGAAGATATAGGCTTCTCTGGCTGTTATTGGAGAAATTGTACATAGTGCATGTTTTGCATTTTGTATCCCCAGTTATACAGCTTCATGATGAAGTGGTATGAGGATGTAAGAGGAGGGTTTTATTAAAAAGAAGACCTGAATGTTCAGCTACAATTTGCCAGAAGGTAGATACACGCCTAGATCTGATGGTTTGGGGCCCAGTACTTTTGGAGGGCACTGTATAATAACTTCTCAATGCCTGACCTATAAACTGATCATAAGATCACCAAGACAACTAAGTAAAATTACAATTAGATAGTTTGAGTTATAAGGTAATTCGCGCCCAAATCCAGAGTCTCATATTGGCTGTGCGACATTCCTAAATTCATTTACAGCTTTTGCTTATGCATCAGACACTGCAAATCCCAAGCAGGTTTGTAAAACAGGAAGCAACACTTTAAAGGCTCTCGCTGCTGTATATGAGGTCTGTTAGAAAAGTATCCAACCTTTTAATTTTTTGCAAAAACCATATGGATTTGAATCACATGTGATTGCATCAGCCAAGCTTTAACCTTCGTGCGCATGCCTGAGTTTTTTCAACCGCGCCATGAGCGGCTCCGTGGCGCATCCCTCCGCTTCTCTTTCCATGACAAAAACTCCTGTAACAGTGGAATGTGCCGATAAAGTGCTGATGTCCACGTCTTCTGCCATTTCTGTGGAAGTCAGACGACGTCCCGGATCAACAAAGCCTTCACTTTGGAAATGGTCTGGCTGTTTCAGCGGGGTTTCAGCCTGTCGATTGGCGCTCGGAGCGCGCCGCACTCTCAGCCGCTGTGGGCAGTCTTTAAACCGGCTGGAGCACTCCTTAATCTATGTAATCCCCATAAAATCGTCCCTGAAAGCCATCTGAATTTTCCAAATGGTGTCCACCTGGAGGTCTCTCACAGTTTCTGGAAAAATTTGATGCAGCAAAGCTCCAAATCGTTCAGACATTTTATTCGCAGTAAAAATCCGGCGAGAGGGGTGGACCACTGCTCACTCAAAGCCTGCTCACAGGCGAATGACGCAACCGACAGGCGTGAAAAAACTCACGCATGCGCACGAAGGTTCAAGCTTGGCTGATGCAATCACACGATTCAAGTCCATATGGTTTTTGCAAAAAATAAAAAGGTCGGATAGTTTTCTAACAGACCTCGTAATCTGAGTTAAGACTGCAGAGGTTGATATACATGTTTTTCTTCATCACAGGGTCAACGGAAAATCAATTGTGAAATGCCCAAACATTCATAATCCAATAAAAATCAAACAATTGCCTGGAAACTCACCTTCTACGCAAAAATCTACTTTAACAAACTGTGGTAGCTGCTCCTAAACTGTGGAACAAACTGCCCCTCACCTCCCCAACATTATAGTGCAGCAGATAACTGAAACAATCCTTCACTTGGTGATGCAAGCATCAGATTTGACATGAATGTTCTTCATAAATCAGTGTTTGAGGAAAAAGTTCTGGCCAAATGAAAATCCAATATGGCAGCCAGGTAAGGGTCAATGAAGAATTGCACAGGGGTCAAAATCTAAAAATACTCCAATCATATTGAAAGCTATACCACATTATGTGTCTGGTCACAAATATTATGGAGTTATGGGGTAAAAACAGCAAGAATGGTGATAAAGGTCAGTTTCAGTTTGTATAGGGGTCAAAAGTTAAAGTTGCCCCAATTTTGGTAAAACGTGGTGCAAATTATTGGTTGAACTAATAGGATTAATAAATGAAATAGTTTTGACTGTGTTGAATGCTTGGTTTGCAAAGTAAATGTCAAACAATGCCGACGTCCACTGGATTCTATGGCATGTGACAGATGTTACCCTGTAACGTGACAACTGAGCATGACACATGGTGCTAACTATTCCTTTTTAAAACCCTATTAACTCGACCAATAATTTGCATCACATTTTACAAAAATTGATGCAACTTTAACTTTTGACCCCTATACAAACTGAAACTGACCTTTGTCACCATTTTTGCTGTTTTTACCCCATAACTCCATAACAGTCAGACATAGATAGTCCAAACTATACCTTTTTGGAATATTTATGATCAGACAAATAATGTGTTATACTTTTCAATATGATTGGAGCATTTTTAGATTTTGACCCCTGTGTAATTCTTCATTGACCACTACCTGGTCGCCATATTGGATTTTCAAGTGGCCAGCACTTTTTGCTCAAATACTGATTTATGAAGAACATTCATGCCAAATTTGATGCTTGCATCACCAAGTGAACAATTCTGGCCAGAAATCATACTTATCTGCTTCACTATTAGACATTAGAATTTCTTTTAACTGTACTGCACTTTGGTCAACTGCTGTTGTTTTTAAATGTGGTTATAAATAAATTTGACTTGCCCAGTCATGTGTGCACTTTTTGTGTTGACATGTGTTTCATTTTTTGAGGTTTCTGCATGAGTATTATACATGCTGTAGACATTTAGAACCACCATCTCTTGTCAAATAGACAATATTGTATTGATACATGTACACCACCACAGTGGAGTTGACTTAAAATTAAAATAATATAGATGTGCTTGTAGTATAGATTTTTACCTTTAAGTCAATGAGCTCAACAAAAATAGTGCATTAACCATTTCGGAATCACTTTTATAGCCGGTTTTCATTTGCAATGTTAGGTTGTGGATACATGAATATTTTCAACTTTGTGAATATGTCCTGGACTTCCTTTCATTAGGAAATACTAACAGTATGGTAGTATATGGTAAATCTGTCAGGAGTAGGCAGTCAGCAGGAGACTGGTGAGGGAAGCCACCAAAACACCCATGACAGCTGTGAAAGAGCAACATCCTTCTGTGGTTATGATTAAATAAACTGTGCATAGTGTAATTTTTGCATGTTGCACTACCAACTACAGCACCATGCTCATAGAGTGCAAACCTCCGCCAACACTAGTTTCCAATTCCACAAAATTTTACCTTGGAAAAAATTTTCAAGGTCAAAGTCCTGATAGAAGTGGCTTTTCATAAGCTAAATTAGATGTGATCAAATGTCAGGAGTATGTATTTAGTTCATGCACTTGAATCAAAGTTTTTTTTGTGGTGATGTCAGTTTTTTTTTTTTTCAACTTTTCTTTTCTTTTTCTTTTTCAGATAATTTTCACATTACATTGGTTACCTCAGTAGAGAAGCTTGAATCTTCGACTGGACTGGGTTGCTTGACGCGAGGATGTTTCGCTTCAAATTGCAGAAGCTTCCTCAGCTAAAATTCTTGCTCTGGAAGTCTGACTTCTGTCTTCTGACTTCTGCTAATTAGAGCTATTGTTTAGTCACTAGCCTATAGCAGTCTGCCTCTCAGTAGGAGGGGCTTGGTTAGGTTTAAAACTCCAGCTTTTGTTGGCTTCTGTTTTATTCTTCTCTACAAGAGTCAGACAGAAGCTTCTCTACTATGGAAACCACCTGGACAACTGAGAGCCTACACAGAAACATTGGTTACCTCTGCTATACACAATTAGTCACTGCTTTTTGGCACTTGGTTTCCGACTGATAACTGGAAGATTTGACAAACTGGCATAAAACTGGAACCTCCATCCAAATTTGATGGTGTAGGTAAATCCATAACAGAAAAATGAAAATGACTGAGGCACTTTTGTTTGAGATATAATGCAAAATGTACAACAAATGGGCTTTTCAATATTAAATTGAAATGTCCACAAAATATACAATCCAGATCAGATCTGGATCAAACTTTGTCAGGCAGTAGTGAGTACCAGTCTGCATCTCACTTTCAAACATGAGAGTGATTGGGGCATGTTTGATTTAGGCCCCCTTCACACATAGTACAAAAAAGTACAACTCAGGGCGACTCACGGCGGAACAGCTTGTATGAGCGAACCACGAAAGCATCGCTGTGACGGGCAGGCGTGCATGATGCCGCTGTGATGGTTCGTGCATGCGGGAACACAGTGCGAGCAGCTACGCACAGCTGTGAAAATAAAAATGAACACAAAATACATGCCACCCATGGGATTCTAACCTGCACTTTCCAAAAGCTCTGATTGCCAGCCAGAAACTTTACCAATGCGCTATCATTGCTGGCCTGTACTCGGTGCGGAAAAATGCCTGAAATCAACAAGAACATGGACAAGGTGCACTGTGTCCAGTCGCTGCAGCCCGGCATAAAGGGGAAAGATTTTTTACATATTTCCATGTGAAGACAGCAGGCAGAGACACACGTCTCACGGAGGAATGTTGTAAGTTCATGTCCTTACTAACATGTCACTCTGTGTCATGTGGTCATTCATTTTCATTGTTTGTTATTGTAGCAAGATGAAGTCCGGATTGAAAAGCGAACCCCAGACTGCTCGAACTAAAGACCAGAACTCTACCGGGTCAGCCAAAGGGGAATCCCCCGTTAGCCAAGTTAGCAGGAACGTCTTATCCAGACTTCATCTTGCTACATTATGTAATTGCATATGTAGGTATTGTTGTAATTATTTATATTACTGTCCTGGCAGTGGTTTCTGTGTTTGTAATGTGTGTAATGTGTGCACTGAGCTGTCATCCAGCTGTCAATGTGCTGTGATCAGCTGACAGGCCCCTCCCCATGGCGTGTGCAATCAGACCTAGCTGTCTGGCCCACATGTGATCAGATCTGTACATACATATAAGTATTTTATGTAAGTGTGCCTCCCCGGCACGCCAGATGTGTTGGGGGGGGCATGACACATGCACATGTGGGAGACACGTGCACCAAATGTGTGTGGCTTTTTGCAACGCCACACTTGGGGGCACTTAGACAAATTTCACATCCAGCTCGACAGTGATTTTCTGCTGACTGTGTTAATAGTGCGAATGGCCACACACTTTCTAAGTGCCACATGAGCAGTGTTAGATGTTTGTGCATGTCAGCTGGAATTTTGCCGACACCTGCTGAAAGAGGGTTCAATGGGCTCGCACAGTGCACACTCTGTCTTTCAGCCGCTGCTGTGCGCAAATAGTTGTAGCAACAGGTGTACGAGGCATTAGAGGCAGCTACGAATTTACACATATTGCATACGATTCCTGCTTCATGCGCACTTCATGCGCAATTCGACCAAATTCGCACTATGTGTGAAGGGGCCCTAAGATTTATAGAACGGCTGAGTGAATCCTTGTCATTTGATTGGTGCATTGTATGTCACATGACATGGATTATTCGTCCCCTTTGTGTTGTGCTGCATTTACTGTGCAAATCTGGTTACATATGTTTTGTGCCACTGCACACTGCAACCACCGCTCACACACACTAGTGGGGGTTTAGCTAAACATGTTAGAGTTTGTTTTGCTGACGGACGAGGATTTGAATGAGCTAACTGACCGTGCTAATTCTTCTAACACAAAAAAACAAATCCACCATGCCGTAAACTGTCTGGAAGCATGAAGAGCTGTCAGGATGAAGTTAGGATGAAAACCTGGACAAATTTCTGATGTGATTTTTCGCTGGACTGAGGAAGTACACAAAGTCTCTCTCTTTTTTTTTGGAAGTACACAAAGTCTCTCTCTTTTTTTGGAAGTACACGAAGTCAGCGTGTGGCATCACGGACTACATCGTCAGAATCATTTTGGAACTATCTGACTGTTTTCCATGTTGACTGAGAACAATTTTGGACTCCTAGTTAAAGTAATAAAATTGTTGCAAAACCCTGCTTATATCCAGCTCAGTGTTCTTATAAACTGCAGAGCCTCAATGATATTCGGGCTGCAGCTATCGATTATTTTAGTAATCGAGTATTCTATCGATTATTATGGTGATTAATTGAGGAATAGGATAAAAAGTACTTTTGCATTTTTAAACATCATCAGTAGTCCAGGGCTCTCCCTAATAAGCAATGGCACAATGTCGCTGTGCCACAGTCTTGACATTTTCCTGAAATGCCGATGGGATGTGTCTTTCTGTTTTGTTTTAATAACCATTTTGATTTTTCTTTTCTAATGTTGGTGGACAGGGTCTCTGCGTGATTTTTTTTTAATCCCTCTTTATCTACGATTCAGCAGATGCCTTTCAACTGGAGGTTGAACATGCAAGCCTCGCAGTCAGTTTTTTTATTTTATTTTATTTAAGTTACAGTGTTTGTGAAGCGTTGTGTGTTGCCAAAAAAGCTCAAATTAAAAAGCAAAACACTGCGAGTCTGAACAAAACACAGTTGAAAGAGTGGACTTTTGCTGAGAGGATCTTCTTTCAGAAACTGTTTGTCAATGTACCCGGGAACGGAGCTGTAGCTGTGTGAGGGGCTTCCCTCACACTGGGCAGAAAGACAGCAGCCGGCCACCGGGCGAATTGTCACTCCCCACATAGAGCGGACTGTGTGTTTTTTTAAAAAGAGACAAACACACTTCTTTGCTTTAAATGTGCAGTAGGTCTATTTCAGATTTTTTTTTTTAGAACTCCTCATATGAACATACTTTATGCAAGTGCAGTAAAATATGTTAATATGACAATATGATATACAATTCTGGTGCTGGAAAGGAGGGTTCGGCTGATAGTCGAACCTCGGATTGAAGAGGAACAATGCCGGTTCCATCCTGGTCATGGAACATCCGACCAGCTCTTTACTCTCACAAGGATCCTGGAGGGTGCCTGGGAGTATGCCCACCCACTCTACATGCGTATGATCAGGTACCCTGGGAGATACTGTGGGAAGTGCTGCGAGAGTATAGAGTGACGGGGTCCATTCTCAGGGCCATCCAATCTCTGTACTCGCAAAGCGAGAGCTGTGTTCGGGTGCTTGGCAGTAAGTCAGACTCGTTTCCGGTGGAGGTTGGCCTCCGCCACGGCTGCGCCTTGTCAACCTGTTTGTGATATTCATGGACAGGATATTGAGGCGTAGTCGGGGGGAGGAGGGTTTCCAGTTTGGTGGGCTCAGGGTCTCATCACTGCTTTTTGCAGATGATGTGGTACTGTTGCTTCATCGGCCGGTGACCTCCAACACTCACTGGATCGATTCGTAGCCGAGTGTGAAGTGGCTGGGATGAGGATCATCACCTCTAAATCTCAGGCCATGGTTCTCAGCAGGAAAACGATGGATTGCCTACTCTGGGTAGGGAGTACGGACTTGGCCCAAGTGAAGGAGTTCAAGTACCTCGGGGTCTTGTTCACGAGTGAGGGGACGATGGTTCATGAGACTGGCCGGAGAATCGGCGCAGTAGGGGCAGTATTGCATTCGCTATACCGTACTGTTGTGACGAAAAGGGAGCTGACCCAAAAGGTGAAGCTCTCGATCTACTGGTCAATCTTCATTATTACTCTCACCTATGGTCATGAGTGTTGGGTCATGACTGAAAGAACAAGATTGCGGGTACAAGCGGCCGAAATGGGCTTCCTCAGGAGGGTGGCTGGTGCCTCTCTTAGAGATAGGGTGAGAAGTTCGGTCATCCGTGGGGAGCTCGGAGTAGAGTCGCTGCTCCTTTGCGTTGAAAGGAGCCAGCTGAGGTGGTTCGAGCATCTGGTAAGGATGCCTCCTGGGCGCCTCCCAAGGGAGGTGTTCCAGGCACGTCCATCTGGGAGGATTCCCCGGGGAAGACCCAGGACTAGGTGGAGAGATTATATCTCCACATTGGCCTGGGAATGCCTTGGGATCCCCCAGTCAGAGGTGGTCAATGTGGCATGGGAAAGGGAAGTCTGGGGTCCCCTGCTGGAACTGTTGCCCCCGCGACCCGAACCCGGAAAAGCGGTTGAAGATCAATCAATCAATCAATTTTTTTATATAGCGCCAAATCACAACAAACAGTTGCCCCAAGGCGCTTTATATTGTAAGGCAAGGCCATACAATAATTATGTAAAACCCCAACGGTCAAAACGACCCCCTGTGAGCAAGCACTTGGCTACAGTGGGAAGGAAAAACTCCCTTTTAACAGGAAGAAACCTGGCAGAACCAGCAGAACCAGGCTCAGGGAGGGGCAGTCTTCTGCTGGGACTGGTTGGGGCTGAGGGAGAGAACCAGGAAAAAGACATGCTGTGGAGGGGAGCAGAGATCGATCACTAATGATTAAATGCAGAGTGGTGCATACAGAGCAAAAAGAGAAAGAAACAGTGCATCATGGGAACCCCCCAGCAGTCTACGTCTATAGCAGCATAACTAAGGGATGGTTCAGGGTCACCTGATCCAGCCCTAACTATAAGCTTTAGCAAAAAGGAAAGTTTTAAGCCTAATCTTAAAAGTAGAGAGGGTGTCTGTCTCCCTGATCTGAATTGGGAGCTGGTTCCACAGGAGAGGAGCCTGAAAGCTGAAGGCTCTGCCTCCCATTCTACTCTTACAAACCCTAGGAACTACAAGTAAGCCTGCAGTCTGAGAGCGAAGCGCTCTATTGGGGTGATATGGTACTACGAGGTCCCTAAGATAAGATGGGACCTGATTATTCAAAACCTTATAAGTAAGAAGAAGAATTTTAAATTCTATTCTAGAATTAACAGGAAGCCAATGAAGAGAGGCCAATATGGGTGAGATATGCTCTCTCCTTCTAGTCCCCGTCAGGCCAAGTACAATAACTTCAGTTTTATCTGAGTTTAAAAGCAGGAAATTAGAGGTCATCCATGTCTTTATGTCTGTAAGACAATCCTGCAGTTTAGCTAATTGGTGTGTGTCCTCTGGCTTCATGGATAGATAAAGCTGGGTATCATCTGCGTAACAATGAAAATTTAAGCAATACCGTCTAATAATACTGCCTAAGGGAAGCATATATAAAGTGAATAAAATTGGTCCTAGCACAGAACCTTGTGGAACTCCATAATTAACTTTAGTCTGTGAAGAAGATTCCCCATTTACATGAACAAATTGTAATCTATTAGACAAATATGATTCAAACCACCGCAGCGCAGTGCCTTTAATACCTATGGCATGCTCTAATCTCTGTAATAAAATTTTATGGTCAACAGTATCAAAAGCAGCACTGAGGTCTAACAGAACAAGCACAGAGATGAGTCCACTGTCCGAGGCCATAAGAAGATCATTTGTAACCTTCACTAATGCTGTTTCTGTACTATGATGAATTCTAAAACCTGACTGAAACTCTTCAAATAGACCATTCCTCTGCAGATGATCAGTTAGCTGTTTTACAACTACCCTTTCAAGAATTTTTGAGAGAAAAGGAAGGTTGGAGATTGGCCTATAATTAGCTAAGATAGCTGGGTCAAGTGATGGCTTTTTAAGTAATGGTTTAATTACTGCCACCTTAAAAGCCTGTGGTACATAGCCAACTAACAAAGATAGATTGATCATATTTAAGATCGAAGCATTAAATAATGGTAGGGTTTCCTTGAGCAGCCTGGTAGGAATGGGGTCTAATAAACATGTTGATGGTTTGGATGAAGTAACTAATGAAAATAACTCAGACAGAACAATCGGAGAGAAAGAGTCTAACCAAATACCGGCATCACTGAAAGCAGCCAAAGATAACGATACGTCTTTGGGATGGTTATGAGTAATTTTTTCTCTAATAGTTAAAATTTTGTTAGCAAAGAAAGTCATGAAGTCATTACTAGTTAAAGTTAATGGAATACTCAGCTCAATAGAGCTCTGACTCTTTGTCAGCCTGGCTACAGTGCTGAAAAGAAACCTGGGTGTTCTTATTTTCTTCAATTAGTGATGAGTAGAAAGATGTCCTAGCTTTACAGAGGGCTTTTTATAGAGCAACAGACTCTTTTTCCAGGCTAAGTGAAGATCTTCTAAATTAGTGAGACGCCATTTCCTCTCCAACTTACGGGTTATCTGCTTTAAGCTACGAGTTTGAGAGTTATACCACGGAGTCAGACACTTCTGATTTAAAGCTCTCTTTTTCAGAGGAGCTACAGCATCCAAAGTTGTCTTCAATGAGGATGTAAAACTATTGACGAGATACTCTATCTCCCTTACAGAGTTTAGGTAGCTACTCTGCACTGTGTTGTTATATGGCATTAGAGAACATAAAGAAGGAATCATATCCTTAAACCTAGTTACAGCGCTTTCTGAAAGACTTCTAGTGTAATGAAACTTATTCCCTACTGCTGGGTAGTCCATCAGAGTAAATGTAAATGTTATTAAGAAATGATCAGACAGAAGGGAGTTTTCAGGGAATACTGTTAAGTCTTCTATTTCCATACCATAAGTCAGAACAAGATCTAAGATATGATTAAAGTGGTGGGTGGACTCATTTACTTTTTGAGCAAAGCCAATAGAGTCTAATAATAAATTAAATGCAGTGTTGAGGCTGTCATTCTCAGCATCTGTGTGGATGTTAAAATCGCCCACTATAATTATCTTATCTGAGCTAAGCACTAAGTCAGACAAAAGGTCTGAAAATTCACAGAGAAACTCACAGTAACGACCAGGTGGACGATAGATAATAACAAATAAAACTGGTTTTTGGGACTTCCAATTTGGATGGACAAGGCTAAGAGACAAGCTTTCAAATGAATTAAAGCTCTGTCTGGGTTTTTGATTAATTAATAAGCTGGAATGGAAGATTGCTGCTAATCCTCCGCCCCGGCCCGTGCTACGAGCATTCTGACAGTTAGTGTGACTCGGGGGTGTTGACTCATTTAAACTAACATATTCATCCTGCTGTAACCAGGTTTCTGTTAGGCAGAATAAATCAATATGTTGATCAATTATTATATCATTTACCAACAGGGACTTAGAAGAGAGAGACCTAATGTTTAATAGACCACATTTAACTGTTTTAGTCTGTGGTGCAGTTGAAGGTGCTATATTATTTTTTCTTTTTGAATTTTTATGCTTAAATAGATTTTTGCTGGTTATTGGTAGTCTGGGAGCAGGCACCGTCTCTACGGGGATGGGGTAATGAGGGGATGGCAGGGGGAGAGAAGCTGCAGAGAGGTGTGTAAGACTACAACTCTGCTTCCTGGTCCCAACCCTGGATAGTCACGGTTTGGAGGATTTAAGAAAATTGGCCAGATTTCTAGAAATGAGAGCTGCTCCATCCAAAGTGGGATGGATGCCGTCTCTCCTAACAAGACCAGGTTTTCCCCAGAAGCTTTGCCAATTATCTATGAAGCCCACCTCATTTTTGGACACCACTCAGACAGCCAGCAATTCAAGGAGAACATGCGGCTAAACATGTCACTCCCGGTCCGATTGGGGAGGGGCCCAGAGAAAACTACAGAGTCCGACATTGTTTTTGCAAAGTTACACACCGATTTAATGTTAATTTTAGTGACCTCCGATTGGCGTAACCGGGTGTCATTACTGCCGACGTGAATTACAATCTTACCAAATTTACGCTTAGCCTTAGCCAGCAGTTTCAAATTTCCTTCAATGTCGCCTGCTCTGGCCCCCGGAAGACAATTGACTATGGTTGCTGGTGTCGCTAACTTCACATTTCTCAAAACAGAGTCGCCAATAACCAGAGTTTGATCCTCGGCGGGTGTGTCGTCGAGTGGGGAAAAACGGTTAGAAATGTGAACGGGTTGGCGGTGTACACGGGGCTTCTGTTTAGGGCTACGCTTCCTCCTCACAGTCACCCAGTCAGCCTGCTTTCCCGGCTGCTCGGGATCTGCCAGGGGGGAACTAACGGCGGCTAAGCTACCTTGGTCCGCACCGACTACAGGGGCCTGGCTAGCTGTAGAATTTTCCACGGTGCGGAGCCGAGTCTCCAATTCGCCCAGCCTGGCCTCCAAAGCTACGAATAAGCTACACTTATTACAAGTACCGTTACTGCTAAAGGAGGCCGAGGAATAACTAAACATTTCACACCCAGAGCAGAAAAGTGCGGGAGAGACAGGAGAAGCCGCCATGCTAAATCGGCTAAGAGCTAGTAGCTACGCTAAGCTAGCGGATTCCTAAAAACATGCAAAGTGAATAATGTGTAAATAATTTAGAGGTGATTCAGCAGAAGGAGTGCTTTAGTTAAGGCACGTAAAGATTACACTGGGAAACAAATCGTAATCTAGATAACTAGATAAATCTAACTGCGCAGATTAAACAGCTAACAGATACAGAAAAACACCGCTGTGCTCCGGAACAGGAAGTGATACAATACCGCAGTGAGAGCCAACCACCAGTAGAGGCAAGCAAGATATACAATTCATTGTATTTTTAGAGTAGTTCCTATTGGATGACAGCACAGTGCACAGACAGTAGGCATGCTTGTCTCTCAAGATAAGCAAGGCTGCCTGAGGTCCATTCACCATAAACAACTGGAGCTGAAAAACCAGACCAGCACATGGATCTCATGCCAAACCCCCTTAGGTCACTCAGAACAAATGGGATTCAGTATACAGTAAGTAACAATTGCAATTAATTTACAAAAACTAAAATGTTCACTTGATTCAATGATAACATCTCACTGGCAGCAAATTTATGAAAACAGGTCAGTGTGGTTTTACAGGTTCTATACTTCCCAATACATTTAAATAGTCCTGAGAAAAATGCCTTCTTGTACACAGTCTTGTCTTTGTTGAATGTCATTATTTTTCCTTACAGTAAAAAGTAAGTAAGTCCCTTCGGCTGCTCCCTTCTTTGCACTCGGGGTCACCACAGCAGATTCAAAGTGGATCTGCATGTTGAACGAGCCCTTCCCGATGCAACTCCACATTATGTGGAGAAATGTGGCAGGGGTGGGATTTGAACCAGGAACCTTACACAGCAAACCATGTACACTAACCACTTGTCCACCACTTACAGTAATGCTGGTGTAATTATTGTTAACCCATTCATTGCCACCAGCACCTTTTTATTATTTTTGCAGTGGGTCAGCTGTTTATGAAAAATATTCAAAAGCTCCAGTGCAGATTTTTGTTCCTAATCTGTTTGTTTTTGTTTAATGTCTCAGTGTGTTTATTATGAGCATCCAGCTTGAAGATAAAAACAAAAACATAGTGTGCTTCCTATAATGCTTTTGACAAAGCTCAAAAGAAACCCTGATATTGCTGCTGAAAAGAGTAAAGGCAGATCATAATAAAACAGGTTTCAGTCACAGTGAATTAGACATTTTTAACTTGACAGCAGAATATAGTTTAGAATTTTTTAATTGTATTATGATGGAGCTTTCTTTTGAGGTCTTTTCTATTCCATGGCCTGACTAATGTATTAGTACACAAAATACCACACATTTCAGCTGTTCACATGGCTGTTTTTGTGACTGGTAAAGTTCAGGGTGGCTCAGACAGTTCTCTGAAAACTAGCCGCAAACATACGTAGACAGAGCAGAGAACTCACAGGCTGCATGATCACCCGTTGGCTCTGTTTATGATAATTACGTGGCCGTTTGGTCCTTCTAATACACGTGAATACAAGCTGCTCACAGTAATCTGTTGGACAGAGTAGAATCATTTTGTTGGCTATGGTGGAGGCATGCAAGCATTGAACATTTTAATACATTTATTTTGTTCCGTTTCCTGCTATTACTCTTAAGTTTTAAGATGTTCAAAAACTGGGGGGCAATTTTAAGAAAAACTAATCAATCACATCACATTTTCTCTGACCCAAATGCTTGTTTTTACCAAATGACCTTCTAAATTCCAGAAATGGCCTGCTGGTTTATAATCAGGTTGGGACGACAAGTCAAAACAGTCGTCTGTGTCTAGGTTGTACCCAACTAGTCGATTAATTTTCTTCTACTTGACAAATTGGGTATTTCAGATTCGCTACTTTTCCTACAATTTATGGGTAAATGAATAACAAAAACAGTGTGTGTCATGCCCAGCCCTGGTCTAGGCCTTAATCCTTATTTTGCCTCTTCCTTTGGCTCACCTCCTGCCCCAGCTTTGATGTATTAGTTGCTTGTTTACATCATGTGTTTATTCTCTGTTCTATTTTGCTTTGTCAGTTTGTTTCTTTGTTACTTTTCATACTTTAGCCATTGTCCAGTTCCGTTCTAAGTTTGTTCAGCCGGTTTGTGTTTTCATTGTTTATCATTTAGCTATCATCTGTTTATTTTTGCTGTTCTCATTTCTGTTGTTTTCTGTTGTACTTTTATATGGGGTTTTGCTTTCTGTTAATTAGTCAGTTCCTGCTTAGTTTTGCTTCAGTATTGATTTTCTCTTTTCTGATCAGTTCTCATGTAGTTTTTATTTTGTACTTATTATATCTTGGTTCGCTTTTAGTTCCCATGATTCATGCTCTGTCCTGGTCCTCTAGTATTATATTCTGTCCTTAGATTCTGTTTTTGCTCTGTTCTCACTTTGTCCTCATTTGTTTGTGTTCACTCCACTTCCCGCACCTGCCCCTTGTCTTTGTCTCTCACACTTTGATTCTGTCTGCTTTGTATTTTCATTCACTCCCACTCTTGCACCTGCTCATGCATCTTTCTATCTGACATTACTCCACTTTGTGCACTCCTGTCCCCACTATCTTGCCTATGTATACTCTTTGTCCACTAGTCACGCCCCTTTCTAGATTGTTCTTCACGTGCACCAAATTAACACCCGCTTCACATCACCCTGATTTGTTTGCTGCTTATTTAAACCATCACAGTCTCACAGCTATTTAAACCATCACAGTCTCACAGCTCACTGCCAGTTTGTCATTGTACTTAGCACACATTCCAGCCTTTTGATCACAGTCCTGTTTTGTTTAGCTGTGTAATGTCTTCTGCTCTGTATTCCCCGACCACGCCTTTTGCCTCATCCCTGACTACTGTGTTTGCTCGTGCTTCTGATCCCTGCTGAACTATGACTGCGTTTTTGCCTGATCCTCTTTGTACCTCCGCTCCGCTGCTTGATTGCTGGTGCACCGAACCTAAGCAAGGAATAAAGATGATGATTTCTTATACACCAAAGCCTTGCTTAGGCGTCTGCATTGCAGGTCCAGCCACTATGGTTGTCGGGCAGTCTGACTCAATTTTTAGATTTTCATACACTGTATTTTCTGGACTACAACCCCTGGCAAAAATTATGGAATCACCGGCCTCGGAGGATGTTCATTCAGTTGTTTAATTTTGTAGAAAAAAAGCAGATCACAGACATGACACAAAACTAAAGTAATTTCAAATGGCAACTTTCTGGCTGTAAAAAACACTATAAGAAATCAGGAAAAAAAACTGTGGCAGTCAGTAACGGTTACTGTTTTAGACCAAGCAGAGGGAAAAAAATATGGACTCACTCAATTCCGAGGAATAAATTATGGAATCACCCTGTATATTTTCATCCCCAAAAGTAACACCTGCATCAAATCAGATCTGCTCGTTAGTCTGCATCTAAAAAGGAGTGATCACACCTTGGAGAGCTGTTCCACCAAGTGGACTGACATGAATCATGTCAATTGAAACAAAGGAGAGGATTATCAACTCTTAAAAGAGGGTAAATCATCACGCAATGTTGCAAAAGATGTTGGTTGTTCACAGTCAGCTGTATCTAAACTCTGGACCAAATACAAACAACATGGGAAGGTTGTTAAAGGCAAACATACTGGTAGACCAAGGAAGACATCAAAGCGTCAAGACAGAAAACGTAAGCAATATGTCTCAAAAATCGAAAATGCACAACAAAACAAATGAGGAACGAATGGGAGGAAACTGGAGTCAACGTCTGTGACCGAACTGTAAGAAACCGCCTAAAGGAAATGGGATTTACATACAGAAAAGCTAAACGAAAGCCATCATTAACACCTAAACAGAAAAAACAAGGTTACAATGGGCTAAGGAAAAGCAATCGTGGACTGTGGATGACTGGATGAAAGTCATATTCAGTGATGAATCTCAAATCTGCATTGGGCAAGGTGATGATGCTCGAACTTTTGTTTGGTGCCGTTCCAATGAGATTTATAAAGATGACTGCCTGAAGAGAACATGTAAATTTCCACAGTCATTGACGATATGGGGCTGCATGTCAGGTAAAGGCACTGGGGAGATGGCTGTCATTACATCATCAATAAATGCACAAGTTTACGTTGATATTTTGGACAATTGAAAGGATGTTTGGGGATGATGAAATCATTTTTCAAGATGATAATGCATCTTGCCATAGAGCAAAAACTGCGAAAACATTCCTTGCAAAAAGACACATAGGGTCAATGTCATGGCATAGGGTCAATGTCAACGAGCAGATCTGATTTGATGCAGGTGTTAGTTTGGGGGATGAAAATTTACAGGGTGATTCCATAATTTTTTCCTCAGAATTGAGTGATTCCATATTTTTTCCTCTGCTTGGTCTAAAAAAGTAACCGTTACTGACTGCCACAATCTTTTTTTCTTGATTTCTTATAGTGTTTCTTAAAGCCAGAAAGTTGCCATTTGAAATGACTTTAGTTTTGTGTCATGTCTGTGATCTGCTTTTTTTCTACAAAATTAAACAACTGAATGAACATCCTCCGAGGCCGGTGATTCCATAATTTTTGCCAGGGGTTGTATTTTAACAAACACAGACCAACATCCACCAGTACCAGTAACTTCAGAAAAAAGGGAGAAGTGTATAACCCAAAGACCACCATCCCCACAGTGAAATACTGCGGTGGGAGTACTATGCTGGGATGCTTCAGTGTGTCTGGAACTGGGAGTCTCCTCAAGGTGGAAGAAATCCTGAAGAAAGATGGCTATATTAAGATTTTGAAAGAAAACCTCAAGCTCTCAGCAGCAAAACTGGGCTGAGTCATCGCTTTGTCTTCCAGCATGATAATGACCAAAAACATACATCACTCCTGGTGTAGAACTACCTCCAGAAGACCAAAGTGCATGTTACTGGCTGGTCTGCAAAAAACCCTGACTTCAATCACACTGAAAATCTCAGGTGAAATAAAAACTAAGGTTCATATCAGAAGACAATCAAATGTGGAAAAGCTTGAGAGATTTGCCAAAAAAGAATGGGCTGGGATTCCTCAGGAGACATGTCTGAGACCAAATTTTGGTAAGAGAAGATGGCCAGCAGATAAGGTGGCAGTACCTCCACAAGCTTCAGGAAAAGGAAGACTTGCGTCTTGGCAATAAGCTTAAAATGGTGCACTTTCGAGGAACAGCAGCCACTATCACCCAGGTTCTTTCAAATTGCTCTGTAAAGAATCTCTTCTCACAGCAACACGTGTCGAACGTGTTTGACACGTGTCACTGTGAAGGTTGAAGGTAACCACGTCCATGTTCTGGTATGCATGTATTGTATATATGTGTGGAGGAATGTGTATGTGCAGATATACAAGTTACACCTGTTAACATATTTGTGTATGTTGCATTCCTAGTCAATGTGTGTGTGTGTCGATGTGTATCTCAGAATGTGGCCAGCACTTTTTAAATTTTGCAGACTTAGAATGACACTGACTCTCTTGTCATTACACCACTGTAAATGTTACCTGGAGCCTGCATGAACAGGGCCTAGATAGCTTTGATTGTCTGCTGTGTAGAGCATCTACAGTACCTGGTTCATCTAAAATTGAGTCCAGTGTCAGGTTTGGCATGGTTGCAACATCACCCATACTATGGAACCATTGTGGGGTCTGGATGATAACCACCCAGGAAAACAACTAGTCCATCCCCACAGGTCAAAAGAAACATTCTATCTGCTGTAGCCAGGAGAAATGTATGTGTCCTTGCCCTTCTTTAGTTGCTGGGGTCCTCAACACTGAGGCACCTGTGTGCTGGACCACGCTCAGAGAAAAACACAATGTGTCCAAAATGTCGTAGCAGACATTTCCTCACATTGCAAGTGATATCTCAGTCTCCCTAAATAAGTATTGGTTTGTCACACAGTCATTCCAGCTGCAATTATCTGTGTTAATTGTGCACATACAGTCAAATTCAAAATTCAAATTTATTAATTTATATAGTGCCAATTCACAATGAAATCATCTCAAGGCGCTTCACACAACATAAAAAAAAACTGAATTAAAAATTTAAAACACAATAAAAAGACAACCATAAAAGAATACAAGAATGAAAACACATAACACTAATGATAATGCAGGGCCCGAGCTGGTACATAGGGGCTTACCAGGTCAGCCAGATAGGGAGGTGCAAGTCCCTGAACAATTTTATAAACTAATAACAATACTTTAAAATCCGATCTTGCAGCGACTGGAAGCCAGTGCAGGGATGCCAAAACGAGCGTAATGTGGTCAAACTTTCTGCTTTGTGTCAAAATTCTTTCAGCTTCCTTTTCACTTGGGGTCACCACAGCAGATCCATGTTGGATCTACATGTTGATTTGCATGTTTTACACTGGATGCCATTCCTGACCAAACTTCACATTACATGGACAGTGGACACAGGTGGTCTTCACCTGGGAACCTTTGGATTTGGAAGCAAGTGCACCAAACAACTTGGTCACTATACCTCCCATGTGCATACTGCTGTTACATATGGATACAACCTACAGCCACACAGATATAATTGTACTAGATTTTTTCTGTGAAACACTTAAATATCTATTTCAGTTTGTATAATAGGGACCTAAGATGATATTGATGTGTTAGCCACTAAATTATTTAAAATTCAACTGCAACCTTCTCGTTCATGGTAGATATTTCCATGATTTCTATGCCAGTTAAGGAACTGTTCTCTGCATTTTAATAAAATACATCCGCAATATAGAAAATGATTTTCACTGGTTCTGTAATTGAGTAGCAAGTTGGAAAATTAACATCCATAATGGATTTCCTGGTAGTTTGATTTGAAGCTGAGGAAAATTTCTTAAGTAACTGCCATATTAAAATTTGATATTTTATGACTGCTTCAGTTACAGGAATCACAAAGTTTAAATTCATGGTTTAGATTTTATATTATAGATTTTAAACTTATTGAAGACTGTTCATTCAATATATGTAGTAATGTAGGTTCTGTTCTGTTTTGAAAGCAAAACACCCATGTTAATTGTGCATAGCCTCTACATACTGATGCAGCCTACAACCACACACAGTGTAGTAGTTCTTCTGTGAAGTACTGTAATAGCTCTTAGAATCTGCATGAAAGAGGCCTAAGATGACACTGATGTGTTAACTCAGTCTCCCATTGCCAATTTTTGGCCCAATTGCCTTCTTGACTCCAATACTAAGGAGATATGATCAGATTTGCCACAACAAACGTTTACCTTTGTGTGTCATATAACCGTCACGAAACGTGTTTCATATTTGTGACGATATCAAGAAATTATTTCTTGATGGTATCACAGCATTTGTGGTAATTTGGGGGATTAGGGTTATGGTTATGGTTCGGGTTAAAAATAGTAACTGAAACTTGACTGTGTCACGAAAATGTGACACATTTTGTGGAAAAAAGCATGCGACTGGGCTGGTCATACTATTGCGCATAATGACAGCTACTTAGTGCAGACTACAACCAAATACCTACTTGGGCACACTTGCATCCACAAATGGAGCCAAATGCACACGTATGCTCCAAACAGCCTATGCACTAGTCTGATGGTGACTGCCACACTATTACACAAAGCTAAAATGTTAACATCTGTCTTCTGTTAAAGAGTTGAGCATGCATTGCATCGGAATCTGCACAAATTACATCCAATTATTCATTTTTCTGGATCACGACATCTCACAAATTTTTGTAACGTGTTCAAGACCTGCCTGATTAGGTACATCATTCTACAGCACTATTACTACCACAGATCACACACCTTTTATGCACCGACTGGGTATCTGATAGTCTTTTCCACTGAAAACAAAGTACACAATCAAGTGTCAAACATAAGCAATGGAGTCCAGCTTTAGTCACTTATTTAAAACACATCTCCAACCTCCCTGGTCAATGTCGTTTCATGAATTGTATGCAATGAACAATTCTCTTCATTTTAATAAAATTAAATATCTATATCATAAAAAAAATATTAAAACATTTTACAGGCTCTGTAATTGA